>NW_020799145.1:1424736-1513844 GCF_003259725.1 Athene cunicularia
AAAAAAAAAAAAAAAAAAAAAAAAAAAAAAAAAAAAGTAAAATAAAAACACGCAAGAGATGTTAAAAAACCCAAGCTATTTCTGGACCTGGGGAGCTCTTGTGTTGAAGCCAGTTGCAGAGCCATCAGAACACAGGTGCACGCCACATGACCAGGTGATAATAAAACAACCCTAGAACGCGATCTTGAGGAGCCTGATGATGGTTTGTCTCTGTAATACATCCATCCCAAGGTGCACTTTTACATCTGTTTCATATTTAGAGGTTTTTTTTATTATTTTATTTTTACTAGTAGCTTTAAAGAAAGTCAAGCAGATGAATATCTACATTTAGACGACCATATGTTAACAAGGGGCTGTGAGGTGACATGACAAGGTTGGTGAAGCATGCTCACCATATGCAAAAGTGCTGAGCAGCATAAGAGGTTTATAAACAGATGGGTATCCTTGAGCTGTTGCAAGAAGAAAAGCTCTCTCACAGGTTACCCTAACTTTACCAGTCATGGAAGTACCTGAGTTAGGTAAACTTACTTCAACACTGGTGAAAACCAGCCACACATTTTTCACTGTGGAGGAGAGCACTGAGCAAAAAGGGCACTTGCTTACTGCTGTTTTACTGCTCCCACTCAACAGAAGGAAGAGGAGTTGGGAGTGCAAAAATTTCTCTTGCTAAGAAATATTTTTTGTATCCAAATTAAAAAGCTAAGTACTGAAGAAGAATGAGCAGCTGGGTAGCCTCATTTGTCAAATAAGTCAGAGGTAGGAATGTCTGATTTCTCATGGAAACTCTCATTGGTTTGAACTCAGCTCTACAGTCATACATGGTACATAGACCATCTGAAATGTGAAAAAACAAGCTATTTCCATAAGTTTTCCAGAACTCATGTGTTCCAAAAAGCAACTTCTGTCCTTGCTCTGAACCACAAAAATGTAGGTAACATCTTTCATTTGGCAGGCCATCTTGATTTGATGTCAACAGCTTCTTGTTTCATGCAAGTCTCACTTGACTTATTGCAGGGTCACCCCGAATGCAAAACACTAACTTTGCTTAATGTTGCATTGCAGATTAGGTTGTACAGAACCCATTGCAGAATAATCCTGGTAGTGTGATCTACTGTATGAAGAAGACAGTGGAGGCACTTCCACAACAGTGACCTGTTAAATACATAACTTCACTGACTAAGATATTAGTCTGCTTAACGTTTTTTATTTCTATTTCATTTTCGTTTACTATATTTTTTGCAGGTGATGTGGAAAGGTTTTAAAGACAGCTCTGGTATTATATTAGATGTACTACTTTGTGGCCAGGAGAATACTGATTCATTTTGCATATCAGTCAGATGACATATTTCTACAAATGATCTCTCAGGTCTTCTGAAAGGCATGCAGGAGTTTCATACTGACCATGAGTGTCCCAGTGGGAGTCAGGAATTCTAAATCTTTCATCTTTTGCCCTGCATTAAGAAAAGCTGGATTGCTGAGTTAAAAGATCCTTCACGTTACAATGAAAATAATCCAGTTTGAAGATTTGGCTATAATCTGATGCCAAAGAAAAATTTCAAGCATATTACAATAATAATGAAATTACATTTTTGATGGCACTAGAAATAAACAAGGAACTAACAAAGAACTGTCTGCTTATAGATGGTTGAAGGAAGTAATTATGATCTGAGTCCTTTATAAAATACATTAGAATTATGAAAAATGTATCAACTTTTTGAAGAAGAAAACTTCAAAACAACTGTATAGCAAGACCTGTTAATTTATTGTATTCCCTTCAGACAGAAATAAATGTATCAAGCACAGAGGAAAATGTATGAAATTTGTGTTAATTACAGGCCCACCTGGAGTGAAATCATTTCACCTAGCTATTGTGCAAGACGATCAGTCTCACAACCCTGACTCAAATGCTTTGCAACTATTTCTACCTCGTACACCCAGATTCTAAATGATTTCTCCAGTAAACTTTGACGGAACAAATCCTGCTTTACATCTGACCCTCCTATTGCAATTATGCACTTGTAGACCAAACAACGGTGATGCTGTAGGTAATTTTATAGGGGAAACATGAGAAAAGATTGTGAATTCTGCAGGAAATTATTTGAAAAACTTTATGGTAAAAAACTGTGACTTTGAGATGGGATTTTTCACTGGAATTTATCAGGTTTTGATAACATTTTTGTGATAAAGTGTTTTTCAGGCTCAGGAAGGAAGCTCTAATGAAGATCCTCCCAGGAAGAATTATCCATCCTACAGTATGACAAGAGTAATTTTCCCTCCCATCCATGGACTGTGCTAACCACCAGGCTATTGGTTAATTTAGGATGAATATAAGGATGTGAAAGGATGAACTATAACATCAGATCCAGTCCTCCACAGTGATGCATGACTACACACTACAAGTCAAATTTAGAAAATCCAAGCTCTCATTCAGAATACCTTGATCTACAACACTCTTTTTAAAATGTATCAGTAAAACGAGAAGTTGTACTAGCTGATGAAAGCCACAACTGCAATGATCCACAGAAAGAAAGTAGGAAAGAACCCTAACTGCAACCATGATTCTCTTGTTGGATCTGTTCTGTTTTTCATAAATAAATAAATAAATATTCCTTGGGTCAAAGAAATCTTGGCTTCAGTTTTACCTGAGTGTAATATTCATACCTAGATGTTTTGCACCCTTTCCTGGGGTTCAGGAGGAACCAGAATATCAAATCCACTCTCAGATATATTTAAGATGGTTCTGTGCAACACTTTTGAGAAATACTTAATTTGTTGTTATGGGATATGGCACAAATATGGTGCCAGTTGACTGCATTTTCAAGTGTTACCACATCCTGATTTATTTCTCTTCTATACCAAAAAGGTGTCAGTTTTTATGCGTTTTATCTGGATGTGTCTCTAACGTCTCTCTCAAGAAAGTAGATTTTTTGAAGATAACTAAACTACTACTTTTGAATGCAAATAGCACAATTTCAGATTGTTGATAGCACTTTGAAAAACTTATGTGACAGCAAAATTTACAGAAATGTTTAAGCTAGTTTTGATAATGGGACTTCTACGTCACTGTGGTGCATCTCAAAAATGCCATCTTATTTCTGTTTCAATATGAGACCATAAATCTGCCAAACTGAGTCATAAGTTCACCCAGTTTATTTCAAAGACTTTGAGAACCTTAGCAAACCTTTAGACAAAATTGGGCTGAGTTTTGATTTTGTAATGAAACTCAAAACCAGCTGAGTTTCTCTTGGTTTTTTGTTTCATTGCAAGAAACTCTAATTCTTAGATGAGTACAGCCTGGAGTGCATACAGTCATGATCAGCAGTAAATGTGCAGAGAAAGAAACGGTAGAACAGACAGCAGATTTTTCTCCACAGTCGGCAATGCCTGGAAAGCTGCCCTGCTTCATTGCAATGCAGATTTGCAGACTTTGGCCCAAAAAAGACCTGTTGGCGAAGTTTGATACTGAAAAGTAATCTTCTTCAGGAAATGAGTACCAAAGAATTGTTATACCATATAATAAGAAAGAAACAATAAAGATCCCTGGCGAGAAAGTAGTTCTGGGTTGATGGACAACAGTCATTATAAACTGAGCTTTCAAATAAAAATACCTTCAACCTTTTAAAAGGGTTTCTGTATTTTAAATATGGACGTTCGCATTTCAGACTGGAGAGCTTCCAAGTGACCTCCTGACTTTAAAGGTTAAGCACTATGAGAGAACAATTGCAGACACTCAGAATGAGAAGGAAAATATGATTTTATAGCTGGAACAGACTATAGAGTATCTCTTCTAACATTTCAAATTTGAATTAAAGAGGGAACTATTGGGAATGGTTCAAAAACAGCTGAGGCTGAAGAATTGAATGAACTTACTCATTCTATTGGTCCACAAAAACTACTGTCCCAGTCACTCCATTTAAAGACAATGAGTAAGAACTTGTCAGTACTAAGTCACCTGATGTAGGCGACAAAACTGCAAATACATAAATGGCTGTGACAATAGCTCTGGTGATGAACTGATCAATTATCCAGTCAACTGTGACAAGATATGTGTGCAAATTAATCAAAATAGAAAGACAAGAATCCATGCAGTCATTACTTCTCCCTGCTGTCTCTCATTTAAAGTTTGTTAAGACCTTGGCTTCTCCATTGCTGTTTAAAGTGTCATTGGCTTAAAATAGGAAAGTGCACTCTGTCCCTAGGTTAGTGGTTGTCACAAGTTGAAGAGATGTGGAGAAGAACTGTAAAATTTATACTGTGCTGCAAAGGGTCTGAACACAATGTTCTCCTATGGTCCCTCAATATTCAACAAAATACAGGAAAGAATAGGGGAGTGTTATCTCACAAAGACATCAAACATACCCCTTTTCAAATTCTGCTAATATTATTAGCTTATCATCTGCACTGTGTGTATGGGAAAAAAAATCAGCCTTTATTCCTGATAGGCCCTTCTGCCTGAAATTTTATCCACCTTTTTGCGTGGAGAGGTATTTTCCAAAAAGGTCTGCTGATGGGAACTGATATCAAAGGAAATGTTAGAAATCCATGACTACGGGTAACTGCAATAATCAAAATATGAATGTCTATATTCTTTTTCGCTAGTTTACACATTGTTTTAAAATATTTACTAAATAAAAAAAAATGGACTAGGCTTAAAATTCATCATGGAAAACCTTCTCAGCACTACAGCTTCAGAAAAGGAAATGGACTGATCTCATTAGAAGTTCATGATGGAAGACTCTACCAATAACATAGGTAGACTGAAAGTAGAGTATGAAGTCCCACCTCCTAGCTGAGTCTAGAAATGGTTGTAATCTGATTTTAAAACCCAAACTGAAGTAACAAAGGAGGGTTGCTTTACTCTAGCAGGTTTATGCTATAAACTCATACTTGGTATCTTTGCCCTCAGAGGGAGTGGACACTCTGTGTGCATGCATGTGTGTGTGTTTAATCAGTTTAGGTGTGGGGGAAAGTAGTACAACCTTCCCTGCATCCTGAGGAGTACCAACTGTGGGGGGGAGTTTAGCCTCTCACCTTACAGAGAGCTGGAGGTAGCTGGTCTGCATGTAGGGCTGCTGGCTCCTTCAACGGCCAGGCTTGCACTCTTGGTAGAAGACCATGCCAGCTTCCTGCCTTGTCCCCGCTTTCACCCTTGTACCACTCTTCACAGGTACCAAGGGGAAAAAGACCCACCAGCAATATCCCCTGCTTGGGTAGATAAACATGGATCAGAGAACTTCCTGGGAATACCTGAGGAGTTAACTCTGTTTACCTTATATTGGCACATACTTCAATGCTGAGGATGTACTAGAGGTTTAGAGGATACCTGGAGGCCCTGGTCCTTGCTTCTCTAAGAGGAATGGACCTTCAAGGCAGGTGCGTCCTGCTACAGTGAGTGGAAAAATATGGGTCACAGGAAGATGAGCAAAAGGGAACCAGTTCGTTACAGGATCTGCCTCCTGTCTAACCAGCTGAAATGCACTGTCCTGTTGCTGTTTTGATTTGTGTTATGAGTTATCTTCAGCTTTCTGTAGCTTTTCTTAAAAAATAGAAATAGAGTATTATGACGTCAAACTGGTATTTCTTACTGATGTCACAGTTCTTCACTTAGCTTATGCAGTTATTTCACATGCATTTTCCTATACAGAAAAAGGTCTTCCTGCAGAATGAGTATCGCATCAGT
The DNA here is from genome assembly GCF_003259725.1 of Athene cunicularia. Lineage (NCBI taxonomy): Eukaryota > Metazoa > Chordata > Aves > Strigiformes > Strigidae > Athene > Athene cunicularia. The sequence continues at coordinate 1,430,417 of NW_020799145.1, forward strand.
CTAACTCCTCTGTGCAAGAACTGTAGATAATAAATTTACACCTCATGTGTGGCTGGGGAAAGAATGAAATAAAATCCTGTTGTCATGACATAGAAATACAGGAGAGACAACTTCTTGTTCCTGTGTAGGTTTTCAGGCTTCAGATTAAATACTTTTATTTGGAGCTGTGATTACATTTATATTACATTTTCTGTTTCAATGCTTTTCATAAAACTCATGCTTGAAAGAGTGCTATATTTTAGGTTAATTTGAAATTTATGTAGAATTTAATCAGCAGCGACTATCTCCTACAAGGTGATACAATACACTGAACTTCCACTGAAGAACCACAGTCCCAATTTGCTAAATTTGATTCTGGATTACAAAACAAACCTTATTACCATTGCTACCTGTATGAAAAACACAACCAGTGTAATAAAGATACTAGACCTCAAGGGGGAATGAATACTTCAGATCTTCATTACACGAGGCAGTGCATTGCATTGGTGGATGTGTGTAAGTCAGAAGTTGGGATTCTCAGGCCAGACTCATAGTAACAGTTACAGTTTTTCTTTGCTTTTTCTTTTCTTTTTTTTTTTTTTTTTTTTTTTTTTTTTTTTTTTTTTAAGTGAATCAGTTGATGGCTCTGTGAGTCAAAGCAGCATAGGAACTAATCTTCTGTTGGGCGCTGATGGCTAGAAAAAAAAGTGACTGGACACTGCAATTTGTTTGACTGCATTTTGTTCGTTATGGTATGGGAGGAGTGGAAAGCATTCATATCACATAAAGATTAGAAACACAAATGAGTGTTTATAGAAATGGACACAAATAAGGTAACTCAGAAAATGTATCAGTAAGCGCCTTTTTATACATGTTCTGTGCTAAAAACAGCTCAGTCACTAAAGTAGCCAAACCACACCTGGCATATGAGATTATTCAGTGAATAACAAACATTTGAAGAAAAATATTTAGACCTGGCACTTGCTGGTTTAGGAGACTTCAACGCACTACAAAGAAGGACAGAACCTGAGTGTCTGTTCCAGAGAGCCCAACCTCTCTCTCTCTTAAGTGACTGTGCACTTGTGGACAACAGAATTCTGTAGGGTCCAACAGAGAAGTACACAGAATTAGGGGTACACTAGTCATATAATATACTCACGCTTTTTGTCTTTCCATTGCTTGATCCACCTGAAATGACCAAAGGATATAAACCTGAGTGTAACTTGAACTCAAGTCTCCCAAAAGGGCTTTAACTTGGATATGTTCGGGTGTTATCTACACCTCTTACATGTCTTACACTTCTGCTTTAGCACTTTTACACTTAGTTTCTGTGGTTAGTGACATATAGTGCAAGAGAAGTAAAGAAAGATTTTTTTCTGGAAAGTGTCACTTCATCAGGAGTATGACTTTAGCTCATTAGAGGAACTAACATTATAAAAATGTGATCTTGGAAATGTTTCATTATTCATTAATTCTTAGTAACATGAGAGAAATTATTCAGCACAAAATGGAGTGGAAGGACAGTGGTTTCAGAAATGATCCCATTACTGTGTGGGCAGAACTGTGTCAGTGATGAATTGTTTGGTTAGTTTCTTTGGCACTGCTCTCAGCCTTGGCTCAAGTGAAGGTCAGATGCACAAAGCGAGGTACATAGTGTGAAGCAACACTGATGAGAAAGTCAAAGCAAGAAGAAGAGCACCTTAAACAAAGAAGACCACAATGTCTGTGAAAGCTCTTTGGAAGAACAAGTTGCTTGCACTATATCCTCACCACCCACATAAATCATGCCTCTGGCTAACAGGCATTGCAACTTTTGTGACATGGAGGACAGATATGGTAGCTTGTTCAGAGCCGAACACGTCAGTGCCCAAGAAGACACTAAATGGACATTCTTTCTGTTCACACCCGGCTGAGCAGGACCTCACAAACAGTGGTGCTCACACATTATTTCCACTCATTGGCAGAGCTCTTAAGCAATGACAGCGAATCCCAGTGTACTCTGAGGGCAAGCAAAAGAAAACTTCAGCCCTGAACTCTGATGTGTGAAAAGCATTACTTCCTGAATATGTCCACCATACTTCAAATACAGCCACCTAGACATCTGCCAAATATATGAATGAACCTTGCTGAAACACCTCTCAGCAAGATGACAGCTTTCAATTAGCTAGTCTTGGTACTGATCTCCCACCAGACCAGCTTGTATCTCAGTGAAAAATAAAAATTACAGAGGGGCCTGGGCTGGTCTTTTTTCAGTGTTGTCATAGCAAAACTGTCCTGAGCTAATTTGAAAACATCCCTGATCTAGCTCTGGTTGCCATACCTTTAACAGCAAGGTAAGCAGAAGAACAGCAGGTCTTACTGCATCACTTGCATGAAAAAAATGAAAAATTTTATAAGAAACAGAAAGGTTTTCTCCATTCTGTTAGCTGAATCCTACTTTCCACCTGGTGCTGTGGCGGATGGCAGGAGATTGTCAGAGGAAACGTGCAGATGGCATGAGAAATGCATATTTAAAATTCTGTCCAGCTGCGTTGTATGGTCTGGTTATCAAGGGAATTGGGAAGAAATAAGAGAATATGGGGGAATTCTGAGTGTAACTTGTTCTTGGTTGCAAAGCATGAACTGATGCAAACATCCAAATGTAAATAAACCACAACTTTTAGGCACGGATAAGAAATTAAATATTTGGGGATGTGTAAAGAAGTGGCTCAGCATGTTTCAAGGCCTGCTGCTGGACAGCTGCAGTGCAATTAGCTGCAAGATCATCCGAAGTTTGAGCTGGGTCTTACGCGTTTTGCTATTTCTCCTCCATCTGCCAAGTAATTCTTCAGTAAGTTGACATCACATGTATCATCTTTCCTTACAAGAACACACTGTATGTTCTGTGTCTTGCAGATTTTTTCCTCAAGTCTTCTGTTAAAATAGGAAATGTGGTGGTTTACAGGTAGTTTTTCCGATTAAGCTGGTATTTTTGAGAAAGGAATGTGACTTCAGACTCTGTAACAATGTTTCTGGATGTGACGTCATGATCTAAAATACATAGTAAGATGTAAAAAGCTGTTATTTATACAACTTCATCAAGTCTCTGATTATAAAATACAACTTGAATACCCCTGCTTTTTGCCAAATTCCCTGTGACAGTTATCAGCGAGAGTTTTGCCATATGCATGAACTACATTAGGATTCATACTCTTACACTTATAACTTTATTAAATTGTTATGACTGAATTCAGTAGACTACCTCTTGTATCTGATGCCATCCAGGAAACGCATTCCACCTTTCTGCAGAAGAAAAAGGCCCCTTAGAAATATACAAGTAGGTAGTGTAAAGATCCTCACTTTGTTTTTCATCCTGTGACTCCTTTCACAAAATGTACCCTCTAAAATGAGAAAAGTACATAGTGATGTCTAAAGATGAAAAAAGGCAATCTTAATGTCCTATTCACTTAGCAGCAGACTGCTGCCATTGTCCTTCGTCACTTGCTTCATATAAACTCAGAGAAGATACAGATAAAGATATGGATATATACATTAGATTTTTTTTTTTTTTTTTTAAAAAAAAGAAGCATTCCAAGACTGACTGGAGGTAACATTTTAAATGTTGCATAGGAATTAAGATGAGAATAGGACTGGCTGTGGCACACCCCAAAATGTTTGTCATTATTTCAGCCTCATAAAAGTTGCCAAAGTCTATGAAAAAGGCCTTTGTTGTCCTGGTGTGGTGTGGTGGAGAGGTCCCAGATTTCCTATGAATCGGAGTGATTGGAGCAATGCAGCTGACTGTGTTAGGTGACACATACCAGGTCTTTGAACTATCTGTAAAAGTGGGTCTCGTTTAGCATGTAGTATTAGGCATTTGACATGCATAAACTCAAGGCTTCCCCTTGCCTTCAGCCGGTCATAGGGAACAAGAAAAGTTCTCCTTCACTGAGAGCAGGGTCAGGGTGCAGGCATGCTGCAGACTGGAGGGAAGGCTGGGAGGGAGACACCGACATGCTGGAGAGAGAGCTGCAGCTCACTTAAGCCTCTATCATAAATTGATCATGAGAGGGGGAGATCAAACATGCAACATGAACAAATGTGTGGTGTGATTATAGACTCAGGAGCCAAGGGCTAAGCCCCGAGACAGTTACCGTCTAAAGGCAAAAAAAATTTATTTTCCATGCAGAATAGGTTCCTTCTGGAGATTGTTCCTAATCCCATGTCTTAATAACTCTCTTGAATTTAACAATCTTTGGACAGTACCCTCCAGGACCATTCTAACACAAGATTTGTGGCCTTAAGGCATCCATGTTGGGTCACTGTCCTGCAACTGATATGCAATGTGCACTTGTATTGTATGGTACATTGTACCATAGTGAAGCATTCATCCTTTTTGATGTCAGCCTTCTAGATCTATTTCTCATTGACATTTCTCAAAGTAGCTTTTGGGACCACTGATTTTACTTCAGAACAGCACTGCAAGGTATATTTCTTAGTTGTAATTGGAAAGCAACAGAAAGGAAAAGGTCAAATCTTGTGTGTAAGTGAACCGTATTCCCTTTGCCAGCATTTCATTTATGCATGGGTTTTGGCCCAGATTCTTCCTCCTTAGTCTTTCACTGACAGCTTATACTGGATAAGGAGGCTTGAGAAAGGCTTTCAGTAACTGTCCTTCCTTAGATAACTTTGAAGTAAAAAAATGCAGTGTCAGCCCTTCAGAAATGTTTAAAACATTTTGGATGCAGACACAGAATCTCCATATTGTACACAGCTTTCTGGCTGACATTTTGTCATAAACTAACATCTGAGTGTTAGCTAGGATACCAGCCTGAAAATATGTTCATCAGCATCCACCATGTGAAGCCATGTCCTAATTCCACCTTGACAACGGTCCTCAATCTGCAATCATTTAAAGAACCTGCAGAGACTCTTACTGAAATTTTTCTCTCCTCCCTCAGTGGCATAAAGTCTGTTCCCTACTGCAGCCATGTTGGCAGAAGGGGTCCCAAACCCCTTTGCTTGTTTCCAGAACAGTGACCCAGGAAATGCTGTTACATTTTCTTGCAAAAGCACAGGTTGAACATTTTTCATTTTTCTTGTAGGATTTTAGACATAGGAAGAATGGAGCAGCTCTTCTGCTGCTACAGACTGTACCTCAGACACACCTCTCATGCTTCCTCAGAGAGATGACATTTATTTTTGCAGCTGTATGGGCAAGGGGAAGGAGATACATTCATACAGTACATCTACAAACTTGTGAGTTTTGTCAGCCATTTTTTTGGAAAACATTATTTCTAAAGGTCACTGAAATATAACTTGAAAACCTTGTATGTGGGGAATGGGACATTTCTACCCTAGTAAGTAGCTGTTGACATCATTAAGATGTTATCTCCACCATTTTTTAGAACTGGTTTTCTGTTTAGTGTTTATGAACAAGTTACAAGAGAACTGAAGTTGTACATTTCAAGTATGGTACAAAGTGAGTCAATATTTAGAGGTGTTTGAGCAATAAGACTGGGAGAAGAAATTATGCCCTACAAAACCAGTTTAAGATGTGTCCTTTGTAGTTCTGCCCAGTTACAGTCTAGTAATAACTGTGTATAGTAAACATACCTTCTGAACACGCTGATATCTGATGTACTAGAAGAAAATTTTGCTTCCTGTATTGGGAAACTGGGTGCATTTGCAGGGAATGTCATACTCATCCCTTCTGCTCTGGACAGATGATTCTTTTCAGTGGTTCATCACTGTCCGTAAAATAATTGTAAATAGAGAAATTTCTGCTCCCTCCCAAGTGCTATCATTTGTGTGTGAGTTACACAAATTGAAGAAAAGGAAGTCTTCTGAATCATTGGTGCTAGTTGGCCCCAGACCAGCTCTGAAACAATTATAAAAATAAGTGTTACATTGACTAACCTCTCTAGCTATCTCCTGCAATGTAGAAAAACTATCCCATCCCAGTCTCCTGGTGGGACTAGTATTATTTTTATCACACTTTGCTAAAAGAATCTACCGTTTATATCTTATCTATAAGTATATAAATATAATATTTACAAAAGATATTTATACATCTTATAAAACTGCATATATTTTGGCACTTCAGTCTCATCAGCATTCCTCTGTATGAAAATACAAGTAAGAGTGCTTAGCTAGCGAGAAAAAATAGAATTACAACAGGAACACCAGCTTTTTTTGGTCATTCCTAAATAGAGAATAGTACAAGTTTTCTTGGGTAGAACTTGCTCGTACCTGGAACTGTCCAACCTCATCTGTATCCATCATAATATTAATTTTTGAAACCCCTCAGCGGTCAACGAATTACACAAAGAATACTGTGGGGATCTGGAACTGTGTGCCCTCTACCCTTGTCTGATCTGCTTATTTCCTTCACCCCTATATACTCAGTATGATCCTACCAGCACTGTTTTTTTTCAAACGTGCTTTTTTGGACTCTCCAGCGAGGCACAGAAGGTGCATGCACAGCAGGATCTTGAGTTGCCCAGACTCAGGCAGTGGAAGCATCTGTACGTTGTCTTTGGAGTCAGCATGTGGAAAATCTCAAAAGAGCTCTTGTTTCTTGTGTCCGTTTTTGCCAGAACCCAAATTAGAGCAACTAACCTTTTAAAACCCAAATTACAGCAACCTTCCTTTTAAAATAGATTGACTTTGACCTGCTAGGCAAAACATGAGTTTTTATGAATTATTTTCTCTGTACTATGTCCTTGCAGAGGCAAGTCCTTTTCCAGAGATTGTCCCTCAACCCATGTTTTCAGTGACTCCTTACAATTTAATTACCTCTGCATTGTGCCTTTCAGGTCCAACAGAAACAGTTCTCTCTTCCTATTGACTCTGAAGCTCAACTCTGTGTCTTGGGGCTCTCCTAGTCTCTTCTTGACATCTGAACCCCACAGTGTCTTGTACCGTGCTGGGTTCTAAGGCTTGCTGCAGCTATAAAGTTGCATTTGTACTGTGGATAAAAGTCAGTCTCCCACTTTCTCCCCTGACCTATTCCATGTTTTCTAGAGTACACACTTGAGGAGAAGGCAGCTATGACCAGGCAGCTTTCTTCCTTCTGTCCTACCCCATCCCTTCCTAACAAGGCATACGTTATGGTGCATATGACATAAACTGTCAATAAACAAATTAAATTGTACAATCTGCCACTCCAATCTGAACTCCAGTACCTCAATTTCTCCTTGACAGGCCTTGGAGAGCTTGGAGAGCTTCAGCACAGTGAAATCGATGTGCAGGAAAGGACTCGGGTGGGCAGTGCCTCCAACAGGTCTTTCTGCAGGCTGCTTCTCTCCAGTCTCTCAGCAACAGCCTTTTCCAGTGAGTTTGGGTGACACACACTTTTGCAATCTAAATAAACAAGAGCATTCGGTTTGAGTCTTCCACCAAGCACATGGCTTGCTGATTAAAAACACACCTCTTTCATAGGTTGGGACTGTGTTACCTCTGCAGACTGGTACATGCTTGACATTTTGCGTTAAAGTACATTAGCCATGACAATTGGTAGTGACGTTGATCTATGTGGCTAAATGGAACAAGCAGCACCCTAGCAACTATGAAAATTTATTGGTGTTATTTTTCCCAGATGTTGCTGTCTGTTTGGATGTGTTACTAAGAAGGTTACTAAATCTGCTAGTTTCTGTACTTGGACACCTTAATGTGAAGATACAGTGCCTGTAAGTCAGGCAGTGGATGAGCTTAGAGACATCTGTAGAAATAGTTCTCAAAGGTGAATAATGAACACAGCTCACCCTGTGTTTTTTTAAAGAAAAGAATGTATCAACTCCCAATATCTGGTAAATAAAATTAAACTCATACACAGGGTCCCTGTGTTGTTACTTCTGTTCAGTGGCATTATGAAATTTCCTTGTTACTAGCTGAACAACTTTTAAAATATAATAATAATAAAAAGAAACCAAAAAAGAAGAATCAGCTTATATCCACTTTGAGTCCTCCTGTAAAATCCCTCCTTTCAGCCCTCAGACTTCACTAAATCACCCCTCTTTTATTTGCCTCCAGTGCCTCCCTTTCCTCTATGGTGTTTAACATAAAATACTTTATTTTTAGAGCTCCTAACAGCCTCTGTACACCAGGTTTTAATCTCTTATTCTCTTATATCTAAGTTCTCCCCTCCATATCTACCACCCACTTGTTAGATTTTCAAATGTCTCTGTACTTTTTTTCCATGCTGTGTCTCATAGCTGAGAGTTGCATCCTGCCAATATCAAGAAATTAAGAACATATCATCCTCTTCAAATCTATACTCACTTGTCCCTACAAGACCTTGTCCACGTGGTGGCCTATCATACTGTTGTGCGTTAACCCTGATAGTCAGCTAAACACCACACAGCTTCTCACTCACTTCCCTGCCTCATGACAGGGAGATGGGGAAAGAGGAAAGGAAGACTAAACTTGTGGATCAAAATAAATTTCTTTTTACTAAGTGAAGGAGAAGTGGAAGGAGAGAAAAAGGAAAGGAGAGAAAAAGGAAAGGAAAGGAAAGGAAAGGAAAGGAAAGGAAAGGAAAGGAAAGGAAAGGAAAGGAAAGGAAAGGAAAGGAAAGGAAAGGAAAGGAAAGGAAAGGAAAAGACTGATGGAAAGGCAATCCCTCAACACCTCCCATGGGTAGATAGATGCTCTGAGAGCTTCTGAGCAAAAGATGACTCTTTTCCTCTTTGTATTGCTGAGAACAAAGTAGTAGGGCATGGAGTATGCCTTTGGTTAGTTCACCTCATCTGCCTTGTAGTCTTCCCTCTCAGCCTCTTGAACACTCCCAATCTATTCTGGGAAACTTAGAAACAGAGGCAACTTTGATGCTGTGCAAATGCTGTTCAGCAACAGCTAAAACATTAGTGTGTCACTAGCATTGTTTTGGTCACAAATCTAAGCCACAGCACCACATGAGCTACTATGAAAAAAATTAACTCCATCACAGCCAGATCCAGTACACATACTGACCATTGATATCCATTTCTGCCTTTATGTTACCTATCTGTTGTAGCTTATTTTATACTTAGCAATGGACTTGTTTCAATCTACAACCTGTCAGAGTGGTATCCTGGTCCTCAGGACTCACTGGTACTTCAAGGAGCAGTGATAATCATCTTAAAAACACAAACATGACTAGCAGATACTGGCATTACACAAAGAAACTAATGTCTGTAAGCTTATAAACCCACCACCTTCAAAACTGTAAAATGGCAAAAATAGGCTCAAGACATCCATTTCTAATAGTCATAAAGACAAGAACTTTTCTTCCACTTATGCTGGCAGCTTTTAACTGCTGTTTCTTAAACACCTGCTTCTTCCTTAAATCTTCTGGCCAAGATCTACGAACTACCCTCCTACCTGACTCTCTTTTTTCCGTAAGGGACATATCTAGCTTCTCCTGATCCTGAGTTGAGTTGACCACAGCAGCCAGCGGGAAAACTTCTATCTGGGTAGCACAAAAGCTTCAAAGACATCACTAAGCAAATATTTGTGACCCAGTTGGATTAAGGATCTGTGAGTTATTCAGTTCTAACAAACACCACAAAACACAGACTGTGCTAATTCAGCCTGAAGTCCAGATTTTCTGCTCCCCAAGTGTTCTTGTGGCACAGAGGGATTTGACAGCCCTAGAGATGGGTTAACCAGCTCTGATTTCCTGCTTTTCTCTTATGGTCATACTCTCTTTACTCTTCCATTTTCAGTCATAGTTTTCTCAGTCAGTCTTCCCACGGGAGGTGGTCTCAGTTTACTACATTTTCTCTGCTGAGATGAAAACATTCACAAACATAAGAATTACTCCCCTGTGGCTGGACAAAATAACAAAAGAACCTTATGAGGTATAAAAAGAAGTCCTTTGCATATGGCAGCAGACACGTTACCTGAAGAGAGTCCCTGGATGACTGCTTCCAGGGAAGCAATACCAGCCACCCCACCTATCCTTAATCTGTGCCTTCAGCTGTAGCTTTCTTCCATGCTGGGAGCTTAACTGTTCCTTTAGTGTTCAGGTGCTCTGTAGACTACAAAGTCTTGTTCTTCCTGGGTTTCTTTGCTTCTAAATCCAGGACGCTGAAATTTTCTTTTTTTTTTTTTTTTTTTTTTTTTTTCTTTTTTTTCCAGGAGCAAGAAGTAATAGACAACACAGAAAAATTCAGTGCTGTCACTGATGATATGTGAGGAGTTAATTTTGCCATAACTTTAAGGAAAATCATAGGCAGCAAAATTAAAACTTAGAAAAAAAATCACTATCTTAACACAGTTTCAGAAAGGGTTTAGAAAGTGTATCTGATTTTTACCTACAGGTTTTTGGCATATCATCTCTGAGACAAGTACTATATCACACAGCAGAGTCTGAAAAAAGTAACTGAAGAAACGAATAATGTTATATGTATTTCTCTTCTGGGAAACAATCTCCTCTGAAAGGTGAAGCTTGTATATCGAGTCATCCAGTTTAAGAGAAATTAAGCTCGTGGTAATATCAGGTTAGAAAATAACTTGTCAAAGGCACTGGAAGGAAAATAGTCATTTATGACCATGTGGTCAGTTTGTTGTTCAAGTGCCCACCTGGAGAGGTCTGAGAAACCAGATTTAAGGTAAAATAAGCAGTTTTAAAGCCTGTATTTCCTTTTACTGGATTATTGTATACTTACGCATGTGGGACTAACACCCCATTGAGGCTTATAGGTGCAGAAGTCAGTGTTTAGGCAGTCCAGTGCTGTCTGTAGTCTGCTCTTTGTTAAAAATTCTCTCTTGTGGTTTTGTTTCAACTTGAACATTAGAAGAGCTTTAGTTACTTTTTGTTGTAATTGTTTTCTTCTGGAAAAGCTGGCAAAGCAGGTATTTTTAATGTGTCATTTAATTTGAAACTTTAAAGATCATTCAGTGAACTAAACTGTAAAGGCTTCATTCATTTATTTTCATTAAATTCAATTAAATTTGAGTTTATCAAGCCTTGCTTTCTTGGCAAAAAGGATATCCTGCCTATTGTATTTGTAAAGTAAAAGAGAAATACAGTTTATGAAAACACATATGCTACTAATACATTTTAAAAACTTATTTCAGGGTCTCTAGTCTAAAAAGAGAAGAGCATAAAAATTTAACGGCCTCAAGAACCACAGAAAAATAAAAGTAGCTAGAAATATCCATATTATTTACCTCATACCAGTTCTATCTGAATTGCATAGGTGGCATATAAAACCACTATTCTGGCTTTAGTCAGTCTTCAAACAATGTTCCTATCATTTTAACAATTAAAATATAGCTAAAGAAATTGAGGACTGGATGTTGTACTGCAATGCTAAAAGGAGTACATCACCATGTCCTTGAATGTTCATTCTTATTTGCACTGAGAGGAGAGTAGTTTTTAGTTTGCCACCTGAACATCCCCTCCCCCCAAATAATTCTAACTAGAAACAGATAAAAATTGGTAATTCAAGCTAAAGACAGACCCAGCCTTCATCCTGAAATTCAAAATGGTAAAAAGTCTCCCTTGTAAATTTATGCAAATTTGTTAATGTGTTTCTGTATAGCCTGAAATTTTTAGCATTTCTTTTTTTTTTTTTTTTTTTTTTTTTTTTTTTTTTTTTTTTTTTTTTTTTATACCACAAAAAGTGTGGCCCAGTGTACTTCTGATAAAATAATGATGGTAACACTATAAAAATATTATGGATTAAATTTTTACAGTTATGCCTAGGTAGAAAACAACCAGCGAAGTCTATTTCCAAACTATGAGCTGCTGAAAATTAGGGGACATTCACCTTTGTCAACAGATGGAATGACCTTGCAGTGTCTGCTGGTTTAGAGCACACCAAACAGATAGAAAAGTCTGAATGGACTCTTCTTTCATGCATTGAATAGAAGAAATCTTGAAAGGGAAGACCTATACTAAGAGTTAAAACTGTAAGTTTATTTAACTTCTAACTTCTCTCTAGAAGGCAATCAGGTTTCATCAGATTGCCTGTTAACAATGCTGAAAAAGAAGCAAAAAAATTATCAGCTAGTGCCTGCACAGAGTTTAAATTCTTTACTCTACTAGGCATTAACCTATACAGCTGTGTATCTATATACCCGTTTACACAAACTTTGGGGAATAATTGATTATTCAATAAGTGGAAGAATAACTGTTTTCAGACATTCTCCTATAAGGGACAGATGAAATTTTAAAAGCACACAACACAAATATTCTCCTACCAGGACATGGAGTCCAATAATAACTGATTGAATAAATGATTTTCCTGTAAGTAGGATACTTTTCATATTAAGAAAAAATCACATGCTTACTCTTCTTTCTCCTTCCTTTATTTGTCTTTCCTCTGGTTAATCTCACTGCTTGTTAAAGAAATGTATGTTCAAATGAATTTTCAACTGTCAGTGCTCCCTTCAGAGTTGAATGTGACATCTTTGATTTCAGTGGCAAGACAATATGATATCAAGATGAGTACACAACTGCAAATTCATTGCAACAATAAACCTACCAAAAAGCTCAGCTGAAACTAAACTGTAAGGCTGAATAACCTTGGTAAGAGGAAGAAGGAGAAGAGAAGGGAGGCCTGGAGGTTGATAATGTCTATATATAAACCCAGAACCTGTGGCTCAAACATATATTTGGAAAAGAAGGTGGATCACAAGAAAGAAATAACAGATCTGAACAGCAGAGAGGACATACATTTTTCCATGTTGTCCCTCTCATAGCTGTGTCTCAGTCTGAAAATGCAGCTCTCAATAACACTTCATTTTCCTTAATCTCTATTTCTATAAATGTTCTGTACTTAGATAAGGAAGAGAGCTCATGGATTTTTTCCCCTCCTCTCATTTAAATAGGTCATTGTCTACAAACCTGGCTGAGACTATTCTTACTTGAGGACGCAGGTGGCACCATCTGTCCCTAGGAGCTATGTGCCAGACGGTTCTGGCTTTGCTCTGTATGTGAATTTTTTTCCTGCATAAAATTGCCATATGCAGACCATGTGAAACCGACTCTGCCCAAAATGCAGAGTCGCAAATGCACAAAGTATACAAAATAACAAAGACTTCAAGGATTTATTTTATTTCAACAGCATATAAAATGAAATTTGTATTTGATGTTTTCGCTTGAGGTATCTCAATCATAGTTAAAAATGACATCCTAAATCCCTAAGGTAATATGTGGGCTGTTTTAGAGGGGTTTTGTTTTCCGGAAGAGAACAGACATTGTCAGCCTTGTATTTCTTTCTAGGTAGACTGAGAATAAAACCTCTCTCAGGCGACACAATTCACGTGTGGAGTTCATTTTTTGTACCTGCACTGCCAGCTATTGGGGATGAGCCTCCTGCATGCCCCAGACATCCAGACCATGGCCATTCCAGAGCAGGACACTTGTCCTCCAATAATAAATCAGCTTAGTTTGGGTGCTGAACATGATGAAACTATTGTCCCACAGAAAGCCAGTCTGGCCGCTGCCTCAGAGAGACAGGGTCCTGATGGACTCTGAGGCCCTGTTCTGAAATGTATTTCCATTAGCCGTAGCTCTTGAGCTGGTTTTCCCTGCAGGACCTGTGCCTCCACATTGGTCCAGGGACTTGGACTAGAGGATTCACACAACTCTGCCTTTTCACAAGAAAATAACAGAAACTTTACTGTAAATTTTGTCTTAAAATCAGCCCCCCAAGATGGAGATGTCTCCAGCAGAGCTCCCTATTTGTCAGAATACACATTTTTAGGGGAAACTGCAGGCAGGGCATGAGACTGGTAAAAGGATTTACTATTAAAGGTGCTTAATAATAAATAGAGTGTGCATGATCTCAGTTACTTTCTGTGACTCCACTGAAGTTGACTGAACTTAGTCACTGGGCAACACAATGGACCTCCGCTGGGATTAAAATCTCAATTACATGCATGCAACCCCAGTGGATTCTAGTGGCAATTCAAAGACATATATGATGGCAAAACTTGGCTTATTGCTATATATCAAGAGGCAGGTGGTACCATGTGCAATAGGTTTTCGGTCACTTGGCAGATGTTCACAGCTGTCTGAGAGCAGAGAAAAACTCACATTGTTAATTCACATTTGGGCAGCAGTCTGTTTGAGAAAAAAATTACACTTGTTTGCTTTTCCAGTCTGCTGATGTCACTTTGAAGTTTGCTGCTATTGCTGGAGAGAAAAAAGGAGAAAAAGAATCCCTACACGGTTCATGTAGTTATAGATTCCAGGACAAAAATGAAGGGTCAGACATTTCCCCAGATTTTATATAGTATCTATAAACATCTTCAATGTACAGGTTGGCTAAATGTTACTTACTGTCTGTTTTTCCACTCAACAGCATTGTTTTTGTTCTGAGAGTCCTTTAATCTAATCTGTTTATCTATGCAGGTTTAAAAGCTTGCACTCAGCATGTATTTTGGAACGTCAGAAATGTATATCACCATTTTCATAGGAAACCTAAATAACTTTGTTGTGATAAAGGACATGGGAGAGAGAAGTGCTTAAATGTAAACAGTTGTGATTTTATCCTTTGGAAAATCGGAGAGAAGCTATGTTTGTTGACAGCAATGTTTATTACTCTGACTAGCATGAGCAATTTTCCGATCTCCACTGTTCTGCTCAGTTTTCTTTTTTCCCTCCCTTGCTCTGTCTTTTCCCACCAGGCATATGTTCAGGCAGATAGATAGTAAAATGACCACCATCTCTGCAACATATTCCCATCTGAAACGTATCTTCTTCAACTATATTGACACAGTTCGACATCATGGGTTCGAATGAATTTTTCAGCAGATCTTGCTCATTCTGACTGGCCTACCAACTCTTCCCAGTCATACAGGTTATGTTACAGCATTTGCAGAAAGGACTGAAAACCACAGCCAGCTCTCTAAGTAGCTCCTAGAAAGCCAAATCTGAACACCTCGGGAAGGGTTTCAGGAGGAACTGGGCTGTTAGGCCGTTGCCCACAACCACCACGACGGCTCAGAGGAAGGTCTGGTGTTTTTTGCAAAGAGTGAAGGCTCACTGCCACCTGTGGGCAGCGACTAGCATCAGCACATAGTGCGAGCCTGCAAAAGGACAGAGCCTGGCGACGGGCACTAACTGCGATGACTCTGCTGATTAAAGACCCTCTGTCGCTAAAGGAACTGCAGAGCCACCCAGCTGCAAATACCTGCCTGACCTCCAGATCGCTGTCTTCAAACCAAGCCACCGGGAGCTGCTAGCTGCCTACCAACGGGCTGGTCTCCTGGAGGCTGGGTTATGCTAAGGCTGGGCAAGAGCCCTGATCCATGGTCTCTTTGGTGGGTGAAGCTTCTGTGATGGATCTGCCCATTTTGAGTCCTCTAGCACTCCATAAGGAATCACCACAGGTGTCCCTTCTCTCTGCCTGGATGCCATTTTCTCTGGACTTGGAAAAACTTGGTGATACTGGAGACTTCATCTTCTCTGTTAGACTGGATTGACACTGTTAATGGTTGAAACATTATTAGTGGTGAATAGGATGGACAAATAGAAACAGATAACAGTTCTGGCCTCACACACCTTGTTTTCTTAAGAAACCTGGACTAAAAGATGGAGTTTGCGTTTAAAGATACCCCTAAAATCAGTCCTGGATTCAGTCCAGAACGTGATTGATAGACAAACAATTTTAGTTTGAATCATACATTTCTGAAATGGCAACTCTGTTGATCTAATTTCCTATGATTTGTAGGGAAAAAAATGCATCTATATCATTTTCATAAAATCATAGTATATCTCAAGTTGGAAGGGACCCATAAGGGTCATTGACTTCAACTCCCTGTTCCTCGCAGGACTACATAAAACTAAAGCATAAGACTGAATATGATAAAGAATAATTTCTGTTGGATTACAGATTATTGGCTTGGCTCTAACTAATTTTTAATGTAAAGTATCATCAGGCAAATCCAAACAAAACTATAACTATTAAAAAGGAAAGCATGCAAGTGAGGAATAGCCTGCTCTTTAAAAATTCATAAACTTTTTACACTATAAGAGGTAAGTAAAGTAAGCAACAGTGAGCATATATGCCTGAGTTTAGATTGGTTTTGTGTTTAGTATTTTATAACTTTATCCTGTGAGAATTTATATATCTACACATGCACATTTACATACAGTTTTCTTCAAGTTGTGAGGGCTAGTGTCATACTTCATGCATTTGTTTGCTTTCATGAACTTAGCTGTAAATTTCTCTACCCCTGACCTGGTGAAGACAGATCAGAGTATCTGACAGAGCAGAATCCAACCACACACAAACACACACATTGAAGTCTGTATGTCCACAGAGTATAGTTCTCTCCACTGAGCCTCCACCAAACAAAAATTTGCCTAGAAAGAGGCTCTTTACACTTAAAATACTCATTAGTAGCTCACTGCATTAGGGGCTTAATTGCTTTCCTTTCACTGAATCCCATTTCATACCACTGCTCAGCCACAGCTGGTCAGGAGCATAGAGGTTGGGAACTGCACCTTTAGAAAACCCTTGAGTGAACCACACTGTGTGTGGTGGCACATTGCGCAACACTGATCCGTTAAGAGCTTAGACACTGACTGCAATGGAGTTCAGCCAGACTTCTTGGCTCTGAGTGAGTTGCCAAACACCACAACAGGTATGTGATCTTATCTTCTTAATAGTGTGTAAAAAACTTAGCGCAATTTGGACACAGTATAAGTATTGTTGACAGTGTTCTTTAACAAAATTATTCATAGCAGCTTAGTTCCAGCTGCACAGTTCCTTCTGTGTCTCTTTCTTAATAGTACTCCTATAATAAATATTTACAATGCAGTATCTGTTTTCCCAAAAGGTACGAAGATTTGTTTATGAATTCTTCTTTCAAAAAAATTAGCCTTTTTTTGTGTATTTCCAAACTTATCATAATTTATGATTTTGGCAATATCTAACATGGCTGTACATGAAAGCACTTAGGACATCTGTTAATCTTAGGATATTTAATTAAATATTACTATATAAACATAACAACTTACCAAATATTTACATGTTGAGTAATGTGGAAATATGAAATTTCATTTTATACCTCTTCTTGTGAAGACTGATATTTTCATCAGTGTTCATGAAACTGAGCCAGAGTAAAATGCATTTCAGCTTTTCCAACAGCAAACATGGGACAAGCCATAAAAGTAGCAGACTGCTCTAATCTAGAGAAAAGTACACATGTATGCTTGTATGCCATATGCATGTCTGTTCAAAAGGAGTTAGATAAGTTGATGGAAGAAGAATTATCAAGGATTTTCTAACATCAAGATGCTACATCTGGCTCTGAAGCCTGTAAGCTGCAGATATCTGGTAGCTGGAAGGTCATGATGGATGTTACCACTGTATGACTGGTTTTTCCTTCTCTCTCTAGGCCTCCAATGCTGATGTCCATGAGACAGAAAACATAGCTAAATCGACCTTTTTCCTGCCACACTGCAACTATTCTTAAGTTTGTAGGAGAGAGTGGGATGTGACACGAGAGAAATTTATTCTTTATGTGGGGTAACAGTTTCCTCTGTCTTCCTACCTCTGCCAATTTACAGGCTGGGAAGGGCCTGGGCAGCAGTGGCACTGTGGACTGGCACATGGTTTTGAAGCAGAAAATAGCTCCTAGAGTGAATCCTTAGAAGTGGAGCAGATGGATTACAGCACTGTATTGCTCTGCTCATGCAGTCCTAGCCTGATCCTCCCTAATGTTATTGTTGTTTCCTTGGTGCAACTGTTATACATGTCTTTCAGCAACTGATGGAGAGAGCCATTGGTAGGAAAGCAAGCTGAATCACCTCTTCTGGTTCCAACCCAACCTGCATTTGCTGTCTGCTGCCTTGAGATGCAGCTGCCCAGTTTTCCTTGCAGCTGGAAAAAGTGCTTTTCCTCATTAGAAAATGATAGTTAATGAGACATTTTAAGAAGCAGGTTCTGCTTTCAAAGCTTGATTCACAGGCATTCCCAGTACAAGGTCAAATATTTCTGTTCTCCCTACACGGGCTCTTCCTATACACCTCTGAATACCGAGGCATGTGAAGCAAAACTGTGTCACACCACTTATGCCAAAGAAATAGCACAGGAAGGGAAACAAAAGAAGGAAGAAGGGTCCTCACAGTGGACTTCTGAAGAGAGATTTATTTTGGCTTGTCAGTTTCCAAACAAATACAGAAGTTATGCAGCTGTATTTCATGCCATTTCTATCACATGTCAATTTCCATTTCTCCTCCTCCCTGAATATTTAGCAAACACATATCTGTATTTATGTATTTGCCTTTCCTCTTGCACTGTTGTGTATGGGGCCTGGGAAGATAACAAATGCAAATACAAGGCTCATAACAACCACTTCCTCCTCATGCACCTGCAAACGGGACACATTACCCCATTTTGAGGATGCAAAGTCCTCACACCACTTCTGCTGGAAGCAAAGTGATGTTCCAGTATGACCATCATTTCCTTTAACTTCAGACTTCAGGGCTTTCAGAGGCACATCACATCCCAGGACCTGGGATCTAGGTTTAATAACTACTGGATACCGAAGACGATGGACCAAAGTCAGATACACTGGTATATATTTTTCTCCAGCCATGATGCATTATCTGATTTAGGCTTGAAGATGAAAGTATAAAGCAGATAATGAGAGATATGAAGAAGAGAGCTATGGGGAAACAGGAATTCTTTTACCTTGTATGCTTCTCTTATGAGTAAAGTCATCAAAAGCAGTGCCTTATCTAAGGCCTGTGCTGGGAAACACAGATACAAAGAAAGACTGGTCCTGATATTAAGATAGCTTATGAGGAGCTCCATTGCTCTGCTTCACAGTAGATTTGTTAGTGTAAGGGTGGACACCTCAGACAGTGGGAAAAAATACCTCGTTACAATGGTTTGCACAGGCAAAATCATCTTCACTGTGCCTCTGAAGGTTCCTTCCTGTAAAGGTTAAAGTAGGATGCATGTAGTGTATATCAAATGAATGATTTTTTCTCCCAGATGTTGCCAGTCACAGCTTCCCTGGTCTTGGCTTGACTCAGTGACGTGCATGTACTTTTCCTACTCATGTTGCTCCCCAACAGGAAAGAAAGATGTTCCAAAATTCTCATGGCCATGAACAGCTCTACTGTAATTCTGCTGACTATTACCAAGTTGCTTTAGGAAAACATACTGCCCATGACAATTACTCACACCTGAGATATAAAGCAGGCTCAGACAATGCACCTTCTAACTGGAACACTGCTGTCCCTGGGTTACTGATAAGTCCAAACTTCTTTTGCTCTTAATCAGCCTAATATGCCCTGCCTGTCACCAATGTAAGCTGGTCTCCTCTGATCTTTAGGCTTCTGTTTTTCTGCCAGGAAAATGTAATAAACTATAGAAAATGTCAGGGAAAAAGCCACATAAATGCATGTGGATGCCCTTACACTTTCAGTTCAATATTACTTCTGCATTTTTGATTTATCTTACTCTCTTACTGAACTTTAATATTGCCTTTCTCTTCTATCTTGGAAGTAATTTAACTTTGAGCTATCACATAGCAGCATTAAAAACTAACTGACAAGTCAGTTAACTCCATCAGTGCTGAAATTTAAATGATCGGATTGAACAATTACTTCAGCTACCAAACAGCAGGAGTGAAAAAAACCCAAACCATCCCTCAGAAACTCCTCCTTTGCTAATTTCCGTTTGGAGCTTCTTGCATTTCTAAGTTGCACCTGGAACTTCCTTCCAAAATCCAGTTGCAGTTGCTCTCCAGCGCTGTCCTGTCCTCATGATCAGTCCCTGCTGTCCTGCTGCCCATATCACACTGTGGACCTGTTCTCTTTCAAACCTCCCAGCCCTGTCTTCCCCATATTACTGCTTTGCTATAGGTAGAGGCTTATTCTGATATTCTGTTTTGCTACATATTGACCTCAAGGTCCAATTCTTTTCGCAATTGTAATGGGAGAGAGGCAACACATGCAAGATACTCTGGTGTCAGGCAATGCAGGGATGCCAATGCAGTTCTGCAATGTTTTGAGCCTTCCAATCTAGGGTCAGATTTGCTGTTTTTTTCCTTAAAAAAATATATATATTCTATAACATGTTAAACATTTCCACCTGCGCTCACATTCGTTATACGTGTAACATATTCAATCAACTTTAACTTTGTTTATTTCTACTTTTTTTTTTTTTTTTTTTTTTTTTTTATTTTTTTAACTTTTGTATGAGCATGTGTGGTGGAAGAGAGACATTGCTGGAACATGTGTGTGGTGGGTCTTTTGCAGTGTTTACTCTGGCCATGAGATTGCAGAGATGAACCTTGCCAAGATTTGTCAGACATGATGAGTAGTTTTATTTTGCTGTTTTTTTTTTTCATGAGATGGCAGAAATTGTGGGGGAGCCTGACCTGAAGGATCCTAAAAAGGAGTTTGATTTTCAGGAAATAACAATAATTGCTGTCTTTGAAAATAGATGTCTTGACTGGGCAGACATCCAGTTGTCCCACTCCTGCTACTGTTGTCTAGAGGTACACAGGCAAACCCAGCCAAGCAGCAAGAGAGCAGAAAGTCTCTGAGAGGGCAGTTGCTTTTTCTTATCCTCCAGATCCCCTTTAATCCCACAGAATGGCCCAGCATCCAGAAACATTAGTGTCACTAGAAACAATAAAGTTGTTCCTCCTGGAAATACTGGGGTCAGAGGTCTCCACTGATGGGAATAGCCTACTACCTCAGAGCAAGGGAAATACAGACATCTGGAAGGACAGAAGTGTGGCTTGATCCTAAGTCATGGGCTGCAGCAGTGAGACAGCAAGATATTACAGTTTCAGTTAAAGAGGACAGCCTGACCCTGGAGGGGATGAGGAGTAGGCTTCCATCATGCCAAGGATGGGAGTTACTATAAAACTTCCCCTGTTTTTCATTTAACAATGCTGTAAGCATGGGTTAATATTGCTCATGCTTGCTCCCTTTGCCTGGGGAAGACCTGTTTCTAGTTGGAATAGTTACTCCTGCTGGCAGAAGCACAACTCAGGGCACTCAGCTGCACCTCAGAATTAGCTCTGC
Organism: Athene cunicularia; assembly: GCF_003259725.1. Taxonomy (NCBI): domain Eukaryota; kingdom Metazoa; phylum Chordata; class Aves; order Strigiformes; family Strigidae; genus Athene; species Athene cunicularia. The sequence goes on from NW_020799145.1 coordinate 1,451,370, forward strand.
TTTTATCTCGTGATATGTGAGTTTTGTTTTTTTTTTTTTTTTTTTTTTTTGCTGGGGAGTTTAGTGTGAATTCCTGCTCCTCTGTATTTAAGTACTTTGTTGAGAATCAGGACATAAAGACGCCTAAAATGTTTTAGAATATTTTTTATATATATATTGCAGAAAGACAAGTACAGAAAGAGCTTGCGTGGATTGAATCCCAGTCTGTTGCTGGAAGAGAAGCTTAACAGTCAGCTTAAATTGTCAATTTCCCTTTGGCACAGGTATTGCCAATGTTTTCCTGAGAGTTCCTGTGGTTCTGTGCAAAACCTACTGCCCATCCATCAGCAGAATACAGGCCTTTTAATTTAGCCATGGTGATATATGTGTAACTGAGCCCAACAAAAAAACAAGGAAAAATGCAGTTCCCCACTCCCAACCTCCTCCCCAGCCCCCCGACCTCCTTCCTTCACTCTGCAGTTGGAAAGTGAAAACAGAACTTTAGCTCTGTTTTCTCTCTCTTGGTAATCCTCTGTCAAGAGGCCGTCTGTCACTCTTTCCACCTCAGTGAAAACATCATCAGCTTTTTCACTTTAAGTGTTGACTTGAGAGACAAACCAGCCCTCATTTATACCTTAATGTTCGTCTAGAAAGTGTTTTAAGATTTCAGGTTACACTCAGCAAGCCAATGCCCAGTGGGTCTAAGGGTTTAGATGGAGCCAGCCTCTCAGCTAGGAATTTATTGATTTGATACAGTTTCTTTTGTTACTTCTGAAACACAAGGCATGCAATGGGGAAGGGGAGAAGACCTCGATTAATAAAAGCATGAAATAAAACACATGTGTAAAGGGAGGTAAACAACAGTCTGGGAGAAGAAAACATGTAAGAACTGAGTTTGTAAAGAAAATGCAGTCTCATGTTGTTGGAAAACAAAGATTTAAAAAAACCCCAAACCAACATGCATTTAATTTCATACATGTTATGGTCCCAAGCAGGGTTGTGACTGCCAATCCTTCTCAAAAGGTCTGTCCGTTTACTGCAACTGTGGTTCAATCAGGATAGTCTACAGGTCTTCCTCTTTTGGTTTACTACTCTGCACTGGAGTTTACTACATAAAGAGGGGTAACAGTTTACAAATTTAAATCAAAACCAAAATTGACGGAGCTAGTTAAACCAGCTTACCACAGGCTATATACAAGTCATTATTTACCAGCTGCTGTCATTTAGTGGTATCCAACACACCGTGCACGGGAAAACAGGTGATGTTTTTGATAATACAGGGTGGATAGCTGCTGACTAGCATGGAACATTTTACACAGGCTGCGCTTGTGGTAATCATTTCTGTCTCAAACATCCATGATTTTACTCCTGAAACACAAGCATCAGGATCCATTTTCTTTACTCGATGTCTGATAAATAGAGGAACCCATATATGCTGGCATGATGGAAAGGGTAGCATGGTGCATCCTTCATGAGCCTGTAAGACCAAGCAAGATGGCAGACCAATTTTATTTAAACCACAGACTAAGTGTATCCCCATAGGTTAATTATGGTGGTAATGATGACCAATAGAACAACTCTAGAAGGGGAGGTTTAAAAGGTTGTTTAAAAGAAAGTCAAGCCCTATACACATTTTCAATACTGTTGTGTCACACCAACTGTACCTTTATTGACTTCTTCTGGATTTGTACCAGAATAGACAAGGGTAGGATGACTTTCATGTTCAAATACCATGGCTACTAAATGACACTAAGCACCCAACAATGTTTCTGAAAAAATTAGTAATTATAAAAATGATAGAAAAACAAAGGACAGGAACCAAAACCTGAGTGCTGAGTAACTTACAAAGCTGGAGTAATCATCCTCATGGGACTACTTAAAATCTGTATAAAGTTGGAAGTGTTTAAGTAACAGTTGTTGAATTGGAGCGGCACTGCTGACAAAGATTGACATTAAATGGAATAATTGGATACAAAGGCTGCTTTTGCTACCACATTATTTATTAGTTTCATGAGTGTTAGATCCCTGGGGGAGTTGAATAATTTGAGGTTTAGGTTTTTGTGTTTTTATACCTACTTCAGTTTTTCTCTGTATCATTTTTAAGGAGAATGATACACCAAACTCACTTTAATAGTTATGTGGGAACAGAGTCTAATCCACAGGCACAGGGGAGTTTGGTCTTCCTCAGAGTAAGGGAAGAGGCATTTAAAAATGTGTAATTACATTACGTGAATTCTTTTGTATTAACAAAATGAAACTTCTGAAAGTAAAATATAGTGCTTCCCCTGCATCTTGTTTGTAGCAGTGAAATGATAGGCTTGATTGCTCTTTTCCAACCTCATGGAAGTATATTCATTTTTTTTACTAAGTGTACATTTATAAATGAGTTTAACACATGATTGATCTTTTAATCCATGGTTAATCTACTTCTCTAGATCCCTAAAGAGTCCAACAACTCAATAGATAGTTTATAACCATCTAGAATACATTAATCTCTGTAACATGGCTATAACATCTGTTAAGCATTTGTTACCCACTTACTTGTACACCATTTATAAATACAACCTTTACATAAAGTTTGAGTGAAATATTTTGTGTTTGCACAACACGTTCCTTTCAAGGAATGCAAAGCACTTTGTAAGCATCATTTAGTTGAGGCTTATTACTCCCACATGTTATAAGTAAGCTGTATCCTGATTTTACTAATAGACAGACTAAAAAATAGGGTTACATCCATACTGGAAGAAGAAAGCAGCACTTGTGAGCTACATCAGATCAAGAGACTCCTGTATCCCACAGACTTCCTGTATGAATTCCTGCCTGTAACTAGTACCACAGTGTCCATATTATGTTTCTGAAGCCTCATGCCTAGACATGAAACTTAGGCTATTGCAATTCCTTCCTAAAGTGACTATGAATAGATACAAACCTTCCAGGGAATGGTCAGCAATCCCTCAGGAAGATCTGCTTGAAACTGGTCTGCATAGGCTTGTGTCTCCCTGTACTTAGTGGTCTCAGCCTTCAGGCAGAGTGAAATTGGATTTGCCCATGGACATTCTTTGAAGTATGAGTGAGCTCTGAAGCTTGGGTTAAAGTCTTGTCTCAGCAGGAACTTGTATGTTCAAGCATGGATGTTTACACATATGGTGGATTTGGTTTCCCTGATCCTTGGAGTAGGCTTGGACACATGCTCAGCTTTCATTTCTGCAAAACCCTAAGTCTCACTGCACTCATGACACAGTGGAGGAAGGCGTGGTATGGCCAAAACCAGACATCGGGTTTTCTTGCTCCATCTCAATCACAAATTGGTCCTCTCTCCCTGAACAGCCATCAGATTACACTTTGTTAGGGTTATGCCATGAGTTCTTGCACTCCTGTTTCTTCAGAGCCAAAGCCTGACTGTGTCATTTTCTGGGCTGTGTGAGGCAATGCTATCTTTGTAAGTCCTCCATGCCTTTGTTATAAACAAGGACCTCCTCTTTGCAAACCACCATTTGGTGAGTCTGTTCCATCCATCACCCTTCATCTTCCCCCCTTCTGGACACCATGCATTTCTACACTTCTTATTGACCCTACAGTCTTTGACAACCACAAAAATCCCACTTATGGACATCTTCTGTCTGCTCCTGAGCAAGGCCAGCCAGCAAGCCAGTGGTGGAAGATGTGTTAAAGTGCAAAATACAGCACAAGGGCTGAGCTTTTTGGGAGGCAAGGAATTCAAATATGAGTCATAGTACTGATTGCCAAGCTCTACTCAGCTCATTTCCAGTCCCTTGGATATATTTATGTATCTGTTTTCTCACTTGTGACAACATATTTTACTGACTGTCTTACACATAGGCCTCCTATTCTTCTGAAACCAGGACATTTTTTCAGACCATGTTCTGCCTAAAAAAATAGTAACCAATGCTTTCTTTGGATCTCTTTTTTTTTGTATTTAGAATGAGTTGAAAGGCTATACCAGAATAAATTTAGGGAGAGTGAATTTGAAAAATACACCTGGCCTGAAAGGCTTCCCCAGCCATTGGAAACAGTTGCAGCAATGTGAAGTCTGCTCTGAAGTATCATGAGTATCTTATGGTAGGTACTTTACCTCAGTGACCCCTTAATGAGGCAGGATTTATAATTTGTGGGCTAGGAGAAGCTGTTCAAACAGGAGACCCAGGGAGCACACCGCCTCCTTCTGTGAGATGGTCCAACACATTCTTGGAGGAAGTAGCCCTGTAGGTACCTATTAGTGCTTAGCCAGCCAGCCCCACAGCAGCCCTGCTCTTTGCTCCCACCACAAAGCTGTCTGTAGCAGCTGCTGCTCAGGAAGGCTTAGCTCCAGGGAGCGAAACAAATTCTGATCTCACCCATCACAGCCCTGCACACTTACCTGCAGCACAGTATCACCCCCTGACCCAAGTCCAGTGGGACTGTGTCAGGTGGCCCAAAGTTTGCTCACTGAAACAAACCTGTGATGCATCTGCCTTGCAGACTGCTGTGTGTTATAGGCAGATCTGGGCAAGCTGTAACCAAAGCTTATGAAATCCTGAAAAAGGTCTAACCGTGATAGCACAGTACTTAGCAACACTCCAAATTAGAGGCTAATTCATGGTGGATTTTCCACAGCTTTAAGCGTTTTCCCCATTTTTTCTTACCTGTTTGTGCAAGCATACTCTGGTACCTGACACATCTTACTGCTACTCTGTCATACAGTGGACAGCCCCTCAGACTGTGATGCATTTTACCCATGACCACTCTCCCAGCTGTCTAACTCTGTGATGTCAAGGTTTCACCTTAGTTCAGCAGCATGATCTCTTTCTGCAGAAAAGAGACACAGGCCTCCACTTGACATTATTTACCATTTCTTTTCCTGTCAGACCAAAACATCACTTCTGTAGACCTGTCATATCAACTGTCCACCTTATGATCAAAAAGCTTTGGATACTGAGAGCTACCCAAATGATGGTGTGAGTAAATATTGTTTCCCAAGTAAGTGGTTGAACAAGCACTGATGGACGTGTGTCTGCTTTCTTTCCTAGAAATTCTCCTTTAATGGGAAATATATTTTTTTCATTTTCTCTGGTTCTTCTAATGTAACTGCCAGAGCTACAGCAGGATAATGCGCATCTCTCCCTTCTTGTTGTTTCTCTGTAAGAAAGTCAGAAATCTCCTGAGACAGTAAAGAGTATGACAGTTGGACCTCTTCAGCACAGGTTTGTACACCATTGAGACCTACGTTACCTTTTGTCCAGTTATTAGAGTACTCTTTTCCTCCACAAAGACTATGAATGAACAACCTGTAAATACAATTGTGGCTACTTTGTTCCTGTACTATAACAAATGCCACAGTCTCTCAGTTGTTGCTAACAAGTATATCCAGTTCAGACACTCCATGAAGGACAAACACATCATTGTAGAACCTAAAATTTCCTGTTTACATTATACTGTCTGTACCTTGTTTCAGAGGAAACATCAGTGTTTCTGATGTCTATAGGCTTGTCTACCAGTGTTTGATTTTAACTTAATAAATGTCTCATCAATTTCAGGCTGACAGTCCATCCTTTCCCTCTGCAATGTTCCCTGTTTCTCTAGTGAGGAATTCTCCTGGGAGGATGGTGCTCTTACACCATTCTCTTACACATCATAGAAGACGGCTTTGCAAGTGGTTGAAAATCGTTTTACTCCATCCTTCTGTCTCAGAGAGAGTTAACTTCAAACGGCTGTTGCTGAGTTGCCTTCTCTGATTGTGGCTATTGGCAAAGTCTTGCAAAGAGCTGTGATCTGCCGAAGTTTGTGTACCTTTCTCCTACTGCTGGTTGTTGGAGATTACCAGCGCAGTGTAGTCCTAAGGTTGCTTTCTGAGGACTTCGTGCACTGTCCACCTCTGTAAACCTACAGTCCAGCCTGAGCAGCCTTCTCTGTGCTTTTGCTTAATCAATGGTCGGTTCTGGACCATGTATTAATTTATTCATGGGTATTTTACCCCACACCTGTGTCACCCTTTGGTTCTGTTGTCAGGAGCTCTCCAAAATGAGAGGTCTGACTTTTCAGCCCTGAATTGATCATGTATATTTCACCTTTCTGCTTCTTTCTGAACTTCGTGTCTGAAACCTGATTCCTGTGGAATGTGGCTCTCTTCAAATGTCTATACTACCATATCATCCACTGTCCAGGTCACCTGAAACCATTTAAAACATGAAGTTTCTTAGGGATGGCTATTGTCATGCTATGTTTGCTTGTAGATACATATAGGACAATCGGATGCATAAACTTTTTCCACTTTCCCTTCACACTTCTGTCTACACTCAGGTGTGATGATAATATTCATTGCTCTATGCTGTAACAATGGATAATTTGTAGTCCTTTCAACTCTTGGTATTCCAGGTTGCCAGAGAGTCTGCCAGAGAGTCTGCAGTATTGGAGGCTCTGTTGGCAGGCAGCGTGTAACATGGGTCCTGGAGCAACATAAGCTGTTATAAATGTGTCTCAAAAGGTACATTTAAAAGTTACAGTTCCCCACATTATTCTCTTTGAGAGATGAAAATCACTTGTCCCTTTATGACTGGCTAAGAGCCACTTAAATCTCTATGCTCCAGCTCTATGGACCTGCCTAAAATCTGATCAGGCTCTAGAGAATACCAGAACAACAGGACAACTAACCCCTCCCTTGCTTTGATACTCAGTCTGTCACAGACTGGATATTCAGTTTTGCATGGCACCTGACACAGCTGAGGGGAACAAGGGTAAAGGGACTCTGTGCTTGAAGAAACCAAGGAGTTGCATGTAGACAGTAGGTTATCAGATTCCTTACCAGAAATAAATATTTAGGTTGTTTCCCTGTTGTAAGTATCCAGCTGCCAAGTAATGCCTTCTTTCAGGAGTTGCTTCCTCAATGCAGCCCACCTGGTCAGCTTGACAAGATCCTTATCCATCTGGCAGAGCCCAGGAGCCTAACCTTGCCCAGTGTGGAGCACTGCCCAACCTCTACTCCCTCGGGGGAAGTAAGGTAGCTCAGCAGTTTGAAGTGTTTTTTCCTCTAAAGGATATCTGCATAACTCAAGGGGAGAAACTCATTCCAGGGAACATTTGAGACCATCTTGTTCTGAAAGCCCCAAACAGATGCAGTGTGTGCTTGGCCTTCTTGCAATGCCTATTATTACCAATTATTGCTGAACAAAACCAGGGAAAGACCTCTGGAGGGCAGCCATACATTTTCAACTTGAAGGTCTTGCAGTATTTTGGCTACTCTTTGATCTTTATCGAGCCTGGAGGAGCCAAGTGTGCAGAAGTTATGTTTTCAATATGTACATGAACTAGAAAGCTACAAATTCTTACTTTTTGGAAAGAGAATTTTGCCCTCGGTTTCCTTGACTTTTTAAAATCTCCTTATTCATGCATTTTGTTCTGTTTTGCCTTTCTTGTTTTCCATCTCACACTGAAGTCAGTACTTAATAAATGCTGGCTGAGGCCACTATGGACAAACTGAATACCCAGTAGATTCCTCCTGTAGGTTCTTAACCTCCCTTAATTTACTACATTTGCATCTGACAGCCTCTTCCTCTTAAAGTCACTTGGAAATTTGTTTAATAAGAAATTTTAATAATATAAATCCTAAGAGCTTCTGGAGCTATACTGGCCACAGGGTATCTTTTTATAATGTGTTTCAGGCACATCTTTTTCTTACAGTCAGATTCGTGTTTCTCATACCAGTACGTACCAGCAGTAGTAGAATCCTGAGTTTTTGCAGCTGGATTTCCAGCAAAAAGAGAAATCAGTGACACAACTGCAGTAAAGGATAATTCAATGTTCAGAACCCATGCTGTATACCTCCTGTAGGACAACGTGAACTAAATAGCTTTTCCACAAGATAAAATTGTATTCAGTGCCAGGACAAAGCACATGGAAGTCTTTATCTTAGAGACATTGTGTCAAGCATGGGATTAACATTCTAGAGGAACATACAAGATGATAGAAAGAAGACTTCTAGTTGTTCAAGATAGTGTTTAGCATCAAGCGACACTGGTGAGTTAGTTGGCTTTAGAAAAGAGATAGCTGATGCTATGTCATAGCCAGTAAAAATATTAAACCCTTTCTCTAAAGTGATTAGTTTTCCAGTCATTGCAGGCCATATCTTCCCACTCTTGCCTCACCTCAGAGATCACACTGTCCTACAGCTCTGCACAGACAAACTGCCAATAGAATGACTTCAGGAAAGAACTATCTGGAAAATCAAAGACTAGCTTCAGTTTAAGGAACTGATTTTGTTAAATGCAAAAGTAAACTGAAGTCTCCAATTTGTATATATAATACATGGAATAATTTTGCTTAATAAGAACAGCAACAACAGGAGGAAATCAGCTACAAAATTGAAATGTTCTGTAAAATCTTTTTTAAAAAATATAAATATTAACAGAATTACTGGCTCTTATTCATGATTCTATGACTGTAAAGTCACTAGTATCTAAAGCACTCTATGTCCAGCTAAAGCATATAGAAAACTGTCTGGAACACCATTGCTAATACGATTTTCCCAACTTATACCTTCCCAATAATTACATAGATAGTGATCTGTCTTGAAAATATACTTCACAGGATACACAAATAATTAAGTCAACTGACTGACAACTTTCTACTCTATTTTATGACCTGAAACAAACATTGTCATAAGACCATGGTGAAGTTTCATGCTTGCAGTTTGATTTCCAGCAGGGCACATTCAACCTTGAGTTAGTTTTCAACCACTTGCCAAAAAAGAAAAATAAGCTGCTGCATTTGGATATGGAGTGTGAAATCACTCGGATGGAAGTAATGTAAGTGCACATAATCGTACACCTGTTAGTTATTTCTGAGAAGCTAACCTGTTCATGCTACAATTAGGTACAGTGTAAATCATGAAGACAGAAAACACATTCAATCAGTTGGACATGGTGACAGAAAAAAAAAAATCAGATTTCATGGCTTGATAGAAAAATCACATTAGGGTCTAAATGAATTATTTCTATGACTCAAATAAATTATCATCCAGGCTTACATTGGTATTAACGAGACGAACATTTTGGGGAGAGAGACTTATATACTCCAGGGGAAGGTGTGTGTAAATCACTGCAATCAAGGATACAGGGGTTTAGCCAGGGTATGCACTGAGAGTGCTTCAAGGGGGGAGGCCAATGAGAAATTTCCTTGATGTGAATGGTACCATATCTGGTGCATTTTTCAGACACAAAAATTCCATTTGCAGTGTCAAAAGATGATTTGCTGGCATCACATCAGCAACCCTGTGCTTTGAAGATAAATGTAAGCCAAGGCTGTGGCAGGAGCCTTCAACACCATGTCAGTAACACAGAAGGAGTTTGCACTGCAGTGTTTTGGTGCAACAGAGACATGAGCAAGATTAAAGCAGTGCTGTGGAGTTGAAAACTTGTTCGTTCATTACTGGCAACCCAAAACACCAGTGGCCTGGTGCTGCTCTTGATGCTGGCAGCTTAACACCGTGCCACTCCCTTTCTCAGTGGCTGCTGTCTCACAGAATTCACTAGTGTGCTGTTGGGTGATGGACTGTGTGTCAGGGCAAGGCATCTGCATGCATCCACTTCCAAAATATACAGTACCTCTACAAGAAGTTGTCTCACTCGCTCAACGCTTTTGCTGAAATAAGAATACATATAATATGGCAAGCAACTGCTTTTGCAGGTTTCTGCAGCCTTGGGAAAAATAATCATCACATTTTACCCACATACTGCTAAATCTCTAACAAAAAGAAATCTATGGAGCCTCAAAATATTTGCATGGGAGTAGTAAAAAGGCTTATATGTGTGAATATATAGCTGTTATGTAAAATAATCGTTCTGTATTGCCGCAATCCTGAAATAATGACCTGCATCAATGAATGTTATATTATAACAAACATTACTAAATAATATTTCTACATATTATACAACCTTTAGCTCAGCAAGCCCTAGGCTTTATTTTGACCACATAGGCCTTTATTCAAAGCCCCCTGAAGGCAGTGGGTGTCCTACATTGTCTGCAATAGGCCTTTGATGGAGTACATAAGTTTCTGAGCATGTTTACAATCTCCTTTCTGTAATAGTCAGGTGTAAGGTCAATTAATTCCATGTTAGGGCAACTATGTCAAATGAGTAAGAGATGAGCACAGAAGCAAGGACATGCAGTGACTCTTGTGAAATCATTGATCATTTAATTCACTCTAACATATTTAAATTTACTTTGATTTGGAACTATTCTAAACCAGAAAGTGATGGCACACAGCCAGCAACTTAGATATCTCTTAAGGCCATAAATGTATCCACTTTGCATATATTCACTATTAGTGTCAAGTCCACTTAGACATGCCTTCTGAAGAAGCAGTAGATGGTCCACAGAAGTATTCTCCTCTATTACATCATCAGACTTTCAACATTTGGACTCCTGCAGAAATAGGTCTTTTTTTTTTTTGATGCACTAGGTATGTGCTTATGTATCAACAAGGGTCAGATTTAGCACTTATAAAACTTGCATAATCAATTCCTGGTCTGGGCAGTATTGGGTGGCATCTTTGTCATGATAAATGAGAAGAAACCAGTAAATGCAAAAGAGATTATCACAGCAGAATTGGTTGCTGGGTGACCCTGGAGCTTTTTTATGTCATGTTATAAATATTCAAGGTACGAAGCAAGTTAGCTTTAAAGATGCTTTATCAGAATATTAAAAATTAATTAAATTATTTATTAAATTAAGGCTTTTTAAATTACATTTCTATGTGCTTTTAGTTAGACAGAGTATGGTCAGCATTACTTCTACTACAACTAAGACGGAAAGATAAGGGAGAGTCGGATCGGACCATCTCTGGAGCACATGCTGTTAGTCCTCTAACAAGAGGAACTGCCTTTCTTTAGAAGGAAAAAAGTGGAACAGTGGGTTTGTATGGCTGAGATGGGTTTTGCAGAGTTTATCTAGACTAAAAACTAACAGGGCAAGTGAGTCAGCTTAAAAAGAGAACATGTACACCCTGTGCACACTGGGGCTAGCTAGCTAGCTTTTTGTTATGCCAGTTTCTCTCTATCAGTGGAATATGTCCCAGCATTGGCCACTCTTGATCTGAGGGGCAGCAGGAAACTGGCCACCTCGGCACAGCTGGGGCTGTGTCTTTTTCTGTGCCTCTAAAGTAACTACTGTGCTTTGAGCAGTCTGCTACAATAATAAACACTGAGGTGGATGGTGGGAGTGGTGAAGCAATCAGCTGCACTTTCTGCTAAGTTCATTTTGAGATGGACTGCAGACTGAATATTTTTTATTTCTTCTTAATGCTGAAACCACAACTCCAGCAAAGCCAACCTGGGAATTGTGAGCCAGATGAAATAAGTGTTAATTTGGTAAATTCTTGTACAAGATCCTCTTTCATGATTAGTAACTGAGGTGTGGACACTGGGCCTGCTTGAAGGTCTGTGTCTGTCACCATTAACAAGGTTAGAGTACACAGGCTTTGAAACAGAGGAAAGCTGATCTCCTAGTGTAGCTTGATGCCTTCAACACAATTTCCAGGGAATCAGCACATCTGTAAGCAAAATAGAGCAAGGACATGCCTGCTGAAACAGCGAGCGAAAGAGCAGAACAGACAAGGCTCAGAGCATCTTTCCACTCTGCAGCAATGGTCCCCTGGCTAGTGAGACAAAGGAAGCAGAGGGAAGGGTAGGCAGATGAAGCTTTCCCACAGGTAAAAAAATCCTTATGCCCTACAGGAAGATGAGCAGCCCAGAGCCTGGAAAAGAGAGACTTCATTATAATTTTTGCCTTCAGAAATTGCAATGGTCATTGCACAATCTGATGGATAAAACTTCACAGCTCAGGTAATTGTGTAAGGTGCAGTGCTTACACTTTCCCCTCTGTTCCCAGGAAAAAGATAGAACAGGATATTGCCAGCTGGAAAAAACAGGCTCCTAGTAACAGAAACTACTAACAAATTCAGCTTCAAAAATTTTTTAAAAAGGTAGTTATTCCCCAGAAAATCTGAAGGAAATACGGTTGCATTTCAGCTTCTTTGGGAGAGACTGCTGTGCAGCTTGGCAAACCCAGACAGAGACATAGGTGCAGGCATTATTGCCAGAGGCAGCAGAGACAGTGAAGGAGATGTGTTGGTACTGAGAACCTTCAGAGACCCTTTCAGCTATGCCTGGTTTGGATCTGAGCAGCCACTTTCATCTGAATTAGGAATCTGCAAGTTGTTTTCACACTGTCAGTGTCTATGGTAAATATATGTCAACAGAAAAAAAAAAATCTTTTAAAGCTTTTAATTTAAAATGTATTTCAACTTGAATTAAACTGCACATGATTGAGGCAGAAAAAACTGAACATAGGAGGCTGAAGAGCGGACATCTATGAGATGTCCTGAATAATTCAGTCCTGAAAGAACAAAGTGGTTTGTAATGCTTACTTCTTTACTTTTTTAAAAACGTTTTTCTCTCTAAATCTATTTATTGTCCAAGTCCAGCAGGTTCTCAGTGTCAGGCTGACATAATGATAGCTTTGCTCTGTCAAGAGAGAGAAAACAGTTTGCTACATGCTTGCCTGACACTCCTCATTATCATCTGTGCAAAACGAGCACTGAAAGAGAAGAAGAAATAAGAAAAACTAACTCCCTCTTCCTGGAGTCATTCATCAAGAGCTTTAGTAGCAAATGTTCCCAAACTTGCAACACAACCTCTTGAAACAAGAGCTGACTTCTTGCTAAATTCCAATATTAGTCACAGTTCTGTGGTCACAGCTCTTTGTTTTTAAATAGAAACCTTTCTCATGGCTGTGACAAGTTACTTTGTGGAGGTAAGAATGGAAGGTAGGCGAGCTTAGGCTGATGTTTGCTGTCCTCTGTCACAGGTGACCACAGAGGGCAGGGCCATGGGGGGAGGAACAAAACAAGCTTTCCAGAGGCTGACAGACGCAGGGCTTTCTGGAGGGTGAACAATGCAGGCAGTGTTACCCGCAAAGGGGACCTTTCAACACCCTTGGAAAGGAGAAAACTTAAAAAATTAAACACTCTACAACGGGTTCCTGGTAGCTTTACACTCACCGCCAGCTATAGCCAAACAAGCCTGCTTGTATAAGCTTGTTAATGGGGAGAAATACATCTGATCAGTGTGGCATTTGAAGATGATTAATGAGAGGGCTTCTGACAGGATAAACTTTCTTTCCTTTTATGTGTCCTTGGCTTTAGGCAGCACCTGCTCACTTGCAGCGACGCTCTATCTGGCAATCTGTCACTGGAGCTGGCCGCGTGCGTCAGCAGGACTTAAAGGGTTCCCACATCAGGCGAATGCAGAAGGATGCATTACTGTCTGTAATGGTAGCAGAAAGAGTTGGGGGTACCAGGGCTTAGGGCAAAGATCCCAACAGACATGCAGCCTACCTCCCTGTAACCATGTGGAATAGTCATATAAAAATCTTACGTGAAACGTGTGATCTCAGCCCTGCTCCTGGTGGTCTGTATTCACACCCACTGGCCAATCCTGATCACAGCAGCAAGGCTGCTGATTCCTAGGGGTTGGAGATCAAACTGTTCTGTCAGTTAATCCATACAGAGGCCTCTGGGGTGGAGGCCTGTTCTGTGGCTGCTAGCGCCCCTGACACCCCTGGTGTCAAATATGTTCAAGCCCTCAAAATTCTGACTGGTCTCTATTGTGCCCCTGATGACCCACTCGCCCACAAGTGAATTTCTCACATGAAGAAGGAGGAGGCAGGACTCAGTCACATCAAGGGATACCAGGGTCTGAAAGGGCTCTTCTTACGACAAGCCAGGGAAAGCTGGGAGTAGGAGAAGCATAGCCATATAACAAGATGTGATTTAAATCCAAACTCCAGAAAATTTTGATCAGAGGTCAACAAGTCTGATACCAGTTATTTAAAGCTACACCCAGAGCCATGCAAAAATCTCTATCTGTGCAACGTAAACATCCTATCTGAGCAAATGTGGCCAACAGAACAGCCAGGAGAATGCGTGTCCTGGACTCCTTTGCTCTGATCCCAGGGGATGGTGCATTCTCCTTTGGCTGTTCATCAACAGGAGAAACCAAAGGCCTTATGCCATCCCCACCTCCCTCCTGGAGCGAATGACGTCCTCTCAGATCTCCTCAGCACCAGGGCTCCTCTCACAGTGCTGCTCCCAGAGCTCTTGCAGCTCTGGAAGAGTTACACTGGCAGCGACCTGCACTACTAGTATGGCCTTTCCCTCTAACATGAACATCACCACCAGCTTGGACCACATCAGCACTGTCTTTTTTTCAAAGCTCAAGGATTTTCAAACACCATCACTGGGTTTGCAAAATGAAAGCTGAAAGAAGTAGTACATACCTGTAAAATAACTGCACAGGTGCAACAGTTTGATGACATCTTAACATGGGAACCATCAGCTCTGAATCTATAACACCCTATATTTCAGCCACTGGTATATCTGGAATTTGGGATATAGTCTGTGATAAAGTCTCTGATAAAGACTGCAGAAAAGCCTCTGAACGTTGTGGATCATGGTGTGATGAGGTAAATTAAAGAAAATTGAGATAGTTGTCTTCGTGCTCTAGAAAATTGGCCTTTATATTAGGGAGGTAGATAGACCTGGAAAAAGTCAGAGATTAGGATGGTGGTCATAATGTGATGTGAAAGAACCAGTTTTCCAAATCACAAGTTGACAGAAAGACTACTTCTCCAAGTCTACTCACAGAGGATCTACACCATAACTTCTCAGTTTGAGGAGGATTATCTTTGATGCTCTGCTTGTTGACAGATCCTTTGACCTTTCTTGTTGTACATACACTGTTATTCATGGTACACTTGCCTGATGCTCATATGAGTAGAAGAAGCAGCAGTAACTTGGTATGTTTTCAAGTTTTAAACAATAGCATATTTAAGTTTGTATACAAATAACTTAGACTGACTCATTTGAAGTCATGTTAAATTCCTTAAAAAGGTTTTTTAATTTTAAGAGTATCTTTGCCTTGTACATGTAACACTTGAAACACATAGTAGTACAGCTATTAAATATGCAGCATCTGTTAACTATGCTAAAAGTGAAAGCAATGCTTTAGGGAAAAGGGATATCTGGAGACTCTGTTGTACTAATTCTTGTTTTGTTTTAGACAGAAACCTACTATTCAGCAATAATTTGGTTTGGAATGATGATTTTAGAACAGATTTTTTTTTTCCCATTTATTTGAGAGGGAGAATGAAAAAACAAACAGAAAAACTGAGGGAATGGACATCAGGATTACTTTCGATCACATGCTATTACTTGCTTCCAAGCAGATGTGGAAAAAGATAGATGTGAAGGGAATTTAAATCATGTCTTTCCACAAGACTAAAATGACTATGTTGACTCTGTAAGTTTCATGACAGTTAGGTTTTGGAGGCAAAGAATGTTTCTGTAGCATTTTTGCAATGATGTATCAGCATATTTAATTTATAATTAATTATTCATTATATGCTAATAAGCACAGTTAATAACATTATTCTGCCAGCAAGAACAGGCTAGACCTTTCCCTACTTTTTGGGTGATATGTTAATGTTGAGATGTTGGTAAAAGGCACTCAACTATGCATGCATGCAATGTCCATTTCCAATGTAAAGACAGAAGAAACCGTTAGAAGTCAGAGTAAACAGCTGGCTTTTTTGTATGAGATGGCAAGACACACCAGCTAGGAAGCAAAAAAAGAGTGCAAGAGGAACACATTCTAAACATCGCTTCAAGAACACCACTTGGTCAAGCAACAGCTGAGGGGCTAGTAACATGCCTATGAGATCACTTTCAAAAGAAGAAAGCAGCAAGGCTATCACTTGGAGGCCAAGGGACTTCTGAAGAGAGTTTCCATGGTTTGCTGAAACAGTGCAACTCCCCCAAGCTCAGTCAGGATGAATACACTGCTCGAAGAGTAATGCTCAGGACTGCTTTCAAAAGAACAGAGGACAATTAAAAGAAGAGTCCAACAGAGGGTGTATGGTGGAAACTTTTAAATTGCCATTTCACCTTTTCATTCTTTCTCATTTGAAATTATGAAGTTCATAAGGTTTATTATTATCAGCCAAAAGTTGATGATCACACCCCCAGGATACACCAGCATGAATCTTTGGAGTTTTTGAAAGAGGGACCATGGGGTGTGCAGCACAGATTGACTTCTCTTCATGTTAGTGGCAGTGGCTATTCTGAGATGTAGTCTGGATTCACGGCCAGCCGGTGTTGTACTGTCCAGCATGTGCTGGATGTACCTGGCGGTCTTTGTGCTCTTCCAAATGGGTAAATGGGTAGATTGGGCCCAATGAAGCTGGTAAGGAGTGTGTGTTTGAGAAAGATAGCTCTTCACACCACTCTTCTCTGCGTGACTAGATTGGTGCTCTGCCTGGATTTGGATATTCAAGAATAAAACTGTAAGTAGCTACACATTATAGGGAAAGGATGGAGCAGAAGTGATTAAGTTTTCCTAGATACGAGTTTGCTCTGCACATGGTCACTCTGGGCTTTTGTGTTGTGCTCCAGTGACTGTACTTTGAAAATCCAGATTAAGTCAGGAGTCTGGGTGAAAAGACAGTGGTAGCCCTGAGAATGGGGGTAGGAAGTGAGAGCTGAAATACTGAGATTTACTTTTAAAAAGCCAGGAAGCCTCTGTACTCTGTAGTGTATCTTTGCCTCAGCATCTCACTTGTGCTGGTAGTTGCTGGAGGATTATAAAACAGTATTCTGATCATTGAGCTGAAGCAATAGATTTTCCTTGTCCAAGAGGAGTTCCAGTAATTTTAAGTGCAAAGGATTAAGTATAAGAGATCACGCTTAACATATGACTATGCAACAACCTGATTCAAAGAAGAAAATCTGCTACAGACAATGAAAAGTTAGAAGGAATAATTTCCAGACACAGTAGTTGTATGAATGTTCCCCAATTCGAGTTCTAGTTCTGCAGTTTTCACATAGCAACGCAAACATACAGTTAATGCAGAGCTCTGGGAAAAAAAAAATCTGGCTCCCCTGTATAATTCTTTAAAAGTGAAGTAGAAATGTACATTATCCCAGTAATTGCTGAAACATAACAAAAAGATCTGTAAGTTGTCGCTGTCTGATAACAGTATTTCCTTCTAGATAAGAGTGAAGATTTCATTCAAATTTCATGGGCTGTGAATGCATAACCTATGGTGTTGTTACAGTGGTAAAGTACAAAAATCAGGAAAACAGGTGAGAAGATGCCTGTTTGAAAGAGAAACTGAATAATTGTTGGGAGTAATGAGAATTATACCGTTTTTTCTGGCATAAAATGAAGTAAATAACACCCTTGTAAAGCCACTCTGGGAGTTCCCTGTGCCTCTTCATCTTAATTTCTGCCTCCTAACAAGCCAGTCTGCAGGATGAAGACCTCTATAAAATACAGTACCTTTATTCTTATCACTGTGTAACTTTCAGTTCTAGACCTTTTTAAGTTTTCAAAGCCAACTCCAAGCAAGCAAAAAGCCATTTTTTTTTCCAAGTAAACAATAAACCTAGGAAAAAACTCCTATATTTGCTTTATGCACTAAGTAATGTACACAAAACACTTCCATACCACCAACAGTAAAAGCTGTAGCAAGATAAAGAAGTAAAAATATTTAGGAAAAAAAGAGCCTATTAGACCCATTTTGAACAAACACTAGGACCCTAACTTAGAACAAAATGACCTGAAGAAATCCTATTCACTTTCAAAACCACTTGTTAATAAAGAAATGCTCATTATATTAGTGTAGACTCTGTGATTCCTCCTGTTCTTTTAAGTGTTTAGCTTTTAATATTTCAATTCTACTCATGAAAGAAACTACATTTTAAACCTCTGTGATGAGGTGCTAATATGTTTACAACTCCATTTCACATTATGACAAGGTTTCTGTCATAAAGGGTATGGTAGTAGTTACCTTGAAAAGTGCTAATGCTGCCAGCAAGAGTTCTTTTATGAAAGGCAATCGTGGGCTGCCTTAAATGCCACCCACCTGGTGGGTACAATAGAAGGAGCAAAGTAGGAAAAGAGCCAGTCTTGGGGACAGCTGGAGAGTCAGCCACACGGGAGACTGAAGCTAAATGCTGTGAATGGAACAGTTGCCCTGGGTGTACAGATGAGGACATGTAGTATGCTGACGCTATCACTGCTGTATGAGCACTCTGCAGACTCCTGACTCAGGGTGCTACACGCATGGCAGGGACTGCTCAGTTGGGTGTGGGTCACCTGGGAGGAATTTTACAGGCAGGCTGATTGACATAGAGATTTCTTAGTCCGTTTACAGCCAGTGATTTAACTGCCCATAAGAGGCATGCCAGCATTTTAAATCAGCCTAAGCAGAGTACACTAGCAAAAACTGAAAAACAAGCCATACTTTTTACCTTGTTCCTCCTCTTGGTTCCTGACCCCATCCTCAGCATCCGTGAAGGAGATTCAGACACATTTTCTGTTAGCGTAGCATAGTCTCTGGTGTACTGATAACCATCAAAAAATGTGAGAGGATTACAAGGAGATCAGAACAGAGTGTCAAAGGTCTATTGTTCCAGACTGCAAAAGCTTTTTTTATTCTCAGACAACAGGAAACTTTTGGGGTTTTTCTATATATTTCCTTAAAATTAAGACACCAACTGTACTTTAGGTGTCCACATAACAAAAGCAAACCTACAGTGTTAGTGAAGAGAATGATGAGTTTCCATATTCAGAGAATGAAACCAAACATACCTCTTGTCAAAACTGACGAGAACTTTGCTGAAGTGTAATTCCTCCACAGCAGCAATGACGTCCTGCTCTGAAAGGCTGAGATTTGTGTCAGAGAGAGCCCTGCCAGACTAGCAAAGAAAATGAAAGATAGGATCCTATTTCTGTACCTAAGCCCTTTCTCCTGTAACTAGAGCTGGGACGTTGCTGTGAGCTTCCTGGAAATGATTGAAAATGTGTGAAATGGAATTAGACCAGCCTAGTTTCCATGAGTGGTCAGAAATGTCTATCTGTGTCAGTTGCACACAGGCATCACATTGCAAATGAACTAAGGAGCAGTGGCACTGTGGTGACAGCCTAACTTCAATGTGGAAAGATCTAGTCATCCTGTGGATTATCATGAGGGACTGAAGCAGTCCCTTGTGTTCCTTTTGGGGAAAAAGCTTGAAATTTGGTGATTTATGGTCTCATGGTGTCAGTTCAACAGGAGACATTTTACAGAGGCCTCCAAATCTATGAACCTGAAGTATATTTGATTCTTACCTTAGAAATAAATTGCAGGCTATGAAATTAGGGCTAAAGCTCCAACCAGATGGCAACGACAAACTGTGTCAGTATTCTGTTCATACCCATTGCATGAAGACTTGTAACTGTCCTAACTCCTATGCATTTGCAGGTGGAAAGACACATGTGAATAGCAATCTTTGATCAAATAAATATAACAACCTATCACAGCATCTGATAGTGACTCAACACAGATTCTGGGAGAGGAATGAGTTAAAAGGACAAGCTCGTAGTCATATTTCCCTAGAATAATTGTTCAGCCTCCAATGAATTGTTCTGGTAATTTCTGAGTCAGAGGTGGTACCTTTGTATTTTATGTACCTTAAAGGTTTTCTCATCCACATTTTTCCAGTTGTTTTTTGAACTTGTTTAAAGTTTTAGCACCCATATTGTCCCATAGCAACCTGTTTCACAGAGTATTCCCAGTTTGAATGGAAATCATCTTCTCCTTTTTTGTTTGGAGCCTGACATGTTAGCTTGATTTGATACCCACAACCCTTGCATACAGACAGAGTTATTTCATATCTGTTAGAAAGTAATGAAAGAAAACTATTTTACAATTAACAACAAATACCTCTAACTACTTGAAGTTTACTTTAAAATAGATTTAGATATTTTTGAGCTGTCATTTTAATAGTTTTCTGAGCTATTACCAATGAATGATAACCTCCACATAACAGCAATGAAGAAGGAAGGGTAATAAAAGGAGTGTGTACCATGTTTTATATACTTAAACTGCAAGAGAACAAGCCTTAAAAAATAATCCATTAACAGAACTCTAGTTCTGCAGAAACAAAGGCATTACTTTCTTCTTGCCCTGTTCCAGAAGATGACATCCTGTGAAATTAATGGGGAGCAAGGTGAAGACACATAAGGCAGAAACATTATGTACATAGCAGAGTATCAGTCTGTGAATTTCACCATCCCAAAAAATGGAGAAGGTAGTTTGTTTTTATGGGGTGGATAACTTTATGAGCAAAATAGCACATGCTGCAATAGTAACCATAACAGAAAAATTCTGACAAGATTGAGGCTGCTCCTAAGGACCAAAGAGGAAAATTCTCTTGAACATCAGTTATCATTATCTTGTTTATCTTTTATCTGTATGTCTTTCTGTCATCATGACAAAACAGCAACTTCTGAGATGTTGTTTTGGGGATCAGAATACTGATGCTGAAACAATGAAAACAATTGCAGTTCAGGAAAACAAGATACTCATAGAAATCACTGGAATATTGCCAGACAGAGAAGCAGAAGATGTTAGTTGAAGTGGAGCACAAGCGATTCTTAGACGCTCATGTACTCCCTGTACTTTATAAGCATCAGTAAGGCAAAAGCACTCAAACCGAGCTGGACAGGTATTAGAATAAAACCTTCTGGAATTAGGAAATGCATATTTTCTATACTGATTAGCTAGTGTAGACTGCTTGAAATGTTACAGTTGCTGGTACAGTCTGAATACTGAGATCATTATTTAAAAAGTGGCAAAACTGAACAACAAACTCTTGGACCAGAAGACTTCTTCCTTACAGGCTGCCTGTGATTTACTGGCACACATACTCTCCAGACTCCTTAAAACCAGGTCTTGCCTAAGACTCCATGCAGCAGAAATCTCTCTTCCATACCCTTAACATGCAGCAAAGCTCTGAAATAGTTAAACAGGTCAAGTGACATACGGGTATTTGTCTCTGTTTTGAAGTTTAAAGGAAGGGAAAAAACCTCTATGACTTGCAAATCCTTTGCAAGTTCCTGCAGGCACAGCATAAGGGTGAAAAAGCCCTCCACATCTGTGTTTATTATGACAAATACCATTTAAACTCCTGGCCTGCATTGCAACTGCTGGTTATTTTTAACAATATGACAACAAAGGGAGAAAAAATGGAAGGTGTGTCCCACCCTCCACCCCTATGCTATTATCTGAAGAGCTACTTTGAGCAAATTACTGTTCTGGGTTATCTGTCAGCTCTCCACTGCCAATGTCAAACAAACAAAAAAAAGACTGGGAGACTAACCCTGTGTTCTTTATATCTGAATAAGTAAATGCTTTCCCAACAAAGTCAGCACAGGGATGAGAGAAGTCAACTGTTAATAGACAAGACCACTCATAGAGTAAAAGAACAAAGTAACAAGCAGGTTAACTTAATTCTTAATTAAGTGATCCTATCTGTTGAATTTCCTCACCTCAAAAATGCAGAATAGAAGAGAAAACTCAAGTAGAAAAGGGAGGCTCAAAAATTCTCCACTTTTCTTTGAGTCCTCCTGCAGCAGCTGTGGGTACAACAGACAGCCATAGCCAAAAGAATAAGGTGGCATAGATGAACACTGTATAAACCTTGGCATAGTGGGAACAGCTATATACTGGGACAGTTTAAGTGGAAATTTGGACAAAAAGAGTTATTGTGTGAAACCTTTGGCTTCCATGATATATTGTGCTGTATTATTTCTACAGAATCTACTGTGCATAGACCAGGTACTTTCCTCCATCCCATTGGAATAACTGTTGCTTGAGTATCACTACAAGTCTGCAGTCCTGCCTTCTTCCATAGGTGTCTCCTCTAGTCAAAAGCCTCACTCTAAGACAAGACTTGTTGGCCCTAAGACAAGGAAACCAACAGGACATAGTTATACTTCCTGATGCTTGGACTGAAGAGGCTTCAGCACAGACCTGGCATCCTAGATATTAGTCACTGGCTGACGCAGAAGCTTTGCAAAGCTATACTTTTTAATATTTGAAGTGTCTTTATTTGATAGATATATTCAAGGCATTAACAATATCCTGTACAAAATTCTTTAGGAATTTTAGGACTCTGACTTTAGAATAGGTCTGGGAAGGCCAACCCTAATCCTCACTGCATGAAGAACCTTCTCAGCTTCCATATAATTCAGCCTATAAAGGCTGGATTTTGCATGGTTACTGTTGGACCTAGAAGCTCTTATGTAAATGTTACCTTCCTAACACTACAGTATTTATTCTCAATCCATCCTTGTAACAAATAATAGAAAAAAAATGCACAAAATTGCTCAATGAAGTTATTGTCTTCAACACATAGCAAATAATTTCTCTTTTAAACTCTTAATTTCATATTTTGTTTCACCTGTGAAAATCAAATATTCTTCAGGAATTTTAGTCCTTTTTATCCTCATCAACACCACACATAATCTATGTGTGACCTTGAAGGCATCTACCTTGTCTTTCCCAGTTGCAGCTCCATGGGCAGTGTCAGCTGCTTGTGGGTGCATCATTGCAGAAAGCATGGGAATGCTTCATCCCCACCACCCAGCACAGCCTTTTTCCCTCCCCTTACACCAGTGGTTAGAAGTGTCTGTAAAGAAAATGCAATGGAGGATATGAATAAGTGTCACTGAACTGTGAAATCTAGTCTCTTTGACAGAGCCGTGATGCATAAATGTAGTCCCAAGGAAGACTAGGCTCTGTATCAGCGATGAAGCAGTAACACCCAGTCTGACAAAGACCAGTATCCTTTCATTCCTCAAGGAGCCTTTGAGTTAGAAAAAATGAGATTAGATTATATCATACTTCCTTTCAGAAAGAAAACTAATTCTATTGCTCTTGAAGGCCTACTGAAAAACTCTCAGAAAAACATTACCTTGATTGGCTGATATTTCTCCCCATGTTTGTGATTGTTCTTTCAATAAAGTCACTAGACAAATGAGATAATTGGCTTCTTCATCGAAATTTGGAGTATTATATTTCTTTATATTTTTAGCTTCAGTGGTTATTTAGATCTGTAGTATTTACAAATTAAAGCTTCCCCTGCCTGTAATAAAGTCTAGTTTGCTGGGAACAAAGACAGTAAAAGTTTTCTTTTCAAATTCCTAGTTAAATTTCTTTATGTTTTAAAGTTTTCTGGTGCTTTAGCAGGAACACTTTTAGGCATTCAGACCAATCTGAGACTATCACCAATCTGATCTATTACCAATTCTGTGGAAGAACGCTGAACTGCAAAGAAATTAAACCAGAATTTCTTTTTACCACTAAACCTAAGCCTTTCAGTGATTATTTTCTACACGTTATAGGTACACTGGTAACTTCAAGTAGTAAACTATCTAAATTGTGTGACAGGAAAGTCTTGTCTTCTCTTTTTCTGCTCTTGAGTTTAGACAAATACTGCTGAATGTTTCTTCAGGTTCTGTGAAACAGAAAATATTTTCCTTTTCCTTTTCCTTTTCCTTTTCCTTTTCCTTTTCCTTTTCCTTTTCCTTTTCCTTTTCCTTTTCCTTTTCCTTTTCCTTTTCCTTTTCCTTTTCCTTTTCCTTTTCCTTTTTTCTTTTCCTTTTCCTTTTTTCTTTCACCTTCTTCCTTTCTCTTTCTCTTTTTACTTTTTACTTTTCTCTTTTTCTTTACTTTTTTTCAGCCTTATGAATCAATTGTATTTGCTCTATTAAGCAAAAAGCAAGTCTGTTCTAAGACAATACATGGGAAATACTTAATCAAAAGATAGAGCAACACTCTTTAAACATAAAGTAAGCTGGACTTTTAAGTGCTCAGACTGACACAGGTGTAAAGCAAAGCATGACCAGCAAGCAGAGTGAAAGTAAAAGGTCACAGGGCAGAATAGATGGTAGAACTGAAAAGAGTTTTGAGCTCTTAAAGGGAGCTGTGCTTTCTTCTTTTTATAACACCTTCACAAAAGCCTCTGAAAGTGGAGTATCGTTGCTTTAAGTGGCGTGCGTTGTTGTGCTAATGTGCTTTACAAAGGTAAAACTATTTGATCCATAAAATGATTAATATGACTAGCCTATATTAGTCTGAGCATGGCTGAGTGACTGTCTAGACCACTAAATCAAGTCCCTCGCCCTAATGAAATTACTTGGACAAGTTGCGCTGAGTTCATTAAGGTTCACACTTTATTAACAGGTTTTTGGTTTAAAAGCTTTGCTGGATCAAAAGGGAGAAAAGTAATAGTAACCTTTGGGAAATCCTGATGGATACCCTATGCCTTCTATTGATGTACAAGTGTCACTAATAAGGATGTCTTTATGAAAAAGAAAATCTGAGGCAGTTTTTCCTGGACATGGTTATGCGTGTCTGAAAGTTATGTAAACATCAATGCGTAAAGCATCTGAATATTACAGGCATATGTATGGTGAAGGGAAACACTCTGAAAGCTGCTTTCTGAGTCAGCATAGTGAGAGGACACTGGAAAAATCCTCTTTCTGGTGAAGTTCCTGCCAGACATACTTACACATAGAAGCAAACTACTGAAGAGAAGCCTTCCTGACTAGTCACATCCACTGCTGCATTTTTCTATCGGCATATCTCATTGTTAGAACCCAGTTAAAGGGCAGTTGCAGATAAGGTAAAGTGGTGGCACTATCTCTAAATGCCCACCAATATACTTGAAGGCCTACTCAGTTAAGAAATAATGAACTTTGGTTAGAATTTTTGTTTTGTTAAAGAAACAGTGTTTAATTTATGTTAGCTGTTAGTATGAAACTTAATCTCTTCTGTGTAGAAATGTAGAAAGATACTTCTGTATGTAATAATACTGCAACATGGGCTTTTGGGCAAGAGAATGATGTCAGGGTCCTTGCTCCCATTTGGAAGAGTACTTCAACTCCTCTCTGCCTCTTCTCTCTGACTTTCTCATCAGCAGCACTATTAAACCCCCCAGAACAAGACGATGAGGTTTATTGTAAGCCATGTGGGTTCTGGGAGGGAAGAACTGTGCATGCCGAGTGTTTTGCTAAGCCCCTGAGAGAAGAACAATGAAACAGGAATCTTGTAAAGGATTTATGATGCCTGGGATTAAGGAAATGTGTGAATGCTCTTGCTTGACTAGTCTGCGATAAGAGAAACATGTGGAACACTTCAGTGCAACATTACTAATGTTTCAGTGCAGGTGCTAAATAAAACAAATACTTCTATCAGAACTCTTGTTCCAGACATCAAATAAACAAACAGAATGAAACATAGTTCAGAGTGAAACATGTAGCTCAGAAGTGAATTTAGGAAACTATTCCAGTGACTATAAACACAATGGCACTTCCTAGCTGTTATGGGACTATAAGCTGCATTCCCATTCACAACTATACCTGGCTTCACTTGCAGTCACAGGAGTCCCATCCCAGCAGTCTTTGGGCTGCAGTTTTCATCAAAGGGTAAAGGACTGGAGGTAGCTATCACTGAACCTGCTAACCAGAAGATGTGTCCCACTGTTAATCTCTTAGCTCTGAACCTGCTGTGTTTAAATTCTTTCTGTATCTTAAGCTTTCTGGAAGACCTTGCAAAGGCGTTTTTTTGTGTTTGTGCCCTGTCTTTCAAGCCATAAAATGACCATAATAACACTCCATGGGTTAGTATCTTTTTGAGTAGGAATGCACCATGGGACCCCATCCCTTTGAAAGCTAATCACCTAATTTTATTTAGTGAGTGTAGAATAATGGCTTTCTGAGCAAAACTAACAAGTTTTGTTGCTGCCTGTTCATTTGATACTACCCTTTTTTAAACTGAAAAGTGATACGTGATTTCAACTTGCTAACAATAGCTCCTGCAATAATGATGTGATGTGTCTGACATGGTGTCTGATGCATAGCATTCTGGAATTTGTTTTGTAAGGCAGTATCCTGAATCAAAAAATAATACCTCAGAGTCTTTGGATTTTTCCACCTAATTTGTACTCAATAAACAATATTTTACTTACCTTCCCCCCATCTTCCTTGCATGCTTATTAGATGTAATTAGCAAAAAAGAGACGTGAAAAATATCAGAAAAACTGTGTTCCAAGCGAACTCTGAGAAAGTATCAAACAAAACTATCAAAACTATAAAATAAAGCCTCAGTTTGAGATGCTGCATTGTGACTCTGACTGGGAAGCCTGGAAAAAGAACTATTTGCTGTGCTAGGCTGAGGGAGATTCAGAGCTGCTTCTCCCAAGAAATAAAATACCTATCAATACAAAGTCTCCTTAGCTGCTATTATAAATAGTTCCTGGCTGCACTATGGTACCACACAGAAATGCCAGACAAAGATCTGGACTCTGGACAGACATTGTCTGATATCCCTCTTGCCTTGCATACGGTGTTATTTTCAGAAAGCTGTTTAATCTTTTTTTTTGTAATAGCAAATGTTAAAAACATCAGATATTGCTGTTTTATGTCCTTTCTGGGTACTGGAGCTTCTGATGTTGCAAAGGGCAGGGGGAGGGGTAGTGCATCTCTCTTTCCCCTAAAGCAGATCCTGTTAATTAAGTGTGAAGGCTGCTTACAGACTAGAGTCCCCTCTTTCTGGTCTCCTGTTTCCTCTACCTTATGTCCCTGTCTTTTCTCCTTCACATTCTTTTGAATCCCTGCTACTCTCACCTGTCTTTCCTGGGCAAGCAGCCCATTTTGCAAAGCACTTTGGGTCCCCAATGTGCATCTCTTCTGTTCCTGCTGCTGAACAGGGGTTGCTTTTACACACACACACACACACACACACACATATATATATATATATATGTATGTATGTATGTATGTATATATATGTATGTATATATATAGGTTTATATTTTTATATAAACATAAGTAGCTAAATATATAATAGAGCCTAGTTAGACGGCTAGTCCCAAAATGATGAGGAACAAAGAGACAGAGGTGGGAAGAGAAGGTTAGACATCTTCAATGTTTGTGATATTTTCCAGGCTCTCCCACAACTCATTTCCACTTATGTGGCACTGAGTTTTTGAATACACACTATCTTTGAAATGAAGACTCTTCTACTGCTCTCTTCCCATCAAAGGAAATCAATTAAGCTATCTTCAGTCACAAACTTCAAAGGCGCTATCAACAGATTAAATCTCAGGTAGGATATTGATGCCAGTGGGTCTATTGGGACTAAGGACTGCTACTCTTTGGAGGAAGGCATACAGACAGTGGGTCTCTGAGAGATAATGAAGAAAAATGCCATCCAGAAATAAAGTACAGAGGGGCCTTCTTGAGACTAGTCTGGAAGTATTCTCTATGTTGAGAATGAAGACTATAGGACTGGATCTACAACAGGACGTTTTAACAGTCCCACAAAACAGTAAGTTCTCTGCCACTCGGGCATTCCTAGACAAAATTTCCTCCCTACCTAAATTCGGACATGCCAAGTTCCCTGCATATGTAACAGTCTGCTTTCAGCAGTGGCTTCAACAGTGTCAACCAGCTATGAAGCTACTTGAAACCCTGTTCCACCTCAAAATTACAAATTGATGAAGGGAGGGACTTGAAGTTAAGCTTCTCATAGCCAGCAAGGCTGCTTTAGCTAGTACATAAAAATGGATGTTATCAAGTTCCCTATCACCTGTGAAGCAAAATGTGCACTCATGTGGCCATGACTTTGCCCACACAGCTGACACATCCTTGGCTTTGGTCTCTGGATCTGTCACCACCTGCTTCTGGAAGGTGAAAACGTATGTGGTCCTGACTCAACTGAAGGGTTTGGCATGTTTAAAGCAATAGTGTTGTCTTGCATTGTTTCTCCAACATGGAAAGATTATATTGTCTCTGAAGGGAAGGGGACTTAGTGAAAAGTTCAGCTCTAGGCCACAGTAGACTAAAAACCAGATGACTCTACCTTTGATTCTCTTTCTCATAGCATCATTGGGAAAAGAATTTTCCTTATTTGACTTTCCAAGACTGCTTTTCTGACAGGCAGTACTCTAACTGTACAACAACCCTCTAAACTAGAAGTTGAGTGAGCTGATAAAGCAACTTTGGATTTAACAGTTTGGGCTCCTAAACAATTGTCTTTTTTTTCCCCATAAAGCACATGATGATTGCACTAAATAGCTATTTGTTTATCTTGATTTTTTTAATTAACCTGTTAAATGTGTTTCCTGAGTAAGTATTTATGTCAAAAGAGATTTGAATGGTTTCGCTCCTCAGATGCTTTAAGGAGATTTATTTTCTTAATCAGTCTGCTTTAATGAGAGATAAATTGTAATCCCAATTAACTACAAGAGTGAAAGTGACCCTGATAAAGCATATTCTTAAGTACTTGGCTGAACTGGGGCTAAATAATCAATAGCTTGTCAGGAATCTCTCAAAAAGGAATCATTCTTTTCCCAGATCATTTATGTTAATTAATTTGTATTTAAAGTTTCATAGGTCTAGATTACAGCAATACAACATATTATGGAAATGGCTGTTTGTTCTTATCTGTATGAATAAAAAAAGAAGCAAGACATATAAGCAGGCTGAATCCTCAGATTTCAATAACTGCTAAAAGTACAAAGGGGAAAAAAACCAGCACTAAGAGAAAGCAACAAAATCCTACTACCAGGAAACAAACTTGTGTCTACAGCTGTCATATTTCTGAGAATTAGGTGAAAGATACATACCTGACACAGGAATAGGTTCAGAATGCAGTACTGCTTAACACCTTTTTAGCAGCAAAAGGGATAAATCTGAATTTGATGTGACATTTCTGCTCTTTATTACCCGTGGTCAATGTAGAGTTTTTAAAAAATGTGATTCCAGGGTATTTTGTGATAAAAATATTAAATTTCCGTTGGTAGTTTTTTCATGGTGTATCAAGTGGTTGCCAAAGACCAAAAACTGCTCAGTGTGGAAACATTATTTAGTTTTGCTTTTAGCTAAAGGAAAGTTCTCATCCTTTCCCTATCTTATATAACTCTCAAAGTATAAATGAACCATCTGAGCACTGCCAAATGATACAGGTGTTTTTTCCACCCAAAGCTGAGCAAGAATGAATGTGAACTTCTCAGGGCAGCTAGGAGTGTTATTTGAGTCACTGTGGCTCAAGGATGACTCCAAATTCCTTTCTGTAAACCTTATTGGGGTGATGATATTGCTTGAGTGGGGTCTGGTATTTCTCTGGTCTTTCTGCATGTGGTCTATCTGCAGTCTTACTAATTTAATACCTTTAGTAGGCCAAAGCATCTGTATTGTAAAACTTTCTCACGCATCAAGTACTTTTCTAAGACAAATCTAGAAATAATTTTACCAGATCCAATACATTTGGTAAGAAAATATTTCTCCTGCATGGGAACAGAGCTCTGGTGAGTCATTAATAGCATAGTATGCCATAAGGCATTTCTCAGGATAATGCTATTATCAATTTCTATCAATAATGATTTAATTATAATTTTTGTTCTTCTTTTAATAAGAATATCTTATTAGTAATTTCTGTTTTATGTGCTCTCAAAATGTCTTAATAAAGAAATTACTTTTGGTGCAGACTGTATTTGCTCTAAACAGTACTAATTTGGATTATTATTTAATTTCACTAGCAGTTTGTATTGAGTTTGTCACGATCAAGTTGAAAAGGTATCAAACAGAAATAGCAACAGCAACAAACAAAACTACATTAAGATCTATGAAGATTATCTTTATGCTGGGTTATGAAGGTGAAAGAAGAACATCAGTTTCTATTAGCTTTACATAGTACAGTTGCTACCAAGTGGAGAAAAATCAGAGCTCCCACACTGGACAGATGGCTCCCAGAAGTATGTGGTGCTTGTGGAAAAAATGACTAGTCTTAGGAATGGCTCATGCACCAAATATTTGTACGCTCAGCTTCCTTTCATTCCGTACTCCCAGAGCACCAGTTGGTCTAAAAAGCCTCCCTCGTTTTATTCCTGCTGAGGTTGCTTTGTAATGAATATCATTACCATGTATTAAATTCAGAGTGTGAAAAAAGGTACTTCCTTGGTTAGTGTGAAAAAAGAAGAAAAAAAGATGTCAGTGGATCAAACTACTGATCAGATGGGCAGAGCTCTTTTTCACTTCAAGAAGCAGGAGGTTTGTCAAGCTGAATGGTATCTACCCATGCACAACAGAGGAGGAGTGGGAACAATCCTTAGCACGATGACTGGGCCACTGGGTCAGTGTGTCTGCAAGCATTGCTCCAGAATGTTTGACTAGGACTGACTGGTGTACAAAGCTTCAAGACAGCTCAGGGCATTTTTGTGACTGCAAATATAGCAGTGATTTCAGTAGAGGACATAACTCATAAACTACTGCTGCATCCAGATGCTTATGTTCCAAAGTGGCTTTAAGGTGCTTCTGTGAGGGAACAGGTGATAAGAGTGTATTTGTGCAGGTCGAGAAACTGATATGAACTACCTTCCCTCCTCGAGTTGCTTTGCTTCCTTTCTTATAGCTATAGGAGAAAAAGAAAAAAAGTGTTGGATTTAAGATATGGATTTTACTTTGTGGCACTTCGAGTTTGAACCACATCATCTGTAACAAAAACGGAGCAAGAATTTTCAACAAGTGACAAAAGAAACCCCCCCAAAACTCAGCTCTGCCAGAGACATGATCTGAAACTGTGCCAAAGATTTCAGACTGGCAAATCAGCAAGGAGCCAGATAAATCAGAATGAGTGTAACAGATCTCATCTATTTCAGCACAGCTTAGCCTCTTTACTATGTTATTGTCATCAATACCCAAAAATACTTAGTTGCAGAAATAAAAGTGTCTGGTTAATAAAGCAGAACCATTAAGAGAAGAAAAAAAAAAAAGAAAAAAAAAAAAAGAGAAGCGTGGCCATAACTGTGTAATAATAATATGACTGAACTACGGCTGAACTATTTAGAGGAAAGGAAAAATATTTTGTAAACTGAAAGGAGAAAAATATTTGTTCCTATTGTATAAAATCAGTTTCCTGGTTTTGATTTACATTTACTGGTAACAGCTGCTTACAGGTGAGGTAACATTAGCATTCAAAAAGCAGCCCTAATCAAAGCAACCATGCAGCTAATATTGGTGTTAATTCTATTTCATGCTCTTGGACTCAACTGTATAGGGAATTGTTTAAAACAGAAATGCCTTGAAGACACACTCTACAAAAAGCACAAATACCCACAATCTGCCACCAAAGCAAAACCATGAAATATATTTCTTCCTGCAAAAAATGTACAGTATGTATAGCATATAAACCTCCATCAAAGGCAAGCCTAGTCCTTACTGCTACAGAAATTCTGGGCACAGCTGAGACATTATATCTCAGCATTGTGGGAAATGTGCCATACAGAGCACCCTTGTGCAGAATCTGCAAACATCTGCCAATTCCTTTGTGCAGGGTGAGAGCTGGGTGACTCAAAGGAAATGATGCGGACTGAGACTATGGTCAAGAAGCCTGCATATCAGTTGACCCACACACTGTGTAGAGAGGGCAACACAGCCTTTATTCCTTTTCTACAGTCTGGTGCTCAACATGTGATCATGCATCCTACAGAGCTGGGCTATGAGTCCCACTTCTACCCTTCACTCAGATACATGCACATGTCTCCTCATTACCCAACCTGTGTGCTCCTGAATAGCAAAAGAAAAACTTTAAAACAAAACATCCTTTGTAAATAGATCTGCTTGGTGTGAAGACATGTGGAAACTAAGAGCATATGTAATTTCAGAAAATGATTGAACAAATTCATGAGCGACAAAGCTAAGGGAGGCTGGAATAAAAACACACAACCTGGGATTTGGATGACACAGGTGTCCACTAAGTACAAACTGGAAAATACTATCATATTGTGTTCTTGCCTTGCTCTAATGCTATTCCTTGGACATCTGCTGCTGGACACTGCTAGAGATAGACTTACAGTGTTAGGCTGGCCCACAACAGGAAGTTTATCCTCTTCTGTTCACTCACTGGGGTTTAAAGACATGTATCAAGGGCAGAATCACCTTTTGCAGGATACAACATAACATTTTAAGCAGCTTTCAGATAACACACCATTTTGTTAATAAACTTGTGATCACAGGGTAAGGTCTCACCCATCTGTCCTATATAGTAATTACTGTATCCTTTAATCCTGAATCTAGGCTGTGGATTGCTGATGACGATATCTGCTGGAAGGTTGTTGGCTACTGTTTCTGTAAGAACAATACAGACACTATTGTTTTGTGCATGGGGGGAAGGCACTGCGGCCAGTGCGGAGGCAAAGCCTCCTGAGGGGTTTCTAAGACTTTGTTCTGACAACTTGGATGTGCAAGGCTGCTTAATCCCAGCACCACACTGTCCTATAAGGAATGGTTTGATTCCCATGCTACACAAGCTTCCAGTGCCCTGTCTCCTCTATCACAGATGGGCAAACTAGGCAGAGAACAGCAGAAGACAAAAATGGACAATGAAAATTCAACATCGGGATGTTCTTGTGTTCAAAGTAAGAGCATGTGCTAGTTGCCACAGTAATGTGAGATAATGAGGTGAAAGAAATTAAATTAAGATGTGGCCAACACAATCAAATCTGGAAACCTAACTAGTTAATGTAAATTCCTCCCAAGTAAGGATTGTCTTTCTACAGGTAAACACTGTCAACATGTCAGTGCAGCACTTTTATTAATAAGACACACTTCCCAAAACACTGGATCTTTTGTCAGGTGACTGTGCCATTGGACAGTGTTTAGAAAAGAAATACTATTTCCCTTGCTTTTATCTAAGTCAGTAGTGGCCCCTTATATGCTACAGAGGCTTTGCAGCTACAGTGAAGCCAGCAAATATTATATTGGCTTAAGCTGTGTTTACACAGATATTGTATACTTCAGCAGTAGCTTCCCAGTTGGTACAGTTTCATCACCCCTCTGGACTTACACAGTTAAGCTAATAGCATCCCCCTGCTCAGACTAGCTGGATCTGCCCAAGGGTGTGTGCCAGGCTACAGTGTGAATTTTCACACGCATCTCTTCTCCTTCATCTCCACAAAAATGAGAACAGGCAATCAATCTACAAACTGAAACAAGTTACCCTCCTAGAAACGTAGCTGAAAGCTTTTGAGGCACTTGGAAAATAAGGTAAGCAAACCCCCCAGTAACTGAGGACATATTTCCATCACACATCAAAGCACGGTGCCAGCAGTACTGACGTAATACAGATCAGGTCTAGGAGCTGGAAGCCGGGAGACCTGTACTGAGAAGCAATGTAGCTACTGCAGTGCTGTGCTCCAGCCACCTCTTGAACTGCTAGACTGGACTTTGATGTTTCTGTTAAAAATTCTCCATCCAGCTTTGAAGAAGAAAGTCTAAACTGAACTGAAATTTCTGTGGCCATAAAAGGGATATTTCTGTAAGGAAGGGCACTGATGGACTTTAAGATTACTTTATTAGCAGTTTCCCAGTAAAGTTTGACAGAAATCATTATAGTGCACAGTAAGATATGTCTAATGAACAATGCTGTCTTCCAAAACCAGGACTGTTGTGCTAAGAAGACTACTGGTCATCAGAAAACTAATTAGGTTTGATGGGGCCCTTGATGGAGAGGAAACTTCCACATCCTGTAGAAATTAGTGCATATGTGTAGTATTGGGGATCTTTATTGTCCTGCTGTGAGGTTAAACTAATTTATAATAATTTAAACTGCATTCTTACAGCTGGAAGTGGGGACTGAGGTCCCATCTAGCTCTGATAGAGAGGATAACTCAAGTGTCCCACTAGAAGCTGTGATCTTTCAAGAATTTTTCTGTATGTGACAGTGCTAGAGTTCAATTAATCATTTTAC
Source organism: Athene cunicularia (assembly GCF_003259725.1). Taxonomy (NCBI): domain Eukaryota; kingdom Metazoa; phylum Chordata; class Aves; order Strigiformes; family Strigidae; genus Athene; species Athene cunicularia. Next base: position 1,485,036 of record NW_020799145.1, read on the forward strand.
ATAACAGAAAAGTCAATGCAATGTAGCAAATTCAGGCCCTTTTTTGTCATTCTTGGCATCCAGCAATGACTGCCAAAGTGAGGCCACTTATTTTTTACCTGAGCTCATCAATATCTTGAAAATAGTTTCATGACCGACTTACAGGACAGACTATCTGGAGTTCAGTTTTGATCTCACACCAAGTTTGCACTAGCACAATCTCTGACACTGGCAGAATCAAGTCTGTTTTACACCTATAGAGATAAAAGGATAATGAGGGCCTCACACTTATTTGTTAATGGAATGGAAGGATGACAGGAAATTTCTATGCAGAAGAGCATATTTTTTCACATGAAGTCCCTTTGCTGCCTTCTGTCTCGGTGCTTTTTGGTTTATGATCTGTAACCCATGGTAGGAGTCCATGGAATTCCTGGAGGACTGCAGAAGCATACATATTGCCAGGGAATTTGTATCTGCTGACATAAGCTCATCGGAAAACATTAAAATGATAAAAATGCTCTATATGCTCTCCTTGTAGCAACATCCTATATCAGGGAGAAAAATAGGCTGAATCCCAATTTCCTGTCCTAAATTGTAACAGCAGAGGTGGCGTTATGACACCCAGCTGGACAGCCCGTATATGTGCAATTAATAAAGTAGCAAATATTTATAGCGAAAGCATAAAACAGACTTTCTCTGGTAGCCTCAGCTGCGGCTGTCAGGAGGTACCGAAAGTAGCGTAGTGCGCATTGCCATCTTGTGGCATCGGGGGAGATCGTCCCGGGCCTCACAGGAAAGGTCACCCATCCCTACACAAACCTACACCTGACCTCGGAGACAGTGCTCTGCTACCTTTTGTTCCCTGCCTCTGCATTATGTCACTTTGGCAGCATAAGCTATTCTTCTGTACATCTCAGAAAATATGCCCAGCATCAAGGCAGTAAGAATCTGGACAAAATGTTCAGCAAAGTTGGAGCACCTGCAGGCTAAATTAAATAACAGTTTTCTTTGCAGAGTCTTTTGGTGGGAAAACCTTCTTCTTATGCTATTTTGTGGGTTTGCAGGTTGAACTGTTTCTGCAAAAGCTTGTTAGTGTTACCAGTAACTACAAAAGCAAGAAACAGAACAGGATGTGTTGAGCATAAAGTTTTACAATCTTCCAGGTGAAGCCAGATACAGTATTTGAAAGATAATTGGGTTATTTAAAAAACTTGCATGCGAAAACCCATGCTCTTACATTCACAAATGCTGTGCTTTCTGAATCCCCATTTTCATCTTGTTCATACGAAACAAACCCATTCGTGACATCTCAGACAGAAAAGAGTATATTAGTTTGAACAGAACAATAAAAGGCCCAAACCTGCACCCCACATTTGAATTTGGCATTTTCTGAGGCTTGATAAGGTTGGAATATTTTGATGCTGGCATTTATGTTCATCTCCTTTTTCTCAGGTGTCATGCAAACTGGAAGAATTGATATGGCTAAAAACCCCCCTCTTCAATACTTCCACATGAAGTAGACTAGAATGTCCCATTAAAACTCAGTGTTTTAATGCTTCAGACAATGGCAAGCTTGTGAATTTTGCTTAGTGTACTTCACAGTTTGTTGTACAAGTATGGATTACCATCTGCAGGATCAGAACTCACACCAACTCTTGAACCTGGGTCCAAGCCTGATTAGCACCTTCAGCATGGTTATAATGCAGCTATTAAACAAGTAAACATGGCAATAAGTCGATTTTTAGAAAATGCTGGAAGTCAGGCTTATGATTTTTAAAAATTATTTTTCACTAAATAGATTGGGAAAGAAATCTTCCAGACCTGTAAGTTATTCGACCAAGGACACAAAGTGGAATCTTCTGGTGGAGCTCAGAGGTTAACCTTACTCTTCTGAATTGAATTGCACCAGAACAGCCCTGGCGAAAATTAAACGTGAATGTTTAAGTTGCACATTTAAAGGACACACTTTCTTCAAAGTACTGGAGAGGTCAGTGAGATTCTTTAACCTGGAGCTTATCTGAAGTCACCCTGACCCAGATCTATTTCTGTCTGTTTTCTGGGAGCCCAGAAGTAGTGAAGTACTTTTGAATAAAAACACAAAGCGTTCCCTTCAGTACCAGTGAAGCATTTGGAATAGAATTGTTTTCTTTTAATTTTTTAGCTTTTTCAGACTGCACTCAGTTTGTTGTTTATCAGTCCAACAGCTTGTTAAACATTTTTTAAAAATTCTGAACAGCAAGCCTTGCATCAGCGATTCAAGCCAAGAACATTGTAGAACGTATCACTTCCAAGTACATTCAGCTTCTTTTGTTTCAATTATCTACAAACCAGAGACATGCAACAAAGAACAAGGAAAAGAAACCTTTTATCTGTGAGAGAGATACCCAAATGACACAAAACTCCAAATTAATAGAGAACACAGGTTTACAGAAAATTTGCTAGAACCATGCAGTGAGCGGATTTGAAACACATTTTTGCTTTCTTTATATTTAAAGTATTTGTCCTAGGGAAGAGATTTAAATATTGAGCTTGGTCTTTGCAGCAGTGAATTCACCATTTCGGTTTAATTCTTTGAAGAGCTTAAGAATCATTGTGCTAGAAAATCTGGGTAACTTCTCCCTCTCCTTTGTCTATAAATATCAATATTTGCCATAGATACCAACGGATAGTGTTATTAGTTTTCTTTTAATGGTTTTATCTGAAGGTCAATTTAGCAAACTTGTATTATAGGCTGTTATGAAGACATAAAATGCCATATGAAGCCTAGGCATTTCAAAACCAGTGGGATATTGAGTCAGCTCATCCCTGCCTCTGTGTAACCTCAGTATAATCAAATAGTCCCTTGGACACTATTTAATCTGTGAAAGATGATGTGTATTGCATGAACTGTGCTGCCTGGAAGGAAACAGGCTCAGACTGTGAAGTTGTTCATGTTGTATCTCTTGGTGCCATGTATAGGAGGTAGGTGCTGAAAGACAGCTGAGGATCTTTGTCTAACTCATGAAAGCTGCAACCTCAGTTACCATTGCAGTGCTGAATAATGAGACATGGATCCAGTCAAGGAAGTGACTGCCATGTGATTTTTCAGTGAATTTCTATGTGACATAAAAAGTTAGTTGGAAACTCAGAAAACATCATTCAGAATCCTAATTTTCACCTGTAACCTACCTATGTAGATAGAAAAGAATTTTAAAACCTTTAGAGTGTTCAAAAAGCTATTTTAGATCTGTTAACATTAGAAATATTCTTAAAGTATACAGACTTTTATAAAAACATGTTATGCTTCAGACAGTAATTTCTTGGAAGACGTTTTTCAGAATGCACTAACAGCTTAATCATAACCATTTATAATACGATCACAAAACACACCTCTTTTTTTAAGTAATCAGATTCGCCTCTCTCACCATGTTGCTTATGGGATAGGTGGATAGAATTGATCTTGCTGCTCTGTAACACAGTTCTAAGCAGAACTCTTTGCTGCTTCTTTATTTCTGCAGCATGTTTTATATATACAATGTTTTTACTACCACATGTAAATATGCCTATATGTGTTTTTTAATATATGCACTTAAAATAAGATTGTCAACCTATGAATACACCAAATATTTCAAAATTGTGTGTGCTTGTATGTTTGTATATATACACATAAATTTTTTACTTATTTAATTGTCTTATACACTTTGGAGACTGTATGACTTTTAGAGGGATACATGATTATTTAGTTAGGATTTTTAAATTAAAACTAATTGTTTCTCCGAGGTCAAAACCTCAATGTTACTGAATACTGGTAACCAAGTTAGACACCAAGTTAGATTTGGTGCACAGTAAACTTATGTCCACACCTGAGAAGGTGGCAATTAGGAAAGACAGTGAGGGGTGGATTCTTTTCAGGAAAAAAAAAAAAAAATCTGAATTCCAGCATCTCTCTTCAGGAAAAGTGAAACCACAATCCAACAGGAACAAATGTTGAAAGACCCTGTGGACATTTGCCCTGTTTTTACCTGCTGCTAGTTGCTGACCTTGTAGGAAAGGCTCAGGAGCCTTTTATCTCCTCTGACACAAGTAGTTCATTATTCAAGAAACAGTTGGGTAGCCCAAACTCAGTAAATTCCCAGATGTTCAGAAAGGCATTAATTTCTGCACCAGTGTCAGGACCAGAAAAAAAATGCAAAATGGAAGAGGCTTGGCAGTTGCCCACCATAGGCTGCTTGGTATTTTAGGCTCTATGTCTTTTTGCTCAACCTATCAAAGGAGTTGATGCGACCCGAATCACCTGTGCAAATTCTGACACTTCTACCACATTTCCTTTTAGTTCTGATACACCTTCCTCTTCTGCCCATCATCCCCAGTCTCCATCAGTAAATATTTTCAATATGAATGTGTTTTTCATTAGCAAATACCTTCCTTTTACTTGGTGACTCATGACACACACATAGGATCCGCCACATGATGCTCAGGACAGGCCCACTGACTTCAGTAATCAAGGCAGTGATTCTGGGAGCTCTTACATCTGAAGTCTCCATTGACTGCCCATTTTACTTGAGAAGTGATGAGGTGACTGCAGCCTTTCTGTTTCCATGACCTGTTGAGCTGAAGAGACAGTGACCTGCTGCCTAACACTGGTGACTATCTCACAAACAGTGCTGCACAGCCCTGCCTTCTAGCAGCCAACATGTAGACAGTCTGAACAATTGCTGAGGGATCAGCTCATCTCTACATCTAGCTACACTCTTCTATCTAGGGCATATTCCTAGCAGGTAGCAGAAGAATCTGCTGCCTCATCTATCTGGTTTACCAGAACCAAACAACACCCATCCAGAAATCCAAATTTGTCCCTATACTTGGGATGTCTGTTTTCTAGGGCAGTCAATTGACCACTGTGAGTTTCTTCATCACATTCATGCCTATAAAGGCTCTTAATGCTGCTTGAGCACCTTTGTGGCATAATGAGGCCAATAGAGCTAAATGAAGAAGCATCTTAATTCCTCCCAGTTGTGGAAGAGAGAATGGGCTGGTGGACAACTTGTTAGTCTTGTTTCTGCTGCAAAAGTTTGTTTTAACTGACGGTAATGGTATAAAAAATCAGTGGAAATGTTAGTGACAGGTTGATAATGAAGGAAAGGTCCTGGTAGCTGGGGTAAGGAGTCACAGTGGTGAAGGCATTTTTCAGTTGTCCAGTATCTCCTTATTTGCAAAACCCCATGGCCTTCTTCACAGGGAGCTTCATAAGGAAACAGGAAAGAAATAGTCCCTGGAAAATATCTGGGAGGGTCTTATGGACTATAGGAAGTATGGGGAAAAAGTTAGTATCAGAGATATAAACATTGTCTGAAAGATGTTAGAGGAATCCCGGTGACTCTTCAGGTCACAAGATTGCCAGGAACATTTGGCATAGGTAGCAATGGGCGTTTCTTGCATGCTCTTCCACTCTCTGAAATCTGTGCAAGTGCTCTGGAAATCTTGTGAGAATGAGCTAACATGAAACTCATAGTCTGTTACAGTCTGGACAGGAAACATTCTTGCAGTATTTTGGCTTCATTCATTGTGCCCAGATGACATGCAGGAATGTGTGAAAATGAAAAATGATTTAACAGAGGTGGGTATAAACATGTTAATGAATGACAGTATTTTGTATCTTAGAAGGTTTTTGCATCTTAAAAGGAACATTTGCTCAGGTTCAGATGGAGGAACATTACAAAAAAATCTTGAATTTTTTCCCCATTGCTGGCTTATGTTCACCTGCCCCTGCTAGGCTGCAGCTGTGAGCAGATGTGTCTGAGAAGAAGCATCCCTTTAAAAGTGGGAAAGCTGGAAGCAGACAAATATGCCAAGGAAGGAAATATGTTGCAAAATAAACAATGCTTGAAGAGTTACTCTTCTGGTCAGCTTGCACTTTCAGATACCTTTCAATATAAATTCTTCATTGCAAACTTTGTCAGTTTGATCAAATAAACATTCAGAAGTGAGAAAGCTTGCTATTTAAGGTAGCATACTGTGACTTTGCAGCATGGAACGAAAATGGGAAATACTGAGGGAATAAGCTTTCTCTTCCCTCTTGGACCCCTATGCAAAGATTTCAAGCTTAAGGTAATCTTCCCAGCATTAGTCACTGGGAATTAGCATGTCCTCCCCAGCTGTTGATTCTAGATGCTGGGCCAGACTGTAAAAACTAAATAGACTTCAGTGGAATGCCTAAAATTCATTTTCTAACTCAGATGCTTTCATCTCACCCATTTCATTGTGTTTACAGGCTGACAGGTTTCCTGAGGGCAGCCATGATTTAGATTTACAGTTCCCTGGCTAGTCTGATTCTGAAGAAAAGTTATAACACCTGTAATGTAATACTGTTTCCGAAAAGAGTGAAAAATGTCATGGTCTGAAAAGGAAGCCTCTAAACTCCAATAATCACAGTATATCACATATTTCTGCATCCCACTGTGGCAGCTGAGGCTGCTATTACTTCAAAACAGTTTCAATTCCCTTTCCCCTGTCTCCACCCACTCGTTTTAAAGAAACCAAACCTGTCTCATCATGCTGGAGACTTGGCTTTAAAAACATTTCTGGGATTTCTCCATTCTCCTATCCAAGTCAGGCTGAGGAAACTCTGAGATCTTTGGGAGAGAATGAAAAAACCTATGTGACCGTGCAGTGCCTCTTCCTGGCTACTTAGAATGGCCAAGCACTGGACATCCATGTTTTCACTCTTTAACATGTACAGGCTCTCCCATATATGTGCTGAGAGATATGAAAGTGTGGTACAAACTTCACTGAGAATGACACAAAATCTGAACTTCAAGCTACCAAGAGCAGGTGGTTAGCAACAACACCAAGGGGTCACTTCTACAGATAACATCAAGAGGACAGAAGTGTCAAAGAAAGAAAGGGCAAGTCAGGAACAAGCCAAACACCTCCACATTCCTCTGAGCAGGTTGTTATTCTTACAGTATCCTTTGTTTTATCATCATATTTAGAAACTGTTCACTAAAATGACAACTACTGTTATTCCCCCCTCCCCCGTAAGAATAGCCCCCTCTTGATTAGTTTGAATAAGATACTTTCAAGAATATGAGCTTTTACATTTATTGCAGGTTTTTAGCTCCCTCCTTTTCAGTTTTCCACATGCCTCTGTATTCTTGTTACTAGACCATTAGAAAGCAGGAGGTTCTCAGTATCTCTTGGAAAATGCTTTTGTTGCAAGGTTGGCTGCTGAAATGTAAAGACGTTGCATATATCTCCTGGGTGAATCAGAGGTGTAAATGAATTTATACTGGTAAGTAAAAAAAAAGAAACAGACCCACGAATTATGAATAACCACCTGGAATTTCAGATATAGATATAAATCTTTTTCCTGGGGATATTCTGTCTTCATCATTGCAAAGCACTTTTCAGCCTTCTAAGAAGGTATTCTGGTAATAATAATTCAAGCCCCTGAGGATAGAAATAGAAACTAACGTATTATAGAAATACTTTTAAACTCACATATTATGTTATTCCAGATTTGACTATTCTCACTACTTACTGTATGCTTACTGAGTGCTTAAGAATCATAGACAACTGTGTGAGGTTTCTTAACAAAATGCCATTTAAATTTTTTGGACAAAAAAGATGCTTCCAAAATAAGAAAGCCAACAGATTACTTTGATCATCACCCATTCCGTTTTTCCAAGTAATCCTGAAACTAGCCTTCCATAGCAAGTTTGAAGCTCATCCAGATTAGCTTCAGATCGGAAACTACTCTGGGAAGGATCATATCATAGTCCTTCAGACTGGGGAGAAAAAGAGAGTGACAGCCAGGTCACAAGTGACTTCACCTACTCCAGTGCATGGAGACCTTGGACCAGTCCAAGATCTGGTCTACTTCATGGCTCACTCTTGTTGGTAGCTGCAACTGATGCCAAGGGAATGTGTGGGCAGCTCGCACCTGTAAGCTGGTAAACTCTGTCACCTTCATCTCTAACATAGGGCCAATAGGTTTAATGACTCTCTCTGTCTTCTGTGTAACATGGCATTTCAACACTAGCTTTGATGTTCTGCATGCTTTAAAGAAGTGTAGTCCTGCTTTCAGCAGGAGGTTGAACCAGATGATCTCCTGAGGTCCCTCTGAGCTGGAATTACCCTTTCACTTCTATGTCTTGGTCATTTTGTGGTCGAAGAAGCCAAGACCAGTCAGGAAACTACCTGGATTCGTTACTCGGCTCTCTGTCTGTGTGAGTGTGAATCTATGCGTGAGAGACGGAAAAAATTACATTGTATGCCCTTTGTGTTGGCTGTAAAATACTGGCCAAAACTTTTGGGTAATGAGAGATGTAACATACAAAATTCCAAGACACAACATTGCCATGGTACTGCAGATGCTCAGTGCCTCCTCTCTCCTGTGGCACATGAAGTGGTGGCATTACTTCTCTCCCTCTGTGCCCCCAACAGCAGCTGGATGAGCATCTTGTGTAAAGTAAAGATCAGGAGCTCAAGAAGTCTTAGTCCTATCAGCATTCACCAAATATTCAACCCATACATGGTTTCTAAACTGTTCTAGCCCTTTTCCAGGAGCAGAAAGCTCAGGGAGATCTAAGACAGAGCAGAAGTGACAGTGCAAATGAAGGTAGCACCTACTTCTCACAAATTTATGCTCCAAAGGAAATCATAAATGTGTAAATCTGATTTTCTTCTGTATTTATGGGTTTGGGCATCTACTCCAAGAAAGAATCAGCAAGATGCCACCCCAGTTCATAGAATTTCCACTCTCAGATATCAGGCTGGTCTGCTTTTGTCTTATTTCACTTAGGGCATGCTTGCACATGGAGAACATTTGGGCTCAACAATACAGTTCTCTTCTTCTACCTTAGGAATCCACAAAATCTGAAATAACCTCTCCTGGGCTATAAAAGAAAGGGATGGATAATACACTGCAGCCTCCAGTGAAATATAATATTTATTTATCCTACAGTAAAGAGAATAACCCCATAACTCAAACACAGAAGGCTTGAAGGAGACAATGTTTTTTGAGCTGACATTTTATTTCAATAAATTATTTTATTTTGTATATCAACAAAAGTGCAGTGTTCAAAAGGTTCATGCTACTGAAAGTGATTAACAAGCACTTGTGTCTTAGTATTGTGTAAACATAATAAATGTTGGAATAAGAGCAATACCTGCTTTAATCTGTGCTGTTTAACAAGTATCTGTAAGAGCTCATCCCAAACAACACTCTTCTCACAACTGGACTGTTTAAGAGTGGGGAGGGGAGAGTCTGGAAGTCTGCACTGAGATGCAGCATTCTTCCCTTGTGTTACTGTGTTTGCATGTATCTTCTTCTTACATGGTGTCAAATGGAATTGCTAGCAAGTATTGGTAGACACTCTACAACTTGTATGAAGATTCTCCTGCAGACAGGAGACCTACAGAAGGGTTAAAAGGAGAAGATCCCTGAATACAGGAAAAGGCAGAGTATGATCAATCCTGTTACAATTATTTAGTTGTCAATAAAGCCAAAGCCCAACAAAGTTGACCACGTATAATTTCACTTCCTAGGTCATAGCTCTAGCTGCCACCACCCTAAGGGCATCTTCAAGAGCTCAGTAGCATGTCATGAACAACACTGTAAGACAGGAATCCTGTATGTGCATGTCTGCAGAAAATCAGTCTGATATTTTATTAAATTCCTAGGCTGGGTGAAGATAATGCCACTGCAGATAACTTTCTGTGTATTTGTAATAACTATCTTCAATGCACCTGTAAATAATATCCCAGAAAACAGTTTGTCCTGAAGTATAACCACAAAAAGAAAACCACTCCTACTTTCAATTCATCACATGATGTTCCCTTCAGGCAAACATCCTGCATTACCCTCAGTTTTGCTAGTCTTCTGACATCTTCACCAGCAATGGCTATTGCTGTCTGGAGTCATCAGTCAGAAGCACAATAGGAAAAAAAAAAAAAAAAAGAAAAGAAAAAGAAAAATTAGAAGAGTGTTAGAGAACTTACCAAGTTCTTTGAAAGAAAGTTAGCAGAAACTATAGTGTCAAATATGGCCAGTGATGTTCAGTATACTGTTTGTAAAAGAACATCTGTAAGTTCTCAAGTTTTGCCTTTGCCAAGATTAAACCAATTGTTAACCCAACAATTGTTGAAAGAATTTTGCTGTTGAAAGAATGAGCTGGGCCTTGGTGCCAGAAGTATCCAGCTTGCCACTGGGAAAAATGATGTAAAAGGCAAAATAAATATAAACTATCTGACTAAATAATAATCATGTTGGCTAGTGAAACATTATAAAAAGAGAAACAAAAAAACAACCACAACAAAAACCCAAACCAGAAAATGATCAGTAATCCACACTTTACAAATGAAGAATTGGGGAATTAAGGCATTTCTTAATTTCTTTAACTTCACAAACTCTAAGATCAGGGAAATTTATTTCATTTGACCGCCTCCACTCCATACACTGAGGGCAGTATAAAACAGTGTCATCTGACTGCAGGGTGTCTTCTAGGAAGGCATCTTAGGTGAAGAAGCCACCACTTGCTTTGATAGTTTTTTCTAGCAACGAAAAATCATAAAAAACTCTGAGTCTTCTTTCTCATTTTAATGTTTCTGGCTTTAGCCTTTAACCAGCCACTGGTTCTTGCCATGTCTTTCTTTGACGTGCTAATGGGCTTTTGAATACCCAGTGTTTTATGCCCATGGAGGTATATGTACATTTTAATTAAGATTTATCTCAATTTTTATTTTTTTCTATAACTTAAAATGATTAAAGATTTTAAGAAGGAGTCACTAAATCCTTGCTGTAAGACACCTCCTCCACCCCGTCATATAATTTTATTGCTCTTCTCTGTGCCCTTCCCATGTTTGAACTTTGTGTGTGTGTGTGCATGTCTGAGTATTGAATGCGTGAACTTCAGAACAGTACAGATGCCCAATATGCAGCTCATCAGTGTCACACAGAAGGAAAACCATACTTTTGGATTCTACTTTTCTTCTTTATTCATCCAAGAACTGCAATAATCTCCTTTGTCTCTGCACTGACAGATGAACTTCTGTTGAGCTGAGTTCTACTTCTCACACTTGCCTTCCACACCACAGCCCATACATTTGTTGGCATGACTTTCAGGCCTGCCTTTTATGACTTGACCATGTATTAAATGGTCACATTAAAGTGTATTTTGCATAAGTGGTTCCAATTGTGTGTGTATACATAAACCTTATGTATATTTTATATATATATATATGTATATATATATATATATGTGTATATATATATATATATATATATAAAAATAACAAATTTATATATTTTGGGGATACTATGTGTTATATAATTTATATATATGTGTTACTATACCCACTGAGTCCTCACGGTTATTTGTCACCTTGCCAATCTGTGTCACCCACAACTGTTATGAGCTCCTGTGTTTACAGACCTCTGCCAGAGCTACAGCCTGATCACCTGTCAGAGGCAGCTCTGCCCAGGAGTTAAGGACCTGCTGGAGGACCTGGGCTGTCATAAAGGAGAGCAGACAGATGAGGTGGCAGGAGGTTAAAGAGTCCTTATTTTTAGTGAAAATGGAATTTTATTGTGCTGTATCTCTTAGAATTTGTCAGACATTCAGACTTAGCTATTTTAAAGTTGAAAAGCTTAGCAGCAGTGGCACACTCACACATTGAGGCTCTTGCACATTGTCTCCATCCGTCTAGGCTGCAGTTCTAAAAGGATGTAAATGAACATATTGTAAACCTTTAGTTCCCCACAGCCTGTTTGAAGCAACACTGTGAAAGACATCTCCTTACCACTGTACTGCTCTGCCTGGCTTATTTTGTTTGCTCAGTCTTCACAACCAGTGTTAGGTTTTCATCTTCACCTCTAGAGGCTGCAAAAATCTTCTATGGCCTTCATTTTAACTACTTTTCCCTACCTTTTGCCAAATGGGATTGGAAATCGTACCTGCAGCCCTGCAGATACTTTTGCTTGAACAGCTCCATTACCTCAGATCCAAGCACAAACATACGTGATCCAGCCACTAGAGGGGACAGAGCCTTACACTGGTGTAAAAGCACCTCAGACGAGATTTTGTAAAATGCCTGTTTCTGAAATGAGGCTTGTTCTTTGGGAAAAGAGTGAGTCAGACAGGTGACTGGAAAAAAACCCTTTTGTTCTTAGACTTTTTAGGTTGGTGTAACAACAGCTTGTCAAGAGAAGCAGACTTGTGTGTTAGGGTGTTATTCCCCTTCACCAGAGACAAAGAGTGATCTCTCTCCCAAGGTACTCTGCTAGGAATGGAAACAACTATGCTCACTTTGGGGAAGCCCACTGAGATCCTGAGAGGCTGAGGAGAGTCACAAAACAAGAGTTGGTACTAATGCTAACTCTCCCCCACTGTCTTTTGAAGGGTTGCAGTTGCTTCCCATGCTACATGGGCCAAACCTGTTCCTGGTTCTTTAACTCACTTTCATTTGCTTGCTTTCTCACACAAACTCATAAGCTTTGTATGCAACTAATGTAATGTATGCAAAAAAATTTAATGAACCTAGTGAGAACTTCTAATGGATGTAAAATAATTAATGTCTCCTGTACTGTGTCTCTTACTGCCGGTTGGTTGCTCACACTGTGTGCTTTGGTTGTGCTACTCTATTATAACCTTCCTGGTTTGATTTGGCAGGAAGGAAACAAGCATATTCTGCCATTTATGAACTGGCTGGAGGTCATCTGGGAGTTTTGTAACCGAGTAAAATAAATCTTAAACTAGAAAACTTGAACAGCTTAGCCTGTGGTTTGAAGGCACTAAATGGGATGGGAACTTCAGGGCATGCACCTGTAACAGCTGTTGAAATGCTGCTTTGGGGGAACATGTCAGGTCATGCAAACAGCTGCGCTCCAGCTGGAAATGGCGAACACTAATAGTACAGCATCTAAATTAATCAATCTTTGGCAATATTGGTGTGACTATCTTCCTGTGGGGTTCTGAAGCTACAAAGAGGTAATGAAGCTTTAACCAATCAAGACAATTCACTTTCCAGTTTTGTCATTTGTTTAAAGCAAGAGATCATGGTGAGACTTTCTATGATGCTGAAAGATTGTGATTAGACTTTCTGTGATGCTGACAGTGAGCTGATTTCCAGGTCAGTAAAACATATGATTATTATCTGGTTAATAATTTCTTGAATATATGACTTGTAAAGCTGTATTGCTGTGTCTTAAAAGATTTGGTAAATTGAAAATACTCTTTAAAAGTGAAGCTAGCATTGCTCTAATTCAGGAATGCAACAGAAGCATTAATTAAGAGACCTTAATGGAAAGAGGATAAAAAATGATCCAGACTCCTTTTTAGCACATAATACCTCTACAGCTGGTCTTTGGACGTAAGGGGCTGTTAAACCAGAAGATGGGGGGGACAACAAGGAGGAGGTATTTCTGCATATGCTGGGGAAAAAAAAAACCAGGTTGCCCAAAGCAATTGTCAGAGGTGGCTCCTGTAGTCATCATTAGCCACAGAAGTAGAAAAGACACACATCTAAAACTCCCCAGGACACGCCAGCCTTAAAGGACACTACAGGTACTGATTAGTCAGAATCACAAGCAATGGCAACTGGCAACACTGCAGCAGCCAAGGAAAATTTCATCATTAAATATAATCTTAATGTATTTGCTGTTTGGTCTTTTGGTAAATCTCTTCCATTATTGTGAATCCATAGCTTTTAAGTGTTCTCTTATTTGCAAAATTTAAATAGTGTTAGGGTGGAAAGAATGATCGGACCCAAGGCACACCACTTCCATGGGGATGGATGTCTTACAAACCCCAGATGGAGACCGTTGTCATAGCCACCAGTATACCCTAGCTATCCAAAGGCCAAAGATGCACCTAGTTGGAGGTGGGGATGGCACAATTTCTGCATAAAGAGTTTTTTGTGCTGATCACCAGAAGATGACGTGCTTCAAGATCATGGATTAAATGTCAGTGCCTCAGGAACAAGACTGTGAAACACCAAAGGTCACAACTGCATAAGGTGTAATCTGCTCACACAAACAGTCACACTGCATTCAGCAGTACTGTGCAGAGAGGCATTGATAAGCATGGATATGTGTGCTGAGGAAAACCCTGTGTTCTTAAGACACAAATCCCCTTTTTATTTCCTCATTCCTTCGAGTTTGCAGAGGACTACAGCCTGTACAAGAATACTTTGTTCAGTTGCTCAGGTGCTATAAGTTTCTATCAAATTTTATGCTCTTTACCCCTCACATAAGCTCAAGACTTCAGCTGGGTTGCCAGGGAGGAAATCACTGCACAGTTTAACATAAAGTGTTTAAGAGTGGCTAATGTCTGAGGCTAAGTGTTTTCCAACAAGGTATGGAGTAAATTGGTAAATATGATAGTGCTACAGAGATTATTGCATACGACTCTCAGTTACCTTTCTGCCCTCCAGGGCTTGGCTGCCCATGCTTCAGGGGTCTGAGGCTCAACTCTGCTCCCACCTGGCTGTTTAACCTCTGCTCAGGCTGATAGTAAAGTTGCTGACCTGTGACAAAGAACTGTGCAAATGTCTGTAGAAAATATGAAATAAGGATAACAAAGCTAAAATTACAGGCAGGGGATCAAGGCAGCTTGAGAATTTGAGAGGCAAGATACTGACATGAGGAGAAATAAACTTCTAACGGGTAGAGATGGGGAGCTGGTTACAAGGTTATTGGGTGTTCTGTACTTGTTAAGTTTTGCATATCCTGTTTGCAGAGCCTCTTTGCAACTGACTATAGACACCTAAACAAACAGACCCGAAAGAGGTATGAGAGCAGGACCCTCTCCACAAAACATCACCCCCAAGCCATTTCAGCACTGGCAGACTGTACATGAAGCCACCACTATACATGGAGGAGGTTCTCACACAGGCATTGGGGTTTACCTAGCACAGAAACCCCTAAGTCCCTACCTGGGGGACTTAGATAAGAGCTTTAACTTTTACACCAGTTATTCTGTGCCTTGCTTGTTCTGATTTATTAACAATATATAAGATGATCCAATATTTGCCCACTGCCTTTAAATCACAGGATTTTCCATTCTAAATGACAACCTTTGCATTTTATTAGTGTGCCTTAGTCTTTAATAAGCCTTTACTATATCCATATATCTTACTAACACTCTAAGAACAAGCTTTTGTACCTATTATAAATTACCTTGGCAGTGGCATGACCGCATCCACAGGCATACTTAAGAATATGATGCTGCTGCCACAGATCTCAGCAAGCACAGGCAGAGGAGGAAGCATCTGTATTGCAGTCTCACTGAGAGGGGAAGGTGTGGGCTAGCTGTGTGGGTGCAGCTGGGGGTGACGAAGCCTCCTGAATTCAACAGCCTCTGCTGCGACCAAATCTCTGTAAGCCGTATGAATGTGTTTAACTCCTCTTTCTCAATTTCCTCATTCCTGGAAGGCATGTTTTAGTTCCTCCTTCCCTGGAGAGACACAAGAATTGATTGATTAATGTCTGTAAAACACCAAAGAGAGAAGCACCATGCAAATGCCATGACTGATTATTGCTACTCAGCCTTTCAAAGGAATGTCAAACTATGTCTAGCCTTTGAGCTGAGCTGGGTCTTTTGGGTGAAACAGAGAACTGTATCTTAAGAGTGCAAGAGATCCTGCTTGACAACCTTCCTAAGCACAGCAAGCCAGCATTTGCTGTGTGCCCTGAGCTGCATTTGCCTTACTCCCAATTATGTTTGCTTTAGCTGGGAATACATTATTACATGTTGGTATTATTGTCAAGAGTTAAAATGTCTGGTTGGTATTACCCATTTGTTGTGAATTTCTATGGATTCTGCCTTGTTCTCTCTTAACTCAAATATCAGAAGTTGGAATATTATTTCTGAAGCCACTGGGAGGATGTATTACAAGGGCAGACTCCCAGAAAACACTAGTTTGCAGAAGTGCCTGCCAGCACTGTGGCCATCTGGGCAAGGACTGGGGAAGGAGATGTTACTATCCAAGGAAAGGACAAGAAATCATGAATGCATACTGAGCAAATTCCAAGTCATCTCCTGTCAGTGACAAAGGGTGGCAGATATCTACACCTACCTGCAAGACATTAAGACCATTTCTGGTAGCTTATTACAGTAATTATTTCTTCTGCCTGTGTTGTATGATACTATACCATGAACAAATTTCTCATTTTCTGGCTTCAGACCCTGGATGTACTGGATGGTTATTCTGCATTTTGTGGGTCTGTACCGCCTGTGATGTGTATAATGTCACCTAAGACTTGTTCCACTGGAATCACCCCATTGAAAGCTGTCAAGGTCCACATACTGAGTATCTTGAGATGAAAACAGCATGAGTTTTGTCCCTGTCTAATTATTGGGGTGGTGGGGTTTTTTTGGTTGGTTTTTTTTTTTTTTTTTTTTCATTAAATGTGCCTAGAAAGTTATTCACAGAGAATAACTTGCTCATCCTGCTAGATGAATGACACCACCAGGATTCTCAAATCATTAATGCTGTGACCCAAAGGTTCCCAAAGAACCTTTGTGGGAAGAACAAGTCATTACTTAACTGTGGTTAGTGCCAGTACTACTAATGGTCTCCTTCACAGATGGAAAAGTTGAATTGCCTGGTCCTAAGGTCACCTCATTTCATGCAACACTCCAGAAACTTTCAAAGTAGCGGGAAAAGCAGAGTACATGTCCTTGGAAACTTGCAGCAATTCAAAGCCTCCAAGAAAACCCAGAGGATGTACACAGAAGAAAGTCAAAGGCTGATGCTGTCTGCAGTTATACAGCCTGCAGTCCTGCAGTGACTGCAATACTGACCAGACTCCTCATGTCACCTGAGACAGTGCTTCCACAGGGGATGGGCTATCTGCTCCTTGAAAAAAGCTCAGTCTAATATCTCCAGCCATGGGAGGAACATATGGTTCACTAGGAGCCAAAGCTCAGCTCCTTGCATCCCTACAAATGGTGCTGCCAAGGTGGAGAGATGTCTCCCAGACACAAATAAGAAGTTCCCAGCAACTTGGAATATGCCTCCCTGGTCCAGCAGCAGTCCATAGTCTCAGGCTCCTCACCTCCAGCCAGCTGTGCTCTGTCTCTAATTCTGCTCTCACTGACCCTGAAAGTCTGCAGGGGAGGGTGCCACTCCTGCATGACTCAGTTCTGGATTGCATTTCTGAAGTGATTGCAGCAGAGACTCGTTAAGTAGCAAACACAAGCATACAGCACACATCTGTCTGCTTTCTCTTCCTCTGCCAACCATTACAGAGGTATGAAGGTTCATCATTTATTTCCTTCCCTAAGCTGATTCTCTTCTCCTTCAGCAGTCCCTGCTCCAAGCCTGGCAGCACAACCAAAGTTAAACACCTCTGTGGGCGAAGTCCTTTCAGCTCTCTGAGAAAGGGAAGGGTTTATGCCACTGAACAAACTGTCTACTGGTTGGGAGTCATCCTTGCGGCATTTGACTTTATCCCAGCTGCTTTAAGCACCCGTGTTACCAAAAGTAGGGATGTGGCCACTCAGTACTCACTGTATAAAGGACAGTGGTCCTTGGAAGGGATCTAGGTCTCACCTGAGCTAACTGACTGTGGAGCTACTTGTCTTATGCCTGTTACCAGGGGGCTGCAAAATGTACAGCAGGGGCCTCAGATGTCTGAAGTTAAGTGGCAAGACCAGGTATTTTGTGGCACGATGCTCTGCATTGCATCAGACGATATGGTTGTAGCACACTTGTAAAAGGGGCTACATTGACTGAGGCCGGTTTTACAGAGGTCTGTAGCCCATGGATTGTCTGTAAAACTAGCAAATAGGCATAGTTCTTGTGGAAAATCTTATTCTAGAAACAGGTGATTCACAGCAAATCAAGATTTGGTGTTGCAGTGTTCTCTTCAGCTGAAACCACGTGTGGAAAAAGTTTCCTAAGACTCAGTACTGAACATCAGTGGGTTAAAATAAAAATTGTAAGTAAAAATTGCATGTTTAATGTTAGCAAAATGAGCAGTGGAAGAACAGTTTGAACCATAATCTTTATGGGGGACTGAGTGAAAATGTTTAGGCTAGTATCTGTTACCTGAAATTTTTATACTTAGCTGTAAAAACTTCCTAATTTTCTATTTATACATAAACTTGATTAAGAAGTCTGAGTGCCAGAAATTATCAGAATTATGTCTCTGATGTTGTTTCCTAAGATGGTATACTACCCTACAGGTTCAGCAACAAAGACAAGTTACTTTATTTGGACCTCACTTTTTGGTCTTTTTCAGCATCAATCTGGATACTTTGATGTAAGAGTCAAAAAAACCTGACCATTTTGTATTGTTAGCAGTTTAACTGAGTAAAATGCACCACTCACGGTTCACCTTTAAATTATAAGTAAACATAACACCAATTTTTAATTTGGCTAATTTCCAAGTCAAATAAAAATGCTTTATACTCACATCTGTTCAACTTCCACTTATTTGATACCAGACTAGTGCTACTTCAAATTATTTCTGGTTTGGTGTTGGGTTTTTTACTTTAGACAATAATCTGATTTTGCCTACTTCGGGAATTGAATGGGGCTCTCCCGTTTTGATGTTAATATGTTATCTGACACTGCACTGCACCATCTGCTCTCTGAGGCAAAAAAAGTCCTTGTTTACTTTTTTAGAAGTGTTTTCAACTTCATATGTATTATCAGATGACCTCCCTTACCTTTCCTAGATTATTTGTCAGTATAATGAAAGAACAAATTAACTCTACGATTTATTACTGCTGTACTGATTTAATTGATGACACAGAGTGAATTTCTGCATCTAGAATTTTTGCAGCCTTTACTGATTTAAAACATAATGTAGATAATGTGGGACAATGCCATGTTTTAAATGATTTGCCAGATGGCTATGGACTGGGAAATAATTTACATCAGTCCTCTGCTATTACATATTTCCATGTATATGTTTTCTGAAAGATCTTTAGTACATTACCAGTGGATAAAACTATTAGGAAAAATTCCAGTCAGATCAGTATTTAGCATTGTCACAGATTGATTCTTTTGCTCCACCAGTAAATGATTTTTTAATCCTGTCAGTTAAATACCAAGTCACTGCTCAGTGACAAGCCAACTGGGCTGGTTTATGCAAATGTATTCAAACCTCCTCAGGTCTGTAAGCAAGCTCAGATCTCAGATGAGTGAGGTCTTTTGTTCAATTTTTCCAGATGTAATCCAGAAGGTGCACTTACATGCAAGGTTGTAAAAAAAGAAGTCATCTGAAGAGCAAGACAATTTCCATTTTGGGCAGAAGTTCAGGTGAGAGGGCATTCCACCTAAAGTGGTTCACCCTGTCTTCACCTCTAGCCTGAATACAGAGAGGCAGGGTTTTGCTTTGTAGAACAATTCTTGCCTTTCTCATTTAGGATGTGTGTCGGGGGTGGAAGAAACCCAGGTATACATGGCCGATTAGTTTTACATCTTGTTTTGACTGATATCGCTGCTCACGCTGTGCACAAGTAACAGCGTTTTGTAACACAGCAGAATGTGCTTGTTCTCTTACTCTGAGATAAACCCTACAGCCCCTTCGTCTGCTGGCTGCAGTGGGTTCAGCCGCCTGCAGCCAGCTTAGCAAGGAAGATCTTGGCCAGGAGGATGCAACCTGCACCGTGTGCTGCCCGGTCTGACCTGGGAGGGAGGCGTGAGTGCAGCCCACTGTCTCGGTTCCTCATCTCAGCACCATAGTGCTCCCAGGTGCCTTCAGCAGCTTTGGGGCAATCCACACAGCCCCCTCCCCAGACTCTGCCAGGGGTGAAACCAACGCACTTCAGCCCTTCAGCTGTGTATGCTACTGTCCCTCTACAGTCCAGGGCCAATTCTGCTCCCATACTAGAACTTAATACTGACTGAAACTTGATGCTGGTTCAAGAATATCTCTGTGTACATTTTCGCCTCTATCTACCGTATTCTAACATCTCCTTGAGCACAAAATAGACCTGAAAAGATCTACTTTACTGCTGGCAGAACTACATATCTGATTTTTCCTGTAAGACTAGGGACACACGAAAGTGCTGCTTTGTGCCTCAGCTTCCCAAAGCATATTTATCTGTTCAGGCCTGTCTAGAGTAAAAGCGCTTCATAGCAGAATAAGTCTCTTACAATATTACTGAATGCAGTCACAGCCAATAAAACACCAGTCTTATTTGAAGGGCTGCTATGGTAGCTCTTATACCAATAATCTTCTGACATGGAAATATTAATTATGAGGTCCTTAGGACAGCCTTTCACTTATGGCCCCAAAAGAGATGGTGACACTAATGGATGGGAAGGGTAGGGTAGCCTGCACTATGCAAAAGAAAGCAGATGAAAAACATCGGAGTGCTTCCCTTCTGAAATAAGACCATGTGTGTGCTGATTTAGAATAATATTTCCTTCCTATGTTAGTCTCTATGAAAATGCAAACAGGTATTAGAAAGCTAGTGTTACATCTGACAAAATCTATTTAAACAACAGGCCCAGGGTTGCCCCAGCTCAGGGATGATGGAAGGAGCCAGGAGAGACAGAGACGGAAAATAATAAGCAAGCTCCTCCTATCGCTCTGTAGCTCACCCAGGTTTTAGGGATCACTTTCTTTCTTGATTCACTCCTCTCCACCCCCTGGATAACACTGCCTGTCAGCGATGGTTGTAGGGAAAGGTATGAGACTTTGGGCTGGGTCAAGAGCTGGAAGTGTGCCCACTGCCAAAGCACAGGCATCAGGCTCCTGCTTGGGGCTGTCAGCCTTCCCCTGCTGCCTAGAAAAAGTGGCAGTGCATAATTCCTCGGGTATGTTTATCTGACCCAGGGCTGAATCCTGGTGCAGGTGATGTGTCTGAGCAGGAGAGCTGGAAGTGCATTTCATAAGGCTTTTGCATCAGCTGTTGGCAGGAGAGGGGAGAAGAGATAAGCAGAAGCAGCTCTTTGGGCTCACCACTCCAGACACTCAGCAGGTGAGGAGCAAACAAGGAAAGGAGGAAGCAGCTCAGGAGATGTTTGGTTTGGCAGCCTGTTCTTGACTAGCATCAGGGTAGTACCTCAGACTCTAGTCACATCAGGTGATTGTCAGGAACATATGCTGAAAAAAGGGAAAAATAACCCACCTGCCTGCTCTAAGCCTTACTTAGGTGACACAACAATATACAACTCCACATGTAAGATTAGCCTGTCATTTAATGGGGTTTTTCTGCCTTCCCTTGCAAAGTCGAAAGCTCTCAGAGCCACAAGTGGACAGGAATTCAGCCTGCAGGCTTCTGGTCTTCATCCACACAAATCCTATGTGGACCCAGCACCACAAACCTTTCCATACATCATATCAAATTATTCAACCCAATAACTACCTGCATCCATAAATTCCATCGGTGGGGGTAAACTGTTGGTAAAATGTGGAAAATATGTTGCCTTGTGCACAAGAGCTGCAGCTCAGAGCTGAGCAATTCTACACTTAAACCACCTGCAGCATTCAGTGTTGCTTACAAATACCTGCTTCTGAAAAGTGTCTTTTTCCCCCTGCAAGTTTGTATTGAGGTATTTTGGGAAAATAAGGAATGGCATTACTTCCACAGATCTATTAGTGTCAAAGGAACAAATAGAGGGTCCCAGTACTGAGACTGGTGAACATCAGATCTGCTAATGGACTTAACACAGCTGAGAACAGAATTTAGCCTTGTTATTTTATTATATAAATACTGAATGGAGTCCTGGATGAATGTCTGAACATTTGAGCCAAATTTCCTCTAGTTTTCTAGGGGGGGAAAAAAACCCCAACAGGATAGTGTTTTAATAATTTGATTTTTTTACTCTAATTGAAACTTTTTTGCTTGTGATTGAAGAGAGAACAGGTGCCAAATTAGAGTGCATGCAAATTTTCACACAGATACAATTAAGCAGGAAGATCAATTAAAATTTCTCCTTGCTGGACTGCTGCCACTTTAAGTACATAGAAATAAATCCTTTCCCTGGGGAGTACATACTTTGGGAAAAAGATTTTACTTGATTTATCTTTGCAGTGGTCATGTTACTCATGAAGAGTACTGGCCAGTGTTTTAGAACAAAACCAGTTTTGCTGTTACTGAAAAATTGTGTGAGTATATATAGGAGTTCTTATCTAAAAGTAAATTATGTAGGAAATTGATGGCCTTTCCAAGATCTTCTGCAAAGTTTTTAACAGTGTTTTACAGAAATTTTATTTTTAACATGTTCATGGAGCAACTAGAGATGTCTGAAATGGGTCAGAGTGTTTGGACGTGTCCTGAGCAGGTGCTGGCTGGCCAGTGAATCTGGTTACTCTGGATGTGCATGAGCAATGCAAAAGAGGTACAGAATATCATCTTTCAGTGACAAAGCAAAAGGAGAAGACCCCATTGCACTGTAACTTACTGTGCTGGACACTTCACTTGGAGGGCGCAGCTAACAGGAAAAGATCACACAGAACCTCTCAAAGCAGCAGACCAGTTACATGTCCTTTCTTTTCAATATACTCTGCATGGATCCTTCATTTTTATACCCTCAGACAATGCTGGGGCATAAAGGAAGCTCAGGGAAGAAAGCATAGTGAAAGCAAGTATAACAAAGAAAATATTTTATCACAAAATTAACTTTATATTGAATGGTCACACCCTCAGAGGTAAAGGTAATTGTTTTCACAGTCACGTTTGTATCTCTACCTGCAGCAGCACATCCCATGTGTATCTTGGATAACATAAGCATAAATACATGGTTTACTAGCTGCCAGTCCCTCCATTCCTAATATATCTTCTGAAAGTATCTTCTTTAGAAAGTGCTATCGTACTTCTGGTAATGACACCATAGTGTCTGAAAATGCACTTTACCATAATGATTCAGGTAATGAAGACTGAATTACAATGAAAATCCTGGAGAAGTACTCTGACATCCTCTACTCATGGCAAATGTGTTCTTCCTGATTAATACTCTCATAAAAAAACACCATGATGATTAGGCCATTAATTTAAAAAGTCCTGAAGTAAAAACCCAGCTGACTGACTGATGGTCTGTGGCATCATTTGTTAAATTTCTTTTTATCACTGAAAAGACAATCACAGAAATGGCACAAGATCTCTTAAACTAAAAAGTTACAATTTCATTAATAAAAGATAAAATAATGGTGTACATCAGATCCAACATCACATTATTACTGAAATTACTTTCTGCTATAAATAAGCTTGGCATTGCTTACAGTGCTGGTATAATTAACATTCTTAAATACCTCATTGAGTTCTTATTAACTTCTGTCCATATCTTTTTGCTTACTATTAACAACGTATTGGCAAGGATTGTAGGAAGAATTAATTTGTAAAATCTGAGATTTATATAAAAAAGTATATACACAAACACCGTGTACAACATTACCCAATTTTGTTTCAGCTCAGTTCCCTCCTGCTGTACACATATTCAAGGACAGCAGTAAATAAACAGCCTTGAAGGCCTGACCACTCTGTCTACAAACATTGTGTTAGTGGGGTATCTTTAAATATAGAAATATTTTGTTACTATCCTTTTTTTTTTTTGTTAATATCCAGATTGCTCATGATTTCATGTTCCCTTTGTTAAGGGTTGATGTAATCAACTTGCTTATCCTTTATAGGTTGTTTAGAAAACCCAAGGAGCTAGCAAGATATTTACAAGGTTTCGAGACAGTTGAAGATCTAGTAGAAAAACAGAAGAATACTTTTTTCCTATACAATTTCTATTCTCTGTGGGAGAAAGGCTCCTCTCTGGCTGGTGTTCCCTCTATTGTTCCTGCATCCTCCTCTTAGCACATCCATTGAGCAGAGAAGCACGTGTATCAAAATGAATAAAATTCACCTGTCTAATACTCCAGGATAGGCACTGAGCAGTGAATAAACTCTGTAGTGTCCTAACTAAAAGATGGCAAACACCTTTTACCCCTGTTTGTCCTCAGCTGCATTACTGCTCAGGTGAAGGCTGTGGAAATTTCACAGAGGAGGTAAATACCTTCTGCACCTTTCTCAGGCCAAGCAGATTAAGTTACCTCTTGATAGCACAATCAACACCATAAAAACAGAGAAAGAAAAAGAAAGACGACTCTGGTAGTCTGCACATCAAGACAAATAAAAGTCGTGTTCTGCTCTGCTTTTTAATGCAAAATCCCTAAGGGATGTACTACTGGCCCCTTTGATGTTTGCTTGCAAATCACAGCAACCAGAAAATGTGTGCATAATGAGAATGATTAAGGCTCATCTGAACCTTAAGGCTGCTGTTGCTGGCAAGTAAGTGTGTAATACCGTGTTTTGGCTGTGACCACAGGTGTCTCATGAATACTTGAAGAACTGGGTTGCATTGTCAGCACAGAAAAAAACAGTGTCTGCATTTAGTCCCTTCTGATTTATTTTTTTTTTTAATTATTGTTGCTAGCTATTTGACTGAGAAAAGAAGACCATGCGGAGAAGGAAATGTGAAGGAATTAACACGTAGGTAATGACTGCTGTGAGGCAGTCCTCAGCACTGATCATACTGCAGTTTTCTCAGCCAGGCTAGAGACTGTGGAATAATCTGGTTTAATGTTGTTGGGTTTTGTTTGTTTGTTTGTTTTTCAAGCTCCATCAGAAGCTGTGGAAATAATTAACTATGACAAGAGTATGAAAACTTGCTTGCTGTCTTTGCTCTGATGCCAATTGTCTTGGGAGTTCAAATGGACTACTGTAGAGTGAAGCAAAGGAAATACGCTTCATTTTTTCCTAGTGAATCCTATATGATCATTCTAGTCCCCAGTTAAAGTGTTTATGTATTTTGGGAAGGGAGGTGGTTTGCTTCCTCTTTTTATTTTGTTCTACCACCACTTGTTAGAACATAATGAAAATGTGCTCCTCTTGAGGAGAAATCTAAAAAATGAAAACACTGTAAAGATTCACGTGGAGCATTTCAGCTATAGCCCTGAGGAAGCAACGTTTAGAAACTACAGAGATGAATCCTAATCAACAAAGAGGGTTTCTGTCCATCTATTTGCAAAGTTTAAGTTTTGAGAATTAATTTTACAAAGTTAAGGAGAATTTAGGAATTAAAAGGTATGACTAAAAGTACATCATTTTCTGCCTAATACTATCTATTTTTATGTTCATAAAGTTTTTTCAGATTCACAGGTTTTATAATCTTACACATGGATAGAAAATGTGATGTAGCTTCATAAGCATGGGCCCAGAGAGGTTGTGGTGTTGCTCTGACCTGTGGCTTGTTTGCTCTGGATAATGCATCTTTAAGTTGACTGTGAGCCCAAGGATACATTACTTGGTCTCCTGAGGACAGTCAGTTTGGTCCCTCATTTCTCCCATAGTGGGGACTGGATTTCCACTTATGATTTCACTTTTCTGGACAAAGGTCCCTAGAAGCTGCAGTTATCCTCATGATGAATGTGGTCACTCCCAGGACTGTGGCAACTGATACGGATCAGAAAATCCCTTTCAACCCTGCCTAAAGGACAGGGAACGGGCCCAGAAAAATGACCTTCTGCTGCTGCCTCCTCCTAAGAATGAAGTACAGAAAACTAGGCCACATGGTTCAGAGCTGAAGACATGAAGTCACCGCAACTTACCTTTCTCCTCTGCTACAACCAGAGTGTCTCCTTCCACAACAACTGGCTCATGCCTGCAATCTTCCTGCAGCTGACCTCCTTGACCACCACCAGCCTTCATGTTTGTCATCTGACTTGCTCTTTTTCACTTCTGGCAATGCCACTCCCAAGTAACCTTGCTGTTTCCAGGAGGAGGTATAATGTAATGTATTTTTTACACAATTAGTGAAGCCTGAGTGTCAAAAAGAGGAGATGATTTAGATCAAAGTTGATAAGCTTGCAGGGAGAACTGTGGACACAACACTGTGGGGGTGTTGGACAAAACAGAATTTCATGAAGGGAAATCGTAATTTGACCTTTCAGTCATATTTTCTTAGACCTCTTCATGCAGGTAGATGCATGTCAGAGCACTATTCATTCTGACAGTTTGCTGGGTTGTCACCTGTTGTCACCACATAGAGTTCTGTCACAGTCATGGAAGCTGACAGTGGCTTTTAGAAATATTTTAAGAGTTAAGTTCAAGTGGATCCTTCTTGAGATAAAAGTGAGATAAGAGCATTCTGACAACAATGGGAACAAGGTCAGTACCTGATCTGATTACTTCCCGTCCTGCCCACATGACATTCAAATGGAAGAATCATAAAGCAGAAGGCAAGACCAACACTGGAAGGTACGTTCAGCATGGCTGTCATATTTTATTTGCAGGATGATTACTAAAACCATGTGAGAACAATCCTTCTTGGAAAACAGCAGACCAGGAAAGCATCTTGTCAGCTAAAAGAAACTGTGAACTCTTGGGTGCAGGCACCCAAGTACACAACTTGCACTCATACCCAGAGTCAACTGTTTAGGTTGTCTCTCCTCTGACAAAGAAGTTAACAAGCTGCTAGCTAAGCAGCCAGCCTCAGCTGATTATCTATTTAAAAGGCTGGCAATGAATAGTGTAATATCATGACGTGGGGAGCACCTTCGATCCGGTCACCAAAATACCGTAAATTACCAGGACCATTTCACTGTAGTTGCAGAATCACTAATGGCACACTTTGGCAACATAATAACTGGTGCTTTATTGATAAAAATCATTGTTTAAATCAATAAATGTACTCATATACGGTGGCTACCATGCATAGCTATTAAAAATATTGACTACTTTCACAATATGATGCTTTGAAAATGACCTGTAAGCTAATTGAGCTATTTTACTCAACAAAAATCCGGTGAATGAAAGCCTTGGCTTCTGAAGGAATAGGAGCTTAAATGGTCGCTTTTTCAGTCACCTGCACTCTGATACCTTGAGAATGGACACAAGAAAATTTGATAGGGACAGACTTCTCAAAAATAACTGAGTGTATAGAAGTCTTGTGGGAAATTGAAGGTTGGCTGTAGGAGACATTTTCAACTGGTTTCCCCACTGACAGCAGAGAAAAAGTGAAGTTCAACCACTACCTTTTTGGCTAGCTGGCCATCAGTTGTCATCATGTAAGTAACCTGGAACTATGTTACCTCATTTCAATGGTATGGGGATTGAAGGAGGTATTCCAGGAATGCAGATGGAATCTGAAGGCAGTGCTGGTCAAAATACAAAAATAAAAAATACAAAATCAGGCTTATTTCACTCTTCTATGGAATGTCTTTTAAAAGCAAAATAATAGGTATCAGAAACAAAGTAACAGTTCATCAGATGGTTCTCCTGTTGTAAGGCACTATATATATTTATCTTGGAAGCTCTGTAGCTTTTAGACTTTACTGGAACAGGTTTTTCTCACATTGTTATGTGTGAGCAGAAGTTGCATTACTATTTTGTGATGTTATACTGCCAATTGCTAACCTTTCCAAGACTAGGAAATGCAATTTTAGGGAAGACAAAATGCTACTGGAATCTGGTTGTGTGTCTTCAAGGAGAAAAAAAAAATCATGCGTATGTCATTACACTGATCTAGCTGAAGGGCATAGTTAACCCTGGATATAGGTGATCGAAGGCAAGATATCTCCTGTGACACCGGTGTTCTGCTTTATTCAGAGGACAGGTAGCTGGAGAGGCATCCTCCCATATCTTTGGTGAAAGGACCCAGCTGCAGCCTGTAGTCACTGCTGACTGCCCTTGCTCTCAGGGAAGACTTGGCAGCCTAAACAGCCTTCTGAAACAATGTGAACAGCCTGTTACATGAATAATTGAGGAGGGAAGCTTGGAGGCTTAAGCTTCTGCTTCTCCTCAAAATTTCACAAGCTCTGTCTTTTTCTTGTGGAGGGGCTGACCCTCTTATTGCCAAGAATTCTGCATAACATTTGAATGTCCTGGCATTATTTTCTGTTAATTTTACAGGATTTTAAAATGGCTTGACTGCTTCAACACACAAACTTCTACATGTATAAGTGGGCTACTTTTTTTGGGCACAAAAGCTCTGGCTAACACTTAATACTCCTGGCTGGGGAACCTGGTAGCAAAGAGCTACTCAGGTCTAGATGTTCTTTATTTTGTCAGTATTATGATGCTCTTGTCATGAAATATATAATTGCTTTTTCTCATGCTTGTAAGATTTTCCTTTCAGCTACATCTTTCCTGGGCTGAGCTAGGTGGTCTAGCACATGGCTTTAGATTTAAAGAAGGCTTGGATTTGAGTTTTGAGGCTAACCTTAAACTGTCTTAAGAGTGACTAGAAACACGTGGAAAGTGGTATTCAGATCAGTAAAATATACCAATTCTTCCTTTATCTCAGGACTAAATACCAATGGTTTTCCTAATTTTTAAGGAGTTGGCTTCCAGAATAGAAATAGTGATGTCAGTACTCAGCTGAGATGTGAGGAAACTCATGATTAAGCCTTGTGTTCAAACCAGGCCTTGGAAAATGATGTGTGAGATTTAATCTGAAAGTGTGTCCATACGCTATATTAACCTGTCTTCAGTGATTGTTCCAGGCTTTTATATTCACTTTCATAGCGTGAGTCACAAAACTGAGATCTCTGTATTCAGTGTTTTTACAACAGAAAACTGAGTTTGTCTTACTGATTTTTAGAAAGTGCTGTCCCAACCAGTTCTTCAGCCAGAACACCTGAAGCACTCAAATTTCCTTGGTCTCTTCACTGTAAATCCTACCCACTCACTTACCAGGTCTGTCCTGTGAAACTCAAGCATGTAAAACACTTGCAAAATGAAAGATATGAAATAACCTTGCCTAACTTCACTCTTTCTCTCTAGGTAACCAACACCTGTGACTTTAAGACACCGTGTCACTAAAAAAACTGTAAGAAATGTTCTGTCCCAGAAGGATAACTCTGCTTGGCAGCACTTGCCAGTGGAAACAGACACCCCCCCA
>NW_020799145.1:1513894-1524330 GCF_003259725.1 Athene cunicularia
CCACCCCCCCACCCCCAACACACACCCACACCCACCGGTGTTTCACCCTTGTAGTTTTTAACCTTGTGCATGCTTTGTATCCTTAGAAAAGGCAGTATCTCCTGATCCTTTAAATGACAAATGACCTTATTCCTTTTAATGGGGTCATTAAGAATTCTAATGTTCCAGGTATAAATTCCTGCTACTACTGTGCACCTTAATTTACTATTCATATGTGTATCCCTTTGGGTTCCCAATTACTATCCAGCAACAGCAATTGGGTCTTGAAATTATTCCCACAGGACTGACTTTGTAAAGGACACTGCAGTTTACATCTTAGTTCCCTAATTAAAGACACAATGCTCGATAAACCTTGAACAACTAGTAATTGGAAGCTAACAGTCTCACCGAATCCCTGTTGACACAGGCTTTGTTGCCTGATAACTGACCACAAGTGGGTCATGTGAGGAGTGCAGAATGAATATTGAGGTCAAGACTAGTGAAACTGAACCAGTGAGAATCGTCTGAAAAATGTTCCTAGTGTAGATGGTGCCTTAACATACACAATTTGTGGTGACTCAGTGCACAGCATCTGAAACACCACAGGTGCTGCAATTCCAGCTACCGGCTGGGGCATGAAATAGCATGTGAGACTGTTGGGGCAAAGAAGGATGGGTTTCAAAGAACTTGCCCTCCTGCTCAGTGTACTGTTCTCTTCTCTGTAAGGGCAACTTAGCCATAAAACAGCTTGTGTCAAATTAATCAAAGTCTTGGCCTTGATAGTATTTTAAGGGCAGAAAGTTCTTGTTGCTTTTTTTTTTTTTTTCCTTCCAGATTCAAGCCCTTTAAAGCAACTAAGAGCATAACCAAGATTATAATTTATTTGACCATAGTGATATTCCTTTTCAGCAAGTGCAAAGCAAAACATTTTTATCACTATAACCTTCACTCTGCCCTGTATTTAATACTGTTTCCTCATCAAAGAACAAGTGCAGTTCTTTGAGAAAACAGACACATAACTTCACAGATGCTCCAACTAATGATATAAATACTGTAAGATTACTAGTTAAAATGACTGTAGGTGAGAAGCAGTATTGAGCAAGGGTCTGAGTTAAGGTTATTGTGCTTTGATGAAATGTGCTTTTCATTATGCCAAGCAGCAAAGAAGTTTATGTGGAATTATATAAGAACCGCTATCCTACTTTTACTACTTTCTTTGAGCAGGAGTTTTCATAAATTGATTAACATTCAAGTGTAAAGTGAAAACAAACAAACTGAATTTTAAATAATCCATCATTTCAATGATATTTTGCATCAAGCTCTTTATCTCCTGGTGTTAGGTTAGTCATGATAGAAGGGCAACATAAGAAAGGCTGTACCATCTCCAAAGAAGGGTGCATCGAGTGCTGCAAGCCCATCTCCAGCATTTGCCCTTATTGGATGTCCAGGAAAGCATAAGAACAATACAAGCATATATCACAGCCATGTCCCCAGCACTCTTCCATCCTCCACCTATTTTCTGTACATGTAATGAACTGAGCCTAATGTGATTTGCTGAGTAACCTGCTGTCTTCTAAACATTAATCCCATCTTCCTCTGATGGGATACAAATCTATTTTATCCACAGCTTCCTTTGGGAAGGAGCTTCACAGATCTACTACCTATTGAGTGATAAAAAACCTCCTTTCATTTGTTTTAAACTTGATTCCTTTGATATTCCGTAGTTTCTGTACTGAAAAAATGTTGCCCTTAGTTCCAAGGGAGTCTATTAATGTGTTTTGCAAGGGTCTGACAGGACACTTCCTGGCTGTTGT
This sequence comes from Athene cunicularia, assembly GCF_003259725.1. Lineage (NCBI taxonomy): Eukaryota > Metazoa > Chordata > Aves > Strigiformes > Strigidae > Athene > Athene cunicularia. The sequence continues at coordinate 1,515,688 of NW_020799145.1, forward strand.
ACACACAGTCATGTATCCCTTTTATCCAGACAATCACAACCATAGCTTGCGTCCTAGCTGGTGGCCTGTTACACATGCATGGCACTGCTATGCCCGTTATGAAAGTTTACACCACTGTGGCAGAGAATAAGGCAAAACCAAAAACTCTACCTGTGATACTTGCTTCATCTATCACTTTGCCAGTTGCAGCTACTGATAGGCTTCAGATGTAGGGCATGGCTTATCTGTTCATTCCCCTGTGTCCAGAACTGACCATACAGTGCATTGGCATCATCCTCCCCTGCCACCGAAAGCAGCATACATCCATCCACCAGGTAGGGGCCTGCACTTAGGTGGGTTAGCTTGCTTAAACACTCTCATAAGATGCCAGAGCTGACTTTCATTTCAGCACCTAAACGTATGGAGAGGAGCACAACATTACAGTAAGTAAAAGCACTAAAATGCTTTTATTCCTTAAACCCCAGAATGAGGCTCTTTAATGAAATTCAAAGGTAGAATGACGAACAGAAATGAAAATACTACATCTCCAGATGGCAGTAAAGCTCATTCAATTTGAACACCTGAGGCACAAAATGATAAAGCAAGGATGGATATATGAAAAGACTAGTGCAACTCTCTCTTTGCCTCAGAGAGGCTGTTCATTAAAAAGTGAAACAATACATTAATAGCAAAACCAGCAAAATAGTCATAAGCATGACATGAACCAAGTGGAAATGTAAATGGAAGAGAAGCATGCCAAAAGATCTGCCTTTTTCCTAACTAAACTTGCAGCATGATTAATTGAAAGAACAGTCACAAGGATGTTGCAGCAGATCCTTGGCTGTGCTGAGTGATAATGGCCACCAACATTGGTGCATCTGCTGTCTTTTTGCTCCTTACATTTTTCCCTATCTATGCTTGGTAGGTTGGAAGTACGTTTTATCTGTACTGCAGGAGTGCAGAACTGGCTTCCTTGACTGTGCCAGGCACTGTGTACACAGACATGTGCAGTCCCACATCTGTGGAGCTTCAACTACAAACACCAGAGGAGACAGCAGAAACAGGGACAGCAAACAACAACAAGGTTAGTAGCTAGTGTGTGAAATATATAAGGAATTCTTCCTGTGTCTCCCACACAGTGAGCTGTTTGACAGGAGCATCAAAAACTGTTAATTATTCATATGAACAGAAAGTTATTGTGTGGTACTGAAAAAACATGAGGAGAACATTTTTTATAGGTTGTAACCAACCTAGGCTTTAAGTCCAAGGAGATCTGGAAAGTCCTGTCTTGTGTGGTGGAGTTCCATTACTGGACAATGGCAAGTCTGCTCTGACCAGCTGATAGAGGGACAGCTTCCTAAACAGAAAACATCAGGGAAAACATTATTCTTGTTCTAGGCCCAGTGTAGATGCAGCTTCTCACATGTCTGCATGGTCCAGCTGAACAAGCACATCAGGATGCTGTTAGGGACCGAGGTTGTCCTGACCTGTTCAGGGGACCTGCTGCCCTTGAAGACCTGAGTGATCTCTGTTGAGCTGGGCTCAAGAGCCATGATGGCAGGACACGTTATTGACTGCTGTGTGTCAGCAAAACATGATGATTGTGCTCACAGGGCACCACACAGCTGTAGCCAGTCTCCTGGCAGTGCTGCTGCAAGCTCGGACAGCCTTGCTCCTTGAGGAGCTCAGAGTCTGGGCTATGCTGTCATGGGCCCTTTGACTTGGTGCAAATCCTCAGCTGGAGAGGAAGGGCTACTTTTCACAGGCATAAATGACCACCCACAGGGCCCTGTTATAGCACGGAGTCAGCACCACAGAGCAGCTGGTTCTGCAGAGCTCGTCTTCTTCCAGTCAGGATAAGTGAGACTTCAGTCACTGCACATAGAAGTAGGCTTACCCTTGTTGAAAAGGCCAAGCACAAACACAGTTTTGTGCTCTTAGTTGAACAAGGAGTCACCTGTCTGCTGGCCACCCAATACAGCAAGTGATGCCACTTTTTCTGTTAAAAACAGAACACATCTCTTGTCTGGGATGTCCTGCCAAATGAACACTTTGGATTTGACTGACTGGAGTAAAGTTGGCTGTGCATGCTACTTTGCAGAGGGGCTGTGCAGTCTGAATAGTCTGCTGTTTATGTAGAATCAAGGACATAACTGCACATGGTTTGACAACTAATCAGCAGTTCATCCTACCAGTACTGTTCTGCAGCAGCTGAACACAGATCCCAGACAAGAGTTTGCTAACTGCCCACCAGCAATTGTTGAGTGATAGCACATGCAGTTCCCCACATGTTTATGCAGATACTCAGATTTATCTGACAGTTTTATACTCAGAAGCATGATACACACTAATTAAAATTAAAAATGTTTTGACAGCCAAAACAAATAGCTCTATAAATTAGAAAGCTGTAAAAAGCAATGGTATCCAAAAATAAAGATCCATAGATAAATCAGAATGTTGCAACAGACAACATTTTAATACAAGCATGTTAATTTAAAGCAGTTCTTAAATATAGGCTCAGGTTCTGACTGGGAGAAGAGTAATTTTCAGACCTATAGCCAAGGGAAGCTGTGAGAGATTAAAGGGAAAAAAAACCTTGCTAAACAAGGAGTGGAGGGGAACGAAAGGACAAACCCTTCAAGTTGGAGGTAAAACTTCCAGAGAAGTGATGGGGCGCGGAGATCTGGTGCTGTTCCAATTTTTCTCCCCAGTGTCTTGTCAAGAGAGTGTTGCAACACCAGAAAAGGGCTGGAGGGTGCCTCAGCCCTGTGTATTCTGCAGAGGGATATAAGAACCAGTAAGGACTCACGCTCTTCTGCTATGTTCCTGTAGCCATGTACTGCCCTGTCTTGTGCCCCCAAAAGTCAGGAATCATCCCGACTCTGGTTCTCATTCCCGAAGTTTTGTACCAGAGGGCAAGGCAGGGCAATCTCCATCTGAAAAAAAAAACCAAAACAAAACAAACTACAATGACTAAGCTTCAAATCTCTGAGATAAATCCCTTTGCCCTTACTTCTCAAGAGTTTGCAGCTACTTGCCTCACTGAGTGAGCAAGGATCTGACCCCGAGCCTTTTAAGCAGATCCTGTAGCTCAACATAGATCTGGAGCAGGTCTTTTCTGCTGCTGGTTTACCGCTGACATCAGTAATGCTGCTCGGAGTCCTCTTGGTACAACTGCCCCTCTGGCCTCTAATGTCATCCTGGGAGCAATGATCTCTTCAAGGCAGAGAAGAGTCTTGGTAAAAAAGTTTGCAAAGCTCTAAGCATCATTAATAGCTGTTTGAAAGAGTGTTTTCTCCCACAGTAATATCTGCACCTTTTCTGTTTCTGCCTCAACCATGGGACTGTGAAAGCTTGGGATGATGAGTGGGTTCAGAAATGGCAGCCTAGGAAGTGACTTAATGTCAACCTCTGCTTTAGTGGTATTGCATGCTGGGAAAGGGACTTCCCACCAACACAGATTTCTCTTCCCAAGAGACTTTTTGTTTTCTCAAAACAGCTGTCATTCACTGGGCTCATCTCACCTCTACAAGTCCATTAGAGTTATCTGGGGCTTTGGGAGCACAGTTCTGTTCAGTAATGATGGTAAGTAGAAGGAAGACTATGTATTCAGATTAGGGAGGAAGATAGCTTTTTGTGGCAATGATAACATTATTGTCTGATACATGCTCACTATCCTTGCACTGAGCTGTATGAAATCCATCCTTGTCCCTGGCCGAGTTCACTAGGATAGGCATGGTCTGTCTCTGTTTTCCCCATGATGGCATAGCTCCAGGTAGCTTCAGCAGGATGTCTGGATTTTCTCTAGCCACTAGTGAAAACAAAGCCCACTGCAGGCTACAGAGCTCAGAGCTATTTGTGCTGAGCAGCAATCTGACTGAATACACAACAGAGTGCAAAGTCTGACACTCCTGGTTTAGTCTCTCTAATCAGGTGGTTCTTGGAAAAGCACAGCTTTTGGGGAGCGAGGCAGCAGTGCTGTGTGGCCATTCCTGGAGAGGTACACTTGTGCAATGCCTGTGAAGACTTCTGTTCAAGGAATAACATGAATCTGCATCAGATTTACCAGGAAGATGGACAAGGCACATTTGTCCCTTTTGGGAATGTCCAGTACAGAATGTAATCCTTTCTTTCAGACCACGCAAACAAATGAGTCATTCTTTTTTAAAAAATCAAACCCATGCTGTATGGTGCCAGTTCTTCCTCTCCTGGGAAATAAACCTTTGAAGCCATAGAATCTTTTAAAACCATACTGATGACTTGGAAGTGTAAATTGTGGGTTTTTTTCTGCATGCTATCAAACACATAGGGACTAACTGACCACTGTGCTAACTCAATTGATGCTAGACTGCAAATCCATAGCACTGAATGGAACTTCATATGTATAACTCTGCAGGACTGCAATTAATATTTGGGTCCTGTGAGTCATGCCAACATGACTTTTTTTTTCTTGTGCTAATTGAAACAATGGAGGTTTTTTGCCTGGTACCCACAAAGCTTGAGGTTGCAAAACAAACCTGTATCTCCTTCTCTGCTTCTGAGATGACATGGCAGTAGCTGAAGATGGCAAGGTTTGTTTCCTTCATGGCAGTGTGATCTAACGTTTGCTCACTGTTACACTGAGATCCAGAAGCAGCATTTCATTGTTCATTATTCATTATTCATGGGTTGTGGTGTTTGCCTTGGGATCACTGTCCTGTCTTGTGCATGAAGCTTTCCAACAGCTGCAGCATTTTAACTGTTCATGCTAGGCAACACGTGAGGGGGACATTTTAAATGAAATATCTCAAAAAAACAGGTGACAGTATCCAATTTGTCCTGAAGAGAAAATGCTAACCAAGGTCTTCAGAAGATTCATGTCCAGGGGCATGAAGATCTGTGATATGTCTGTGCAGGCACCATCTGAAGGACAAGAAGCCCTTTTAACTCCTACTATAAAGTGTCCTGGGTCTATCTTTCCAGGGGAGTGATCTGTGCTGACAAAGAAGGTGGTGAGCCAGTACCTCTTTGTGTGCTGAAGTAACCACTCATAAATACAGCACTACACCTCTCACGCCAGTCTGCTCTGCCCACTGTCCACCCAGAAACACATGTGGGAGGCAAATGCCAGTCCAACAAAAAGACAGGGCAGGAAACTGAAGTACATATCAAGGCACAGCAGGGAACCTGACTTGGCACCTATCATGATCAGACTGTGGGGAAAAGTGGAGTGAATGTCTTGACAACACTGAGGTGGTTTTCAGATTGTTTTCATTCTTTTCTCCAGTCTATGGCTTCATGCATTTGGGCCCCCCACTCTCTGAGGGTTGTTTAGAAAGGACCCCAGTTGAAACTTCAGGGTGTTGGCTGTAATAAAAGAGGAAATGATTCAGGGTTGGAGTGAGCCAGAATTCAATAGAAGTCGACCTCCTCAGAAGATGTTCTGATTTTTAGGGTACTGATGAACTCACCCAACATGCTTCTGCATTCCTAACCCTTAACCGATCTCCTTGGGAATCATATCTCTGTGTGGTTCTTCTAGTAGCTAGGGTCTATACACACAGTTATCTTTGATGAGGCTTAGATAGGTACCCATTGGGGAAGAACTTCTTGCTTTGACCCAGAGATGAGTTGTTCCACCAGATTTCATATCCAGTTACATATATCACTGATCAAATGGCAGAGACCATGCCTAAAGGCATCAGAGTGAATAGGCTGCTGCTACATAATTTTACTCTGTCTTTCTCCAAGAAAAAACAAGCCATTTCTGATAGCTTTTGTGATTCCTAAGAAGGAAAACTTCACAGCAATCCTAGATTGTGCCATGTGTTTTTTTTCTTTGGTACCGCCTCATGATGATGAAGAGATACTATTCAGTGGTAATGACTATTGTGGGTTACTTCTTAATTAATAAGGATATGGAAAATGGATATGGAGAGATCTCACAATCCTTTGTTGCACTCTGAATGATAAAAATTTTTCTGCTTTGCTCCTCAGCAATGCATCTCTCTAAATGCCAGAACTGCAACTGAAACATCTTCCAGGTTTACATGGGTGCTCAAACATGCCATTGGCTTTGTATGTTGAAAAACTGTGAAGTAGTTAAGATGAATGTGGAAAAATCCTAGAGAAGAATGCAAGAAAACCTTTTAAAGATTGGGTCTTGATTTTGACATGAAGACTTACAACCTATATATGCTAGCATTTTCTTACAGGTTCTTGCCTGTCTGGACAGAATTGACCGCTGCTGATCACCAGATATGTGAAAAGTTTCAGACACACATAACACTGTGGTGTTTTTAAAAAAGTCCCTGTCAAATCTACTTCCTTTAATTTCAAAGGAAAATCACATTAAATGCATGTGATCTTTACCACAAAGCTTGGATGCCACCAGATCACCTGTAATAGGTTCAGATTGTCATTATTTAAACCCATATTCAAATTATTTCAAGATTAAATTCCAAACGGAGCTTCATTAGGATGAATGATTCCCACCTGCATAATGACGTTCCAAAAAGGACTCTTCCCATTTAAAAAGTGCTGCTATTTAGCAAAAGTGGAAAAAAGAAAACTAGTTTTTAATTCTCTAGACAGGGATTACTGAATATGTACACATCCCAGAAAGAATGGCATTTCAGGCTGTGTAAAGTTAATAATGGGCTGCTGATTCACTTGGCATTAACAAATGTTTATTTATAAGCAACCCAAATGACTGAAAACACAGAAGTGTTGAGTAGCAAAGCATGTGAAGTAGACATATTGATAAATGAAATTAAATTAAACCTGCTACAATGAAAAAATAAACCAGGGCTTTTTGTTAATGGATGGTTGATTGCTTTTATGTTGCAATGGAAGATTTTCCTTTAACCTGGCAGGATAAAAGGAAAAAGAATTCCATGATCTGCCATCTGAGTTTTTTTTTTTTGTTTGTTTGTTTTTTTTTTTTTTTTTTTTTTGCATTTAAGTTTGACCTAAAGCATAAAGAAATTTCCAGAATAGATTCTGTAAAATCCTGTTAGAAGGAGTAACTATTTGCATGACAGTAACCAGCACAGAGGCTAAAATAATAACAACATTGAAGACAGACCTCTCAACAAACCATTTGCCAAAAAATTCACTTGCAGGTATCTGATGCCACAGTTGTGTGAATAAAGAGTAACACAATTTTCAAAAATCTGAAGTATCTGCAAATCTCATGAAACTGACAAAAAATGTGGGTGTTTAGTATTTCTGAAAACTGGGTCATTTCTACTTAACCATAACCAATGTGGAAGCTTTAACCTTAGTTCCTACAGGCAATGTTAAACCTTGAAACTTACTCCTATTGGAGACTGACCAGCATGTTCATGGTTTGTAAATTTTATTACATCTCTCTGAAACAGATCTGCCTCTTCTAACTTTAGAGTTCTAAATCACTTCCTTTCAACCCATACAAACAAGTAACTGCTTGGACCAGTCTTGGCCTACTGAGGAAAAAGTTTTGCCATTTGTGCCTTTGAGCTCATACTATCCCAGAGACTGGTAGTGCTCACATCTAGAGTGTTAAAATTAGACCCAGGACTGCTTGTGGGAGAAAATTTTCCTCATGGCAACAAATGGAAAATGGAAGTTTCTGCTATAGGTGGTATTTTTTCCCTTCCCTTCCCTTCCCTTCCCTTCCCTTCCCTTCCCTTCCCTTCCCTTCCCTTCCCTTCCCTTCCCTTCCCTTCCCTTCCCTTCCCTTCCCTTCCCTTCCCTTCCCTTCCCTTCCCTTCCCTTCCCTTCCCTTCCCTTCCCTTCCCTTCCCTTCCCTTCCCTTCCCTTCCCTTCCCTTCCCTTCCCTTCCCTTCCCTTCCCTTCCCTTCCCTTCCCTTCCCTTCCCTTCCCTTCCCTTCCCTTCCCTTCCCTTCCCTTCCCTTCCCTTCCCTTCCCTTCCCTTCCCTTCCCTTCCCTTCCCTTCCCTTCCCTTCCCTTCCCTTCCCTTCCCTTCCCTTCCCTTCCCTTCCCTTCCCTTCCCTTCCCTTCCCTTCCCTTCCCTTCCCTTCCCTTCCCTTCCCTTCCCTTCCCTTCCCTTCCCTTCCCTTCCCTTCCCTTCCCTTCCCTTCCCTTCCCTTCCCTTCCCTTCCCTTCCCTTCCCTTCCCTTCCCTTCCCTTCCCTTCCCTTCCCTTCCCTTCCCTTCCCTTCCCTTCCCTTCCCTTCCCTTCCCTTCCCTTCCCTTCCCTTCCCTTCCCTTCCCTTCCCTTCCCTTCCCTTCCCTTCCCTTCCCTTCCCTTCCCTTCCCTTCCCTTCCCTTCCCTTCCCTTCCCTTCCCTTCCCTTCCCTTCCCTTCCCTTCCCTTCCCTTCCCTTCCCTTCCCTTCCCTTCCCTTCCCTTCCCTTCCCTTCCCTTCCCTTCCCTTCCCTTCCCTTCCCTTCCCTTCCCTTCCCTTCCCTTCCCTTCCCTTCCCTTCCCTTCCCTTCCCTTCCCTTCCCTTCCCTTCCCTTCCCTTCCCTTCCCTTCCCTTCCCTTCCCTTCCCTTCCCTTCCCTTCCCTTCCCTTCCCTTCCCTTCCCTTCCCTTCCCTTCCCTTCCCTTCCCTTCCCTTCCCTTCCCTTCCCTTCCCTTCCCTTCCCTTCCCTTCCCTTCCCTTCCCTTCCCTTCCCTTCCCTTCCCTTCCCTTCCCTTCCCTTCCCTTCCCTTCCCTTCCCTTCCCTTCCCTTCCCTTCC
>NW_020799145.1:1524380-1544872 GCF_003259725.1 Athene cunicularia
CTATGATTGCCATATGCTATTGAAAGAACCGAAATTGAGGTGGTGGGGCGGGGCGGGGGAAGTTAATTACACTGTTAGTAAATAGCTACTAATGTTTGCATTATAGTCATTTAAACTCAGTGTGTTATCTATTTTGTATCTCCTGCATCTGTTTTGATTTTCTGTTTCACTGTAAATGTATACAACACTCTAAGATAAGGCAGCTTGTTTATCTTTGACAGGGAGAAATTAAAAAGACGGTATTTCAGGGTGTCATTTTGTTGCTATTAGTATAAAATCAAATCTGGTTTTCTATATAGGGTTTTCAGGTCTTGCAGGTGCTATGCTAAGGATTCTGCATGTGGGATGTTGTACTTTTCCAAGTATGGTCCATTTCACAGTCAATAGTCAGGGACCACATTTTTGTCAGATTTGGGGTGAAGAGGAAATCTATGTTGTAATGGCACCTGGAAGCTTCAGCTTGCAGCAATGCTGTTATGCCAGATACTATTGAAAATGAGAGAGAAAAGACAGTCTTTGTTGCAGAGAACTTCAAATGTATCAGACAGGGATGGCAGGAAGACAGACAGGCAAGAGCAATGATATATGATGAGACAGCCTGAAGGAGCAATGTCAGGGAGCCTGGCAACTTATTCCAGACTTTTAAAATGCATTTTCTAGAACACAGTTGTTTCAGTTTTGCTCACAAAAAAGATTCTGCATGATGCTGCAAAGAACTTAATTGGAACTCTGCATGCAAGTTAGTGAGAAGAAATCAGCCTTTAACATTTAATGAAGAAATAAAACATAGCAAAGGAGTCTGAAGGCATTTTTCAGTCCACTGAAAAATGAGACGGGCAAGAGGAGACTAAGTTAATACTGAATAGTTGCCCTTCAAATTATGAAACCCTTGAAATAAGCCACTCTTTCCTTTCCACTCTGGAAACCTGCAAATAGAGTTTGGTCAAAGGTGAAGTGTTAGGGCTAGCAAGGATGACTGGAGAAGGTACTTCATGATACAGGACTCAAAGGTGTAAAAGCTATTAGGGAGCAGCCAGCAGAGAATGAGGCCTTCACCTCTTCATGGTGCTGAGTGGAGAGAGAAAACAGGACATAACTCACAGAAGCCTGTTCTGGATTATGCTGGTAGTGACCCACAGAAGGTCTTGGAGGGTGGCACGATATCAGTCCCACATGTGCATCTCCCAGGGGGCTTCCAGGTGGGGTCCCTGCAACTGCTGCTTCAAGGTATGGTCAGACCCATTACACACACTTGTACTGGTCTGGGGGATATGGACTTGGACCAAATGACTAGTGATTACACTAATTTTGGGATATTCAGCTCAAAATACTTTATAATGACCTGAGTGCTCTTCTTCAGAAATTGGGCCTCTGGGGACATTTCAGACTGAGCAAGCCAGAAATTCAAATCACTTCAGAGTCACTGGCAGAAATCCTGATCAGAGACTCCAAAATGCTAACTGTCCATCTTCATTTGTAAATTTCCCTTGAAATCACACATCATGAGGATTTTCACTTTTCGCTAGTTAAAAGCAGGGTAATAGGGAGAAACTTTTGATGCATGTTTAGAAGCCATGTGAGTTTTTACACCTGTATGCAAAACAAAGTAAATATATTTTGTTACTACTTTGAACCATATAGCCACTTCTACTAAAAGCTGCATGCAAATAGCTGTCTTTAGTGTGCCACAGATTAGTCATATTTGTTTTCCAAGGAAGATTATAAATAGTGTTTAAGGGGGAAACAGAGGGTATTTTGCAAATGAGCCCAGATGGAAAACTAACAGATGGCCTAGTACTGTATTTTGTATGCTCAGCCCTACATTTAAATTAAAAATTTTCATAATTAAGATAAAGGTCTGTAACGACACTAGCTACTTTTCCTGTGGCAGCATCATGTATCATGTATCACTGGTATGAACTGAAGACTTTTCATAGAATAGTGGTAAAACATATATACAAATTTTGCTACTTAATTAGTTAAAACAAAGGGAGGGAATAAAATGGAATTAATGGAAATTCAAGAAAGGGGAAAATAAAAACCTTTTATACAAACATGTGTCACATAATAAAGATGTCTACCACCATCTGGCCTTTTTTTCCCTCCAAACTGAATGACCCACCACCTCACTTGGAAGGGGAAGGAGAAGGATTACTTTTGTCATGTGCCTTCAGCCAAGAACCAGAAGGCCAGTAAGATTTTCCTATTGCATCACCTGAATGAAATGGGGTTCTTGAATTTTACTAACTAGAAGACCAGGAGAAGACAGTGAATAAACTGGGCTCTATGCATACATTATATTCTGAGAACTGACCCAAGAGCAGTGATTTGCCTGCTACTATTTTCCTCCCATAAAGTGGTATGTGTATGCATGTAGGTGTTACTGCCAGAGGTTTGGTTGCTAAAGCAAGGGCAGTAACTTGCACATGGTCTGACAGGTCAGGGGATACAGCAGGCAGAGCAGGGACTCTTTTTTTCAGCACGAAACCCCAACCTATGCTCTCCACTACCACTGACATGGCATGGGAAAGATGCAACACCTGCACTCACACCTAACAGCCTCTCCCTATCTCCAATGTTCATTTCATGTCATCTGTGAGAGAAGAAGTGCTTCTTTTACAGCAGCCTATATAAGCAATCTGCATTGAAATCAGTTGCAAGTTGCACTTGGTTTTGGGCCACTCAAGATTCAGGAAGAATAAAAATGACTTCAAAATGTTTCTGTCTTCCAGCTGTGCTTCCCAAGACGTTTTCCTCAGTTGTCCTAAGTCAGAAGCAAACTACCCAGGCATAACCTTGTGGCAAGAGGGACTGACTCTGTACAAGACAGAAACACTGCCCAAATCTAACTGCCAGACATTCTTCAATATCAGCAGGGTTCAATAAAAACAAAGAGACCCTAGGCTGCAAGTCAGCAACTCACTGGGCTTACAAATCAGTTCACAGTGGTAGAAAATATGTTCTTTACTATCAGATAGCTTCTTCTATTGCTCTCATAGTCATAACATTTATGTGCCTTACCACAGCACATTAAATAGTGTGACTCAGAACTATCATCTGGCTCTTTTTCCAGCTCAGTCTGTCCCCATAGAGGGAATTTGATGTACAGCAGAGTGTCTTGTTTTACTAGGGTAAATACTATTTTTTCACATGTTGTTTTGTATACATTAGCAAAGAAAAGCCTGAAGCTGCATGCCTTGCATTGAAGCAGAGCAGGGGATGCTTGTGATAGTCGTCCCCACGTGTAGAACCTCATCCCATAGGCACAGGTCAGCTCCCAGGATGGCAGAGACAAGCTTGCCTTTTTTTGATAACAAAAATAACTCGACAAATATGGGCAAAGACACCAAGTCTAGAAACTTACTATTCTTGATTAACGAATCAGATAGCAGAGAGTTCTTAGGCATTCATGTTACTATTTGTAAAACCAAGTAAGAGGCTGTTTGCCTCCTAGGGAGTGCTGCTGTAATGCTGTCAGTCTTTGGCTGATCTTCCAGAATTTTCTGTGTAGGTTTGACTTTTCTGGAGGTAAATCTTTAAGAGAAATGCCCACTTGTTAAATACTCCCTCCCTGCTGCTCCGCATGTGTGTATCGCTGATCAGGAAGCTGCAGAGACATCTGCTGGTTGTTACACATTTTGAGTATTGATTAATTATAAGGAAGACAGAAAATTCCTCAAACTCTTTCATATCTCTCTCCATTTCCTGAAATTTGTTGAAATCAGATTTGGTTGGTTGATGCAAGAGAGGAGTAAAGAACTGAACTAGTCTGTTTCTATGATAAGATTTAGTAAGTCTTCTGAGTTGCAGGAAACTTAGTTTGAGCTATAGCTCTGATTTTAGTGACTGAGCTCTCGACATTAGCAATAGCAGAGTTGTGTTTGTTTAGAAGTTTATGATGACTCCTACATCCTATGTGACATTTCCTAACATCTTAAGTATGTCTCAAATAGTCTTTCTTCTTTACTTTTGCACTGTAAGTGCAAATTCTTCAAAGTAAAGAATACCCTTTATCTATTGGTGCACTATTTGGAAAAGCCACACTGCCATAAAGGCAGACACTACCTTCTAATTCAATAGTTTATACGGTTTGTGGATCTGTATGTTTGTGTTTTGGAAGATACACTTCCAGTTCTTGCAATATGCCACTATTCCCCCTGCCCTGTCCTGTCCCCACAATGACACATTGTTTAAGACAATTCCACCTTAAAAGTTTGACTCCACAGTTATCAGCCAATTTACACCATTTGGTAATTCAAGGCACTGAAACACCAGTTTGATAATCCAGCAACATGCAGTCTAATCTGGGTTTTCAAAGCAGGTGAATTTGACTGTAAATCAGTTCTGCACACAGGTTTGTCTCTTCTATTCTTAATTACCTGTGCAAATCTTCATTTGCTTATCATTGCCAAAAACATTGTATGGGCTATTTGCATTCCCAGAAGGCACATTTCCATATTGAACACTTCTCTAGAATGAAAATGTCTCAGCCACTAATTCAAATGTAACACACAAAATAGTTAATATTCTCTTAGTCAGCGTTACCTGAATTTTCAGACCATAGCTCTAAAAAAACATGTGGCTGTAAGCAGACTTAAAAATCCAACTGCTTACTAAGGATGAAGGAAAATTAATTTGTTTTCACTTGAGTTTGCTTTGTAAATTTTTATTGTGTTTTGTTTTTTTTTCCGGTTCCAGAAATCTCGAAGACCCTGATATGCACATTAGCCACTGATTCTATCCTCACAAGGAGGAGATGATAGGACGTTTCCTCATGTACATTTCCATGGTTGGGAAAGGACACACAACAAGCACATAAGTGCTCAATAGGGCTTGAAAATAAGTTTTATAGCCTCTGTCACGTTTCATGGAAAGCTGGTAAATAGACTGGATTTCAGTGCTATAACTCTTCCGCATATGGAAATGCTCCACCAGTGGTGAGGGTACACCTGTGGCTGGAGGGAGGCACAAGGAAGGCATGGTAGACACAGTCCGGCTGCCTGAGCCATGCACAGACCTGCTGTTCCCCTTCACAATGTGTTGCACAGTGAGGAACCTGTTTGGCATGTGGGTTTGGTGTTGCAATAATATTTCTCAGAGGTACAGTCTCTGGAAAATATTCAAGGGACTGAACGTGAGGGAAAATTGTTGAAGGCTGTTGACATGTCACAAAATCATAGATAGAAGAGAAAGAAAAAAGGAAATGTCAAGATATGAAGGAATTTGTGATGGGATTTTCATTTAGTTCACGTTAAACTGAAGAAGACAATATAAGCACAGGATCTCCTAAAAATTCTGCACAGTTAGTGTACCAGACCATTGCCCAGGTGACCTGCCCAGGAGATGGGCTATTTCTTTCAGGTAAAACCAATAGATTTATCTTTTTCCCTGTCCCACTTTTTGTGTAAATATATCCTCTTCATGACTGCAGGAATGTGGTCTTCCCATGTCTGCCACTGTGGCTGACACTTCTGTAACTTGTATGGTGGTAGACCAACTCTCCCAGAGCAGACTGAAGCAGAAGTTAATAGCCATGCTGTGGGAGCTCACGCACCTGAGTCTTAAGAGCAGACTCCTATGATGGAATGTTTTCTCAAGGGCTGTTCAGACCAGGAGTTTGATTTAGATGCTCACCATGTTAGACGCAAAATAGTGTTTTGGGAGATGTGTGCTGAGGCATTGTATGGGAAGTCCCCATCACTGCTTACAGAGAGGAGGAATTACCACCTAGTGCATTTTCCCCAGCTAGAATCAGAAATGGCTATTTTAGGATAGGTGTTCAATGACTTGCTGTCACAAAGACTCTCCCACTATCAGTGGACCCCTCAGGTGGAAAACTGTTAGTGTGACAAATGAATATGCAAGGAAAGGTTGAGGACAGCTGTGGATTTTAGAGCAGTAACCACAACACAATTGCACAGATGGAAATAGTCACAGTGAGGTGGAGGCTAGTTATTGCTGTGCACACACAAGTTTAATCATAGGAAAGATGTAAGGCTTGACAGCATGTGAAGAGACTTGGGGAAGGACCACTTACTTCATTTTCATGTTGGGATGTCCTTTCTCAAAAGCATTTCCCAGCTGCTTCAATTCACAAGCAATAAAATGGTCATTTTCAACCACAGCCCTTTTCCTGAAGTTCTTCATAGGAGAAAAATTTCAGTGATGACTAAAACTGGAGTCCTGACCTTGATCTGCAAAAAGGAGGAAAATGAGGATGAGAGGAGGGTTGTTTCATGACTTGTATCAAATAGCAGATCTCTGAAGCATCTGCCTTACTCCTTTTCCCTTGAACTCAAACGGCCTGACCAAGCCGTTGTCCATTCAAGAATGTAAATCTGTCAGCATGATCATTGTGTTTTCTTGAGAGGAGAATTTGGTTTAAACCTGGCACCTGCATGCTGGTAAAACTTTCTCTTCTCTAAAGAGACTATTTTGTTTTGTTTTGAGCAGGTTTGGGGCATCTTTAATCATCAAATCTTAAATGTGTGGTTCAAGACGTTATTACAAGCACTTTAAATACTGACAGATGAGGAGTAAAATCTGTAAGTGGATTGTTTGCCAGTACAACATAAACCACAAATGCTAGGGGAATCATGGGGCTACTGCTTTGTGTTAGTGTATGTAAGAAAAAGAGGGTTTATTTTCAACATCTGTTCTCTGTTTACTGTGATGTCCTTCAGCTAATGAATAAGTTTCTGCTGCTTGTGGAAAACAGAACAAGATTTAATTTTTTTAAAAATTTTTTTTACATTCATTTCAAGTAGGGCTCTATCTAATTCATTTCGTTTCAGGAACTGAAGTCAACAGCCTGTCTCCAGCAGGAATTTATATGAGAATACATGACTCTGAGCATTTGTTAAGGTTAGCTAAGGTGAAGTGAAGGCTTCCTATCGTGGCCTGAGGGATGGGTTGTACTTGCAGTGCCTGCAATCTTGCAGCTGATCTAAAATTCACCAGGGCTTAACCCTGTTCCTGCCTGTTGTAGACAACTCCAGTTCAATACACTGGTAGGACTGGTGCACTTCTTGGTATTGGAGGCAGAGTACCTCTCCTGGTTCATTATTTTTGGATCCTGCAAATACCAGGTGAGGTCAAAGTAGAGGTAAAGACACACTTGGAAACAGCAGGCTGTGTGACTGATGGGCAAAGTGGTTGACTTGTACTTTTAAGCTTTGCTTGTGGCTGCAGTGCTCTGGAGTCTGTTCACAGGGCTTATGATCAGTGCAGGGATTCAAGCAGAACTTGATGCATAGGCCTGTCCTCTTCAGAAAGGTGAATGTTGCTTGGTGGGAGAGTTTATGTTTTAAGCTGTTCTGCTCTGTTATCACACAGACACTTTGGGTTTTGCTCACAACCAAGATTCAGTATTGTATCTTGAACAAGCATGTCACTGAGACTGAAACTGCAACAGCAGTGGGGATAAATGCTGGCTAATTGCAGCATTTGTAAATGCTCTAGAAAAAATGTTGCAATGCGAAATTAAGCACAGGAAGATTTATGCATCAAGCATTCCCCCTGTTTAACAAGGGTGCAGTGAAAATCCAAGATACTGCAGTTAGGATTATATGACCGGTTATGATACAAATGGAGCAAACTTCAGCAGAGGGACTGAGAGCAATTTCGTTTCCTGAAGCTGAACAATGGATCAGTGGAAATGTAACAGGTCTGTTGTGGCCAGGAAATGAGGGCTGCAGAGGAAACTTCTTCTGTGGATGTGATTTACAAACCCTTTTCAAATTCTTAGAGCAGAACGAAACTTATTCTCTCCTGTTGTTATGGGAGAAAATAAATTCCCTGAGTTAGATCCTAAAGTCCTTTTTGTTTACTGTTTGGAACCTGCCTGAGGAAAGGCTAAGTTAAAAAAAAGGGGTATTATGACAGTAGGATTTTACCCGTTTCAATAAAGCAATGTTGAGGATCATCATAACTATCTGAAAAAATTCTTGCCTATCTTGGTCTAGGACAGGCAGCTAAACGAATGGCACTGGCATCAGAATTTATGTCCTCTTTCCAAGGTCCTCAGGGAACACTTACATGCACTCTTACACATTTCCTGAAAAAGTGCATTCCTGGGCTGCTGACTGATGGCTCCAGAAAGATATCAGTGTCTCCTCAAAACTCACCTGTCTCAGGCTGCCGACCTGAATTAGGTTGCTATAGCCTCCTCTGCCTGTGGTGCTGTGCTTCTGCAGGCTGACCTGCTGGTGTAGCCTCAGAAGGCATATCCATGCTTGTTCTCTGCTAGCCCTACCCAGCTTCTCCTATTTTATGGTGGGCTGGCTCTTTGGCAAGGGCAGTTAAGCAAGGCAGTGTTTGTGTGAAATAACACTGCTCTAAAGATACCGTATTTTACTATTGCTTCAAGACACATTTTCAATATTGTCCTTGATGCACACAGTTCTACCACCATGCCTCAAGGAATCTCTGTCCTATTGTAGTGCAAGGCTGTGTGTTACAGATGCTCTCAGTTAAACAGACAACCACCAAAAATAAAAGAAATTATTATTAACACAGATAACTAGCTGTCCGTAAATTACAGGTTTGAATGTCTGTGAGAGGAGAACAGAACAGCTTTCTAGGGTTTAACGGCAACCCGGAATGCATAACAAAGCACTCTATAGGATTTAACCCGCTCCCTGGGGTCTAATGACAACCCCAAACGCCTTACAAAGCCCTGCTACCTAGGGTTTGACGACAACCCAAAACACTTCATCACTCACCTGACAAGTGAGGGCTCTCACCCTCGAGGACCTGCTCAGGGCAGCGTCCTGACCCAAGGCCCCTTGAGAAGTTTCCTTGGGCAGTGTCCTGACCCAAGGGGAGAGTTCTCGACCACAGCTGCTGCTCCAGGAGATGAGCTCCAAATGCCTCCCCCAGGGGACTCCAGTGATCCCCTGGCCGAATGTGACCCGTAGTCAGCAGCGGCTGCCACTGGCCAAAGGCCCCAGTTGCCACCAGGCCCCGAGTTTTTGCTGCAGTCTCCGACACCTTGTGCACTGCAGCATCGTTACAATGTGGCCTGTATTTTAGGGTAAGAGATGCTTACATAGCATCAGCTTCAGGGGGAAGCAGGGAAAGGACAATATCATGTTCAAAATTAGGTTTTTTTGTACAACACAAGGGAAAACACCATTAAAAAATAACAAGCACAGCTGGTGCTAAACCACTCTGGTGTGCATCTTTCTCTCTTTCTTGTAGAAACTGATCTTCTTAGTGAGCTGCACTGCAGTTACACTCTGCACTGCTATGTCCTTCTCCTTGTGCAGATGTGCATGTACATTGGGCCCTCACTGCTGCCATGCAGAACAGAGGCAGAGCTGACCTCTTCTGTCTTGCTGCAGCACTTTGCCTTTCCTTGTTATTGAGATTTTTGCCCTCTTCCTTTTCCTTCTTTTCCTGCTTCCAACACTGCACCCTGTTTCAGGATCTCTTGGTTTCAGTTTCCTCAGCTGATTGTTCCTTTTAATATTATCCTCTCTGCAGAAAGGGTTGAATTCTGTTCATCTTGTTTTCAAGACTGTTACTATTCTTTCTTTTCTCAAGAACCACATCTTCTTTTTCTGTTCATCCTTCCTCCTTTATTGTCTTTCAGCATCTTTCATTGAAGAGGAGTGGCTCTGGCCTCCTCTCTATTTCTCAGTCCCACTACTCATTTTCTTCCTGGCATCAGGTTTAAAACATAGCTACTGAATCAAGTGCTTTGTTGGTTTAAAATCTAGCCATCTATGCAGAGACATCCAACAAACAAATACAATAATCAAAATAACTTTGTGCCACAATGGAACCTGTTTTTTTTTCCAAAGGTGGAAAATATGCGGAGCCTATGCCACAGGCTGAGCCCAGAGATATGGAAGGCAATCAGGTCCTTAAGGACATAAACCTTTGAGCCAATCTGTTTGTAGGTTTTGATTTCGTTTTTTTTTTGTTTGTTTGTTTGTTTGTTTTTTTTAATTGTCTGCAGGTGTTTTATCCTTATTCTTAAGTGGTAAATGTTTAAAATCTATCTTTATAGGGAGACAAAAATTCTGATAGATGACCTCTACCCTAGCTCTCAAAAGTAAAGTAGCAATAGTGGAACAAGATTATTTTTTAGCCTAATCTTTCTGCTGCATTTATAAATCAGAGCAATATTTCTGCTTCTGCAGCTAGAGAAAGGCATTCCAGGATTGTTTTCTTCTCTGCTTTATCACACACCGGTGCTAAACAAATTGTAATGAGCAAACTAGCCAGTGAATGCAGTCTTTTTTTCAGTTTGCAAATGATGTATGCACTGGCTTACATTCTGACAGATTGTTTTGTGCGTAAGATTTTGAAATATGCTTTGTAGACATATATAAGTTCATGATTTGCCCATAAACAGTTTGCTTCAACTGTTTGTAGGTTGATTATCCTTTACTAGTTGTTCAGCAGCAAAAAGTTCAGACAATTTGTTTTCTCACTCAGAAAGCAGGAAAGAATAGCAAACCATGCACAGCACTACTTAAATATCCAGGTACTCATGAATACAACTATGAAGGGCCACTTCCAAAAAAACATAAGCTGTGTAGGAAAGTGAATATGGCAGAATCATTGGGTAACTCAAGATTTAAGAAAATGCTCATGAATAATTATGCCTTCTTTTCCTTTCCACCCTATGTACACACCCATAGTGTAAATGATGCTATCTTTCCTCTGATCTGCTGCCCATCTCTGCTGGACCTCCCTGGTTTACTATAAAGTAACCCCTGCAAGATGGTGTTCTTGGATGGAGCACAGAAACAGACCTCTTTATTTAATAAAAACAATGTGAAGTAGTCATTTATTGGATTGATATGTTGTTGGTTCTGCTGCTTGAATGACAGATTTACAGGCCTTTGCTGTGTACATATTTATTGCTGAGATGGGGGAAGAAACTGAATCATAAACATCTTGGTGACTTTGAATAAAAACTGAAGAATTGCTGAGGTCATTCTAGCAGCTTGTGTTCACATAGGGTAACAGAAGGTGTTCGGCAGAGGACAAATACTTGCCTCGGCCAGCTACACTAGAAATCTGCTCAGTTTGTGTTATTAGCTATTATTTGTTTCTATGGATGAGGCACAGAAAACCAGGGCTCTTTCCATTAATGTACTTTGCCTGCAATTTACTCTTCCCAGAAAGATTCTTGTGATTATGATATTGAAAAAATGTGGTGGCCAAAGTGTAATTGAGACCTCATCCCACTACCCAGCAAAAAATGTTATTTTGTATAATTATCTTAATTTGAGCGACATAAAAATGCATACAGTAAATTGCTTACACACTTGAAATACTAGTGTAGGAGGTGGGATTAGGACAGGATTGAAAGGAAGTCCATCAAAGTCAGAAGATGATCTATACCTCAGGTTCATGTGTGCCTTCTTGGGGCACCCTCCTCACTCACCAAAATGTGTCTCCTGAGAGACCCCTAACTGCACAAAAAGCAGAGCACAGACCTTTCTTCCAGCAGGCTGAATGAGGGTGTTGGGGAGAAGGCTAAGGATTTTGATGCACCATTAGCCCTGCATGAAATGTAGCTTAGAAAATGTTTTAAAATCTACAGGTAGTGAATACATCTAACTGTAGAAAACTAGGTATTTTGCCAGCAAACATAAACACCTCCAGATATTATTCTATGTTTCTATGATGAAAATGACAAAGTTCAGGGCTACACACTACACTTGAACCCTATATCAAATTTTGGTGTTCTGCAGAAATTGAGTAAGTTATCAGTATTGTAGTAGACCTATAAGAATGTTCATTTTTGCTTAGATTTTAAAAATTTTGATGGCCCACATACACATATCTCAACTAGTTTTACTAAGTGCATTAGCATAAATACACAAATATAAATACTGTGATGTATTCCCATCACCTAACTGTGTTTTATACACTAAGGAGCCTTCTCTGCAAACACAGGTCAGAAAGATGCTTTGGGTAACTTTAGAAATTACTTGAGGTTGTATTTATTTATTCAAAAGTCAGTGCAGAGTATGCTCATTTTGTATTTACTGTCTGGCCAATGTTCTCCTTTAGTCCCTCTTACTCCTGATGTAAGGATTATAATTTCTATATGTTCAATAGCTTCACATTCTTATAGGTCTACTACAATACTGATAACTTACTCAATTTCTGCAGAACACCAAAATTTGATATATAAAGTCCATTCCTGCAGAACCTAATCTTCTATTGTTTTTGTTTGAAGGTTCTGTGTCCCACCACTTCCCACACTTATACTGATATAGGAGAGCAAATACACCTTTCAAATACAGGGGTTTTTTTTGTGTCTATAATGAAAGTCTATTTCTACCCTTGTTGCATTCCTCTCTCATGTTGCAAAATTAACCTTTTCATGCTACTTCACCAGTGCATGGCAGCCATGTGTCCCCATCACATCACAAGGGTAAGACACAGACCACAAGCCAAAAAGTTTCCACAGAGATGGTATCTTAAGGTTCCCACACCTGATTTCAGCACATTTTAAAATCCAGTAACTGTGCAACTTTGACTACTAGTACACTAACAGATGAAACCTGATTTGTGAAGCTTGCATCCTCTCTTGGTGGCTGAGATGATACATATGAACTGCCACTTCAGCCAACCTGTTCTTTCAGATTGGAATGTCTTTGCAGTAGCCCTGCTTTGAGAAGGGTCTGACTTCCAAAGGTACCTTCCAGTCTAGAATTTGCATAGCAGTCCAAGGGAAGGACCAAGTTCTTGTAATATGCAGGATTATGGCACAACACTACTCTTCTCCCACCTGCATGTCCCCACAGTACCCTAAACTGACATAGCTACTCTAAAACCAGCAGCAGTAGGGAGTTTTAACTATGTAACTCAAGTGTGCTCTGTTCACTCTAGGAAAGCAGTAATTTACATTATTCAGTCTTTCCAAGCAGCACCACATGCTGTGGGGGAAGCAAAAACCCCCCCAAACCTATAGCTTATTCATCAGCAATCGCATCTATGGCCTCCCTGAAACCAGTATATCATTAATGGACAGACGTGTCAAGGAGCTGCCTGTTGCATGTGATATGTAACCTGCATTTGCCACAATGGCTTTGAGTAAGCCTGTTCAGCAGCTGTTATGTGACATTCATGTAAGAGAAGAGAAAGCAACGAGAGAATTTTCCCCATTGTTCCTGCCTCAAATCCCTAACTGTCTAAAACCAGGAAGTGTCAACCTGAGTTGCTATCAGAGCCCTGGGGATCTGAGTTTGCCTGCTGGAGTCATAATTAGTTTTCCTCCAGGCAGAATGTATCACTCACACTTTCCAGTACAAGTGGTTTTTTGAAATCTCTTTTAAAGGGAAAAATATACCAATTAGCTCAGTTTGTGGTTTGCCAGGTCTTAATCCATGAGTGGAGACAGTTTAATGCCTGTAAAAGCTGATTTGTTACATAAAAAACTGGGTGCTGGACTCAGGATGACATATCAAGGTTCTTGGGCTCTACCCACAGGTCTGCTATTGTGCCCCAGGAAACATCTCTTGTCCCTAACTTTGACACAGAAATAATCCTAGTACTGACCCTTGAGGTGTTGTCAAGGCTTGAGGAGTGAATCTCTATAGAAGTGCATCTCTTGACTGTAAAGCTTGATGTGCTCATAACAGGTTCCTGAAAGCTGAAGGGTGGTGCAGCAACCACAGCAAGAAGCAGAAGTGCACCATTACTACATCATATGTCCACCAGGATTCCGTCCAAGACTAGACAGGTGCTGACACTACCATCAATGTGTGTGTCCTGAGCTAAAGCCAGAGCCTACCACTCCCACACCACACCAGCTGCATCCTGGCATGTCATGATGATCATAGTGTGCTGCCGTACCAGGCGTAGGGATTGAGTCTCACTCTGGATTTGTGCCCATGGGGCTCCCAATCCCCACCACAAGCACAACTGACCCAATTTAAGGATATCTGAGGGATAGATATGCTGTTTCCCCATTTGCTTTTGTAGAGTCTGGCCTGTCTTACTGGATGCTGGCTTGACGTCCAGTCTTTTAGATCTATGGAAAACATGAGGTTTCCTGGCATCAACCCTGCAAGACTCCTGCTCCTCTTCAGGACACTCCTGAGAATCTGAAGTTTTGCCAGGCAATTTGATCTGAAGATAACTGAAGTGACACTTCATCATTCTCAGACTCCATAAAAGCCTGAAAACAGGCAAGTACTCAGGTATTCTCAGTTTGGTATTTCTTGACCCAGAGCATGTGGAAACTCTCCCTCATCCTGCCTTTCTCTTTTCTCCAACACATACGGAACTGCCAGACTCACAAACCTGGAACTCCTTAATGTAAACTTCTCCTGTGAGGACCTATTTGCACAGAAACCCACTGTGCAACTGCATGTACTTCCATTGCTACTTCTGTAATGTTTGTCTCCTTTCAGAAAAAAAAAAAAAAAAAAAAAAAAAAAAAAAAAAAAAAAAAAAAAAAAGAGGAAGAAAAGAGGACCAGTGGGTGAGCTGTTTAGGCCTGACTGAAAGGATTTATACGGCTTGCGTCAGACATTCTCTTTGGATGGCAGACAGTTACATAGTGGTGAAATCCCTGGAAATAACATTTTGAAGGCCATAGCCTTCATCTAGAATACAGGAACAATGTTCAATTCCTCTGTCTATTGAAATGGACTTGAAAGAGGTTGGTATGGAGAGTGTAGGTGCATGCTCTAGCTAAAGATTGCCCTTTGAGAGCAGATCTCACCCCTGAGACAGAGTAGATGGAAAAAGGTGTGAAAAAAAATCATGGACTTCTGACTTAATGTCAAAGAAAACTAAATGAGGGGGTCATGGGCAGCTGATTAAAACTGATGAACAAAGCTGTATCTGATATTTACATCCATAACCATTTTGCAGGGTGCCATTGAAGGTGGTGTTATTGGGTGGTCTATTCAGCAGAACTGCTTCACCTCAGCTACTGCCCATTTGCAGCAGCAGATCCAGATATGCTATGGGAACAGCCTATGCCACGTCTGCTGCAAACCACTAACCCAGAGCACCCAGGGGCAATTGCAGAAAGACAGAATGAGAAAGGCGCTGTGTTAAGGCTGCTTGCCGCTCGCTATAGCTTGGCACAGTGGGTCACACTGACAGGGCTGGCTGGTCTGGTGGCCAGCCACCTGCTACACACTGATCTGGTGTCCTTCAAATGCCCTCTAGTGGCTGTGGCTCTGCCTGGGGGCCACGTCCCCACGGAACAGCTAGAGCAAATGAAGCACTTTGCATAAACATGCAAAGCATCCCCTGAAAGCACATGTGTGGAAAATGCCCAGTACTCGATGAAAGCCCTCAGCTCCCCTGCTTTTGGTGGTGCTGTACACAAGGTAGCATCCAACAGCGCAGCTTTCTGCTTCACTGAGTAAGAGAGCCAGGTTGGGAGGGAACTGGCATGCCAACAGCAGTGGACGCTCAGCAGGTGCCCCTTGAGCTTGCACAAGATGCAGTGTTGTTTTAAAGAATGGTGTCTGAGGTGAAATTTTCTCTTCTGAATCTGCTTAGATGGAGGTTCCCTCCAGGCATGAGGGAAGGAGATGAGGTTCCATGTTACCCTCTGAGACAACATGGTCAGAGGCTGATCCTAACAAACATTTGCGGGGTCCACAACAGACTCAAAAGAGTCTTTGGACACTAGGGGTTTATTACTGAAGGTCCTAACTGGGGGATCTTGTGCAAGAGGTGCAACCTGGTGAAGGAATTCCAGGTGCACTGGGAGCTGCAGATTTACTTAGGGGAGTGGAAAGAGAATGACGACCCCACTTCCCTGTCATCCCTGCTATCGTGAAGCACAGCACTGGTTTCTGTGGTCTCTGATATGGCTGTGCAGTCTCTACTTTCAGGCACAGGCTGACCTGCATCTGAAGGTTTTAAAGGAGAAGAACATATTGACTTGGCTTCCACTGCAAAAGATCCTAAGAAGTCAAACTGCTGTGACAGTGAGAGTCAAAACAATCGATAGGAAAGCCAATTGGAAATCCCTCTCACATTCTATCTTGATTTTTTTAAAGACTTTTGTCCTCTTACTATTACAGAACTGCTATTTTCCTCTGCCTGCTCCTTGGTTGCCTCCTGCTTAGATAACATTTGGGAGCAACACAGCTCTTGCATTCATGGGTCTGGGACTGCAGAGGGGTTTTGTAATGCTGTGTTAGGTATTGCTAACTTCTCACACTTTTTGCAGACCTCCATAAATGTCAAGTTGTTTCTAACAGTTGAACTGCCTGGGTGTGAAGTGACAGTTATACTGTCTCCTGTCCTGGTTCTCTGCAGCTGTATCGACAGTGTAAGATATTTGGTGCAGGGATCACCTTTTTAGGGCATTTGTGCCACACCTAGCACAGTGGGGTCCAAGAGATCTAGTATTTTCCTACCCAGAAAAGTGGAGAAGAAAATAAGGCACTGCATCCTTATGTGAAGAGTGTCCTGCTCTATGCTTTGCGTGGATGTGTAAATTACAACAGATGATACACTTAGCAATTATGTTCTTTGCATACATAAGCAGGAACAACAGCTCCCAAACTGCCAATATCTCTCAATTCTCACTGAATGGCTGCATGTCACATGGTCACACAGCAAGGGAGCTCAAGAAAATGAAAGGAAGGAATGACAGAGGAGGAAGCTTCAAATGGGGAGATATATGCCTCTCCAACAAGGAAATGAACAACAGCATCTTTTTTTTAAAGAGACTGAAATTCACCTGTATTTAAGCCCTTTCTTGTTTCAAGGAGTTTGGTTTGAGCAAGAGACATTTAAAACTAGCTTTGAAAGTAGAAAAGTGTCTTCAGCTAACCATGCCTCAGTATGCACTGCCTGAGGCTGTCTGTGGTGGGCTGTCTTTTTGATCAACTATTTTCTGCCCTCCCCTGGGTGTCTCATGGATATTCACTTAAAAGAAAACCAACAGGAAAAACCCTCAAAACCCAACAAAACCAACCCAAACAAAAGGGAACAACTCTGCTTTTTCTTTTCTTTTGGTAGACCACTTCTGAGAATTTCTGCACTTCATCCCCTATACCGAATTGCACCTCTCTGGTCATGCAAGAGCCATGCAAGACAGTAAAGTACTAATGCAGAAGACATCACGCTCCCTATCCATATTAGCTGTCTATCGAGCTTTTCATACAAGCTCCCAGAAAGTTGGAGAGAATGTGCAGGTGTTGCTTAGGACTCCCAGACTAGCTTCTCCTAGCAGAGGGTTACTCCAGCCTATGAAAAACTTCACACTGACAGGCTGATGAAGGAAGACTGCAGTTTCTACTAATGTGTTGACATCCAGATAATGTTTTACATCACCTGACACACGGCCTTCCCTGAATCATGGTCTCTGCCATCTTTACAGCTTTCCTGGAGGCTTCAGGAAAAAAACTTCTTGGCTTCAACTGCATGTGAAAATAGGGTGAAACCTCCAAACTCAGACATTTGGAAGATGACATAATTTGACACGAGTCAGCATGATTGGCAGGTCAAAGCATAAAGCTGGCTCCTGCAGCTCAAAAGTGCATGGTAAATTTGGAGGAGCTGTGAGGCTCACCACACCACAGTCTATGTGGTGCATCTCTTGATATTCTCTCCCTACATATGTCCAGAACAGTTACTTGATAGTTAATATTATTCAAACCACATCAGGGCTCAGAAAGGGAGCAAGAAGACAGAAATGAAAGTGACCTGTGCCTCTGACAGGTAGCCAGTGAATCAACGGCCCCAGGAGAGAAGTCACTTAGGTCAAACTTCTCAAATGACACAGCCTGTTAGGTGGTGCTGAACTCTGTTTAAAAACTGGGGCAGAATTATTGCAATGGAAACAGCTGGATACGGAGTGATTTTAAAATTCTGGCTCTTGTTTAGCTGCCTCCATGTGAACTGAGCTAAATTGAAAATCTGGCCCTGGGCATGCTGAGCACTTTAAAACTGGTCCTTCTGCTCTTCGGAAATTTCAGCTGATACGTTCTTTCAGTAGTTGAGATTTCCTTGTTTTCAGAGGGGAAACTTTCTGAAGTATTACTTGTTCTTTGTTCTACATTTTTTGTTGCTGCTTTCTTTTTCAGTTGATACAAACATCAGTGCCTGTCAGTTTCAGACTCTGTTCCAGGCTCTGTATGCCAATGTAGTTACAGCCTGCTAATTCCTTTGCTTACACACCAAAAAGCAGGAGTAACTATCTATCACTTTGCTACTTGTTGACTTTGAATCCTAGCCTGAATGAGTGTGCAACTTTTAGCCTGGGTCCAGAACAATTCAAACCTTATCTGCAGGAGGAACTCTCTCCACAAAAAGCCCCAGCAAATCTGTGGCACTGTTGTACTCAGTGTTTTGCAAATAAAGCCTGTATGTTCTCTGCAAAGTAAGCAGACAGTATGGTCATGGAGCAGCAGGAGAAACAGAAGGTATGAATTGTTGAAGCAGCTTAGATAAGGGTGCACAAATCATGGACATCCAAGGTGAGAACAATACTTGGATCAAATTGATATCCTTGTGTTTCACAAACACAGCTGGACAAGTGTATTTGCTGCATACCATCAGCTTTCAGCAATCAGTGAAGGGTTATTAACAATTAGCAATAAAAACAAGATGGGGATTTCCAACATAGGCAGAGGAGCTGAAGTGCTAAGGCTTGGACAACCGGCCCAAGCCAGAGTTGACCTATAGATGAATCCTATATATTTTATAACTGAAAACCACTGTGCTAGTAGGTATTGTACTAAGTTATAATGAACCACCTTATGCTGATGTAAAAGGTGGAAGTACTGAAGCCTGAGCAACAGGCCCTGAGCTGGACAGGGGAGGGATCTTACCCCTGTACTCGGCACTGGTGAGCCGCACCTCGATGACTGGGTTCAGTTTTGGGCCCCTCACTCCAAAAAGGACATTGAATGACTCGAGTGTGTCCAGAGAAGGGCAACGGAGCTGGTGCAGGGTCTGGAGCACAGGTCGTACGGGGAGCGGCTGAGGGAACTGGGGGGGTTTAGTCTGGAGAAGAGGAGGCTGATGGGAGACCTCATCGCCCTCTACAGCTCCCTGAAAGGAGGTTGCATAGAGCTGGGGATGAGTCTCTTGAACCAAGTAACAAGCGACAGGACAAGAGGGAATGGCCTCAAGTTGCACCAGGGAAGGTTTAGACTGGCTATTAGGAAGCATTTCTTTCCAGAAGGGGTTGTTGGGCATTGGAATGGGCTGCCCAGGGCAGTGGTGGAGTCCCCATCCCTGGAGGTGTTTCAGAGTTGGGTCAAGGTAGCGCTGAGGGATACAGTGTAGTTGGGAACTGACAGTGTTAGGTTAATGGTTGGACTAGATGATCTTCAAGATCTTTTCGAACCTAAATGATTCTGTGATTCTGTGAAGCTGCTAACTCAGTATGTTGTCATTAGTGAAATATGTATTAGTGAAGATGTAGCTACCTTGAATGTGTCTTTATCTTTTTGTGTGTGTGGATAAAATAACAGGGTCATGGAGGCAGTTGTCTGGTACTGTGACCTGATGTATGACCTTGCACCTAATCCACTTAGATAATCAGGGAGACTCCCTTAGCTTCTCCCTTGAGCCCTGGCCAGGCTCTGGAGGAATCTAATGTGAGATTGAAACCAGATATTTCTGCTTAAACCAAAGGTGCCAGGTATTCTGGCATGATGATTTTGGAGTATATAAGGCTGGACCCACTCACAGCGACTGTGGAAGCCTCACCTATGGGTGGACACACAGCGTAGGATTTCCCCCTTGCCGGGACAGGCTCTCCAAACCCTCGCTGTAACCGGGGCTGCCCAGCCACTGCAGGGCTGGGTGATGGTAATATATGCAAGTGGTGATGGATCTTTCTTAATCACTATTTTCTCTCTCTCAGGTAGTAATGATTTGATGCATTACCCTGTATTTTCCTATTTGCACTATTCTGTCTTTTCTTACTGTATGTTTTCTGTATTATTCTGTTATATTATTTAGTTATTTCTAGTAAAATATGCCTGCTCTTTTCACTCTGATATCTGAGTTTAATTGGTATCCCTAATCAGAAAAACAGGAGCATATGACAAAACTGTTTTATAGGGCTGCACCCAGTTACTTAGCTGCTGCTTTGAAGTTGAAGCTGAGGAGTAATGGTAAATAAGAGACCTGATGCCAGCAGGAGAGTATTGCAGATGTTTCTGCTTTAATATAAAAGGTACAGGGCTGGTCTGAACCACTTGACTGTGTGGGTAGAGGACAAATCTCCCTGTTGCTAACTCCCTGTTGGCTTCCTGAATCTGAAAAAGCCTCCTAACTGGGCAGTAAAGTCAAAGCTAAGAGTTTGGCTAAGAGTGATACTCCTCCTGCTCTCCCTATATCTGTGAACCTCTCACTGCACCACTCATGTCTCTTTTCAGAAGAGAGCAGCCAGCTTCTCACCCCATACCTCATCAGTCTTCATTCCTGTGGTAACACTGTCTTCACATTTGCATGCAAATTATGATTTGCAGTGCACTGAACACTATTTAGTTTGCCTATTACGTGATAAAATCATTCCGGGGGGG
>NW_020799145.1:1544922-1600555 GCF_003259725.1 Athene cunicularia
AGGAGGGAAATCCCATCTTGTTTTGCTGCTGATGTCTGTCTTTAATGGGTTTCTGAAAAAAATGATGGTGACCTAAGGAGGAAAGGGAGGACTAGCATTGATTGCTGCTAGGGGAAAATTTGGTTGGATAAACTTCATTGTGAGTTACACACTCTTCTTCCTATATTAAAGACCATACTGCCTTTTGATCTTGTGCCTGTGACCACAAACTCGAGTGCAGGAGAGCCATGTCTCTCTCATTTGCAAGAGCTACCTCTCTTGGTGCAGGGTGCAGGGTCTGTTCTTTCTCCTCTCTCTGGGTGGTAGCAAAGTACAGGCTGCACTGTCTGCAGGGCAGATGGTGTCTGAACAGCTTTTGGGGATCTGCCCTGTGCCCACTTTTGGGAGTCAAGCCTAATATTTTGAAAATGGAGAACTTTCTGTTTGAGACACTGAATTCACTATCTCGTTGATATTATAGTCTTACCACATGTCCTGTTTCTGAGGGAATCCTAATAAAAGACTGGCATAGATTAGAAGCTGGGCTCCAATACTGGGCATTGCTAATAGCACATTTCTGATTAAAGTTTTGCCACGGGTGCCTTGGTTCCAGTTTTGAAGGAGATTTCCCTTTCTGTTTCTTCAGTATCTCCAGGGTGGGGGAAGGAATGTGCTCCCCCATGTGCATTCTTTCCCACTGCTATTTTTGGCTGTGCACAGTCTGCTGCTTCACAGTGACTGGACCAGGGCATTTAGTTAGTGAATAGTCTGTTATGGGAGATTAAGCAGATTTCCCTACAGTGAGAAAACAATAATCTTGTGATCATTCAATGGTTGTTTGTTTTGCTGTTGAGTTGTTGTTGTTGTTCTGAGCAGTTATATGCCACTAGCGTTACATGTGTCTTAAGCACAAATCCATAAATTTCAAAACATGCTTCTGGTTTTGTGCAACTTTCTGTTACAGCAAGAGGTCCACTTGTGAAGGTAGAAATAGACATTTGCTGGATATACTGTGGAGAAACAGGGCAATGTGACATGAAACCCAGGATACAAGCTAGGGAAGGAGAGTTGTCAGGCACAAACATCTGTCTCATACTTCACCTTCATGCCTTCCTGTACTGAGGTGGTAGCCATTAGATATTTACACATGTGACCTGAGAGCCCACCCTATAGATTTCATTAGGATAGATGCAAGAATGAGCCTTCGGGGACTGAGAGGTAACAAAACGCCGACAGAAAAGATAGGGAGCCATGAAACAAAGGCTAAAAAACTAATCCCTTTATCTGGAGATTTATCACTTCCACCCTTGGGGTAGCTGACAAATTTTGTTTGTCCCTCTCATTTTTCTTTTGCATGTACAGTTTTGTGAATATGAAAGAAATGGCCACCTGAAAACCCTCAGGCACAGTTAATTCCACTGATTCACATCCAGCACTGCCCTCATAGTGTACCCTCTCATCAATGCACTAAATAAGGCACCTTCTGCTTTCAAAGGACTGTTCCTGGGACAACAAATGTGGCAGAGCCTGCATGCCTCTTCAGCCTGCGTGCTGCTGACGCACATGTTGTTGAACACCACATGAGCATCAGTCATCAGTATGAGGTGAAGGCTGTCCTGCAGAAGTTCCTTTCATGCCCCACTCCCCAGGCTGTCCTCATGCACAAATACACTGCTGCTGTTTCATCCAAGTTGAGGATGGTTGAGGCACCAGTGCTATAAAGCCAGGCTCAAACTGGCAGTATCCAACAGTCAGTGAAGAGGATGACTCATGGATAATGGTAGGTCTACAATTTAAAAGCTTCATTTAAAAATAGTTAAGACAGTTCTTAATCAGCTGCAAAAGCCTCCTCATGAGGACTGTGGCAATTAGGAATTATTCTTTGTTTGAAACAGGAAAATATTTTCCACCAATGCATCAAAACCTGAATGTAAACTAGGCAGTAGGTAGAGGGATTTATTTTAATGACCTCTCTGTTCCTGTTTGCTCATCTCAGGATATAGCTAGAACCAAAGAAAATCATGAATCCATGAGTTAGCCAAGTCACTGCTATTGCAGAAATTAGAATCTCCCATCCCTATGGTGCAAAGAAATTAGGGGATGAAGTGCACAATCTACAGTCTTCACCTCAAATTGTATGAGGGTATTAGAAATTATATTGCCAAATCATTGGCATCTGGAGACACAAAAGAGCAGTCACCATAGTAGATCTCACAGATTAATATTTCTGTACCTGAGATGCAATGTAACAGCAAGAATGTAGCTTCGTGGATAAATAAAATGGTAACAAAGATGTCCATGCAGTGAATTAACAGGAAAAATTAGGGTTGCACATATGCGGTAAAGTAGTCATATGTTGCAAATTTATCTCTCTACACTCTGTTACTGCAGAGAAATGTATTTATATTTAATCCAGCTCTGGTGCACATGACAGAAATTCTGCAGCTGTCATTGGTGTTATGTACTGCAAACTCCACACATCCATTGTAAAACTGTGCTCATTATAAGAAGTAAAATACAGTACTTGAATCTTAACTGAAGTATTAATAATGCAAATAGATTACATGCATCCTGTTTGCTAAGCAATTATTCCAGGGAAGGGATTGATTTTAGCTTTTGCCTCACTGACTGAATGGCAGAACAGGTATTTGCATGCAGTGTCTCTAACCTGGAGAAAATGTCAGGAACTTTATAAGCTTTTAGGAGAAATGCAAGGGTTTTTTTGTTTTGGTTAGGTTTTTTTGCTTTAGCTGTGTGCAAGTAAAACTTTATGATCCATGTTATTTCTTAGAAAAACAAAGCTCAGAAAAATTTAATATAGCTTATTTAATCAGAAGCCTGCATAATCATAAAATTCTCTACACTGGAACGTGATCCATTTTCAGAAGTGTATCACTGAGGCTCTGTTGACAGGGCTGTTAATGAGAACCTGGATTCTGTGTAGTAGGCACAATTCAGGTGATGCAGTAGTGTTTAATTTTACTGAAAGCTTCAGTTATAGTCTGCTTGAACTGCTTAAAAAAGCTCTTAGTTCCTGCTTAGCTGTTATACATGCAGAAAATGTGTGAAACACTTCACTCATACCTGTGTGTGATTCTGGGCCTCATGTCCCAGTCATTAGCACTGCACAGGACAAGCTCTGTGCATATGCCAGTGCAGGCAGACTGATTTCTTCAGCGTCTCCTTCGAAAAGACCTCTTATCTAGACAGGAATACTGAAACAGTGCCTTCTCCTACCTGGTAATCATGCTGAATCAGGACAAACAGCACCTTGACTATACAGTTTCAAGGGGAACATACTCAGAAGCCTTGAAAGTTATCCCTTTGAAGGAAAGTAGCCTCCTTTAAAGAGCAGGGAATAGAGGAGACAAAAACTGTCATGACAATAGCTGATTGCAAACATCCCCTATTACTCCCCATGGGAACCAAAATCTACCTGAATTCATTGGTGGAAGGCTTTCAGAATTTTTCTAAACTTAACCGCAAATGTGGTTCAAATTGGAATAATTTCACCCATGGTCAGTAAAAGTGCGGG
This sequence comes from Athene cunicularia, assembly GCF_003259725.1. Taxonomy (NCBI): domain Eukaryota; kingdom Metazoa; phylum Chordata; class Aves; order Strigiformes; family Strigidae; genus Athene; species Athene cunicularia. Next base: position 1,548,437 of record NW_020799145.1, read on the forward strand.
GACTTTCCTTCTGTTTACACTTTCACAGTCTGAAAGCTGCAACGACAGACCAGTGGCATGCTCCTTGAAAACCACCTCTCACATCTGAAGGAGCAAAACCTTTGAAAGCAGGAAGGAGAAGGGTCTTTCCAGTGCTCACTGCCTCCTGAGCAAACAAGATGGGGACGGCAGCAGAGGGTGAGACCATTCCTCCTGAGGTCAGTGCTTTGGGGTGCACACCACACTACTTGCAAGCCGGCTGCCCTTATCCATGGCAGTGGGCAGTTCAGCCGCTAACTTTTCAATGCATAAAAAAGGGAATCACACTATTTCACACACTTGATGTAATGACTGTCTGGTTGGACACTTACAGACAATGAACCATAAGCTTGGGGTCAGGTATTTCTTTATAGCCAACGGCCACTTGTGCTAAAAGCTGTTGGCTCCTTCAATAATTCATTAAATGATGGAAAATGCCCTTCATGTCAGTCGTTATGACACCAGTAGAAAAGTTCTGTTTCAGATGTAGTCAGCTTTACAACACTAGTGCCACTTCTAAGTGAAAATGGGAGTACCCTAATACATGAAGAAATATGGTCAACACACAAACTTGCAGTCTTGCAGGTCAGAAACCCAGCTTGTGTGAAGTGTGTTAATGTGTTAGTGCCAAAAGCAGAAATTTGAAAGGGAGAACTAGTATTGTCTTTCTAAATAAAAAGGACTACAAGTCCTTTACAACTTACACTTTTTCTGGGGAGCCAGGGGAAGAGGGAAACCAAGGACCCTGCTTCAACATTTACCACATTAGGTCCTCTTTTATGAAACTATGGATAAAGTGTATTTCTCATCAGGGTGTGAGAAGCCTTAAAAAAGCAAAAGGTTTTCCCACAGTTGGTGCACAATGCTGATAAGAACATATGTATGAAATTCTAGTGAATAAATATTAAAATAACAAAAGTCATATAAGTTTTCACATCTGCCTGAACCACATTTTTCTAGGTGCACCATTTGAAGTGATAATATCAAACCCCAAACTTGGTACAAGTTGACAGGAATCTGTTTTCAAATTTTAGTATGTGCCTAATCTTTGCTCCCACATGCAAGCTATAAACAGAAATTGATTTGTACACAGATGAATATTTGTAATAAAAAAGGGCAGGAAGACTGTCATCCTCCCTCTTTCTTCTTTTGCTTTGATGAGGAAAATACTATAGACTAAGCGTAGGCACCGTGCAGTGCAACTCTTAGCCTCAGGCTATGCAGAAGGTAAGACAAGAAGATGGTAACAGCCTCTCCAGCAACTTTAAAGTCTGTACATTGACTGTTGGTGTTGAATTCGTAAGTTACTCATCCCTCAAAAGCTGTGCAGTGTGAACCAGATACCAGGGGGCAGAGCAATTCATGCCACCTCTACAGCTGTTTGACAATTAACAGGCAATTGCACAGCTGACAGAAAAGCTAATGGAAGCCACCGGGTCTGGCATGCCTGGGTGTTACGTGAACTGAGTGCTGGAGGAGTCCCCCCTGACTAGGGCAGCCGTTGTTTTCCAGCTGCAGCTGCCAAAGGGTCACCACCCATCACAAACGTCCAGGCTCCTGCAGGCTTATGTGAACTTGTGTCCCCAGGGGCAGTCAACAGCAAAGCAGGGCACAACTGGGCAGATGTGTTGTATAAAGGAAACAGAAAGACAATTCACTTGTCTCTCATTTGTCTCTTTCTGCTTCCCCCTGCAAAAGCCCACAGAGCTACTTTTCCACAGACAGAAATAGTGCTGATTATTTATGTTAACAACTAGCCAGTGTCCTCAGGAAACATTTGAAGAGCACAGAAGACAGTGTAAGTTTTATCCCTAATACCAGCAGCCTAGGATGCTAGCAGTGGACCCCACCTGAATAGCATAATATTTACCATTGACATTCACATGTGAAAGGAAGAAGGTGGTCCAGCAGGGATAAGTCATGAAGGACTGAGAAGACAGTCACATCTGCATTACTACTTGACATCAGGCTTCTTTCTCTAGTTTTATTACCTTTTTTATAATTTGAATCAATGGAAAAGCTTTCACCCTTGTTGCCAAAGGTGAAATAGCAGGCAAAACTCTCTCTAGAAGTTTTGCAGCAGCAAAGGAGGGATCCTTACTTTTACATACAGAATGGCAGGATGAAGAAAAAGAGGGATGATCATGGGAGAAAGAAAAGCAGCAGAACAATGAGGTAGCCACACTGGCAAATGGAAAAGAGAATGTAATTTGGAAATAATTACATTACACAGGACAAATTAAAAGATTGAACTTGCAAAAAGCAGCCAATGGAATGACAATGCAGAAAAAATTAGGGACAAATCAAAAGAGAGGTGGAAGGTGGCAAAACATTGCTTTAATCTCCTAGTGCAAAATACGTATTAATGTTTATATAAAGGGACAAATGGTGGAAGCATTACATCATACCATAACTTTAAATGAATCACGGAGCTCTTGCAGAATTTTTTTTTCTGCATGTATGTAACAAATATGTGTAAATTCACTCCCATTGCAGAAATTCCCACCAGATTTACCCAGTTCTGCAGATTTGTTTCAATGTCTGTCTTGTCTTTACTAACAATGTGCTAGTGATCATGGTTTCTGAGATGAAAATGAAAAGGTGAACAATATATGAATCACAATGTCTTTCAAAGTTTGCTGACAGCCTGAAGAAACACTGAAGAGGTGTGAACTTCCTGAATTCTGAAATCTGAATTTAATAGTCTGCACTGTATTAAAAATAAGGACAATATAAAATTAAATAGAACATCCTATTATTATGAGATTTACTGAATGCATAATTACTCTACTGAAGCATTTCTGTATTTTCTGCAGTGTTATACAAACTCCAGAGGACCCTCTATGAGACAGAACTGGTTGCAAGTGGAGTACATTGAGATCTGGCTGTTTAGCAGACAAAGGTTGGCGAGTTTTGTCATTGTGCAATGTGGTGCCTTCATGTAGTTACACTCACTGAAAACTGTCACCTTGAGAAGGTATAGTCACATATATCTGCAAACTTATGCTTCTTGTATCTTTCAAGATGTTGCACCAGATACTTTTGCAGGGAGACTTTAAAATACAAAGAAAACCTACTCAGATTTCACATTTGGTTTTGTTTCCTTCACACACACAAAAAAGAGACTCAAAAGTTGTCTCGTGGAGGCACATGTTATCCCACCAACAAAGAAAATGACTGAGGCAAATTATAACAGTTATTACGAAAGTATAAGGTCAAGTGCCAATGTTGTGGAAATGACTTATGTGTGAGTCATTCAATGGAAAAACTTTGACTGGAAAAGTAACTATGGAAGGAACATAAAATGTCGGGTTTTTGAAACTCTTAAACCTATTTAATTTTAAGCACATACTAGGATTTATAAACGCAAAAAGGAATACAGAGTTTTCCTCTCCAATTTTTGTCCAGGGGAAACCACTGAAAAACAAGGTAGACATTGATTTTAAAGCAAAATGGTGCTCCACACAAACTCAGCATATGAAATTATATCTTTTTTCTAAATGCTTAGTGGTAACTGAGCTTTATCCACCTCTGAAACAGACAAAGCTCAGCCCTGCAAAAGTCCTCATGAACATCCCACAAATGAACATATCCAAGGAGAAGAAAATGAGTGCATCCGCAAAAAATAATTATTACAGATGAGGCATTTGGGTTAATTCCACGTGAAGACAAGGATTGTGGAGCCATCTGTGATGTACAAATAAAAATTATCCTAAAGTGGATGAATCCTTCAGCACCTTTAAAAAGGGAAGTATTTTTTCATGTTTTGGAGACCAAAACTGGGCTCAAGTTGTATTACCAAATGTACATTAGGCAATACCTAATAGGCAAAAATGTGAATATGTATGAAATCCCCCAAGTCACTGTGCATTGTTTTTTAGTGGCAAGAACATCTTCCCCCTCTCATATCACTGATAACACCAATTTCACAAAGAAAAGTAAGTAACAACTCATTTTGAACAGCAGGTAATGACAGTATTGGTCTTTACTCTCACATGTGCCAAAACTCCTTTTAAATCAACTCGAGAAACTAGACAGTCCTAAAAGCAGCACTCTACCAGGTGTTGAGCAACCTTAATGAACATGAAAATCAAACCCATTCCTTGAGACAGGGTCTGATAAAGTGCCTTGCTGCCGATAACCCCCACACGGGTGCTTCACTCACTGGGAGATACAGAAAGAAACACATCAAAGTAACTAGGAAGCTAAATTATTCCATTAGCTGCAGAAGTCAGGGAAAACCACTTCCAAGTAAGGTGGCATTGTGTCCTTGGAAGGAGGGAGAGACTCTCTCCTACTCCACAGTTAGTTTTGCAGACAGTAAAAGGTGGTGGGGAAAACAAAAAAAGGAAGAGATCTTTCTAAAGCTTGAACACTGGTCATCTGAAGGATCTACTAACTGCAAGACAGTGCATTTGAGCAGACAGATGCAGCTAAAGATGCCTAGAGAGAAAAGAAAGGAAAAGAGAAAAAAGGCAAAGAGAAGACAAAAGCTGAGAAAATATTACAAAAGGAAACTTAGAGGTGGAAAAGAATCAAAAGTAAAAGGGAGAAAAATGAAAAGAAAAAAAACCCCAAACCACCAAACAAATAACCCTCCAAACTCAAAACAGATGTCTCTAATAGGAGTCTGGGCTGCCAATACAGTACAAGTCTGAGCCTAAGAGAAAACATAAAGCAAGACACAAGGGGATAATTTTTCTTCCAATTTGTCCTTGTTTGTTACATGTCCTGATTTTACTTCCAAAAAGGGAAACTCTCTGGCTGAGAAAAAGCTTCACCCATTCTCTTCTGTTTCCACTTTTTCATTTCGCACCCCCCATTATCAGAGTTTTTTCACTTTGTCTATTGACACTTTCTCTATCAACAAGCAGCTACATCCAGAATGCATCACCTGGGTACTGTAGGATCTGGGAGATGGCACTGAGGAGAAAAGGGTGATAGTGACACTCAAAACCCACAGTGGTCTCAGAGGGATATTTCCCTTGAGAAAGGCACACAGGCATCATGGAGACCCTCATGGAGAGCCCCCAAAGGGTGTAAGAGGTGCTGATCTCAGTTGCACTGAAACATTTAATGGATGTGCTTTAGACCAGGGCATAGAGGCAGTAATCTTAGGTAACTCTAGCAATGTTTTACTAAGCCAGTGCAGCATGGCACCCCTGAACTCTGCTGTTCTCTGGGGCCTCCATGGCCCCAGTACTGTTTCAACACCCTACTCCACCACTCTACCTATGGAGGGCAAGGGGAGTCTGGTCCTGCAGGGTCCTCTAGGCTGTGTGCTCCCACCCTCTGTCACTGGAAACCCTCTGAGTCTGGGAAAATGTGCAGCACTCTTTTCCTCTGCAGGTTTCCTAGCTGTGGGGGTGGCCCTAGGCCGTGTTTTCTAGTGTGAGTGATATTCCCCACGATTGTAAAGAACAAGCATTTAATGGACCATCTGTCTATGGTATCCTCATGGTCTACCATGTTCTTGGCAAAACTGTGGTTCCCATTGCATTTTTAGCTCCCTTACCCTCAGATTCATTAAAGCACTATGCGTGTGATGTCAAAATCTTGATGCAATAGGATGGGACAGAAATGGCTGCAAAATGATGAGGAATTATACATACTTCCGAAATGTTAGCAGCTATTGCTTTGCATAATGCCTGCCCAACCCCAAACTGATGCAGCAGATGGAGGAAGGGAAAACAGGTTACATGCCTGCAGTGTTAGTGTACTGACAGGCTTTGCCCTGCCAACTAGCTCAATGACTTGCCATGCCTCTGTTAGAATGGTTTCTAAGAGGACATGAAATTGCAGTTTAGATTGTAATTTATGAATGCTTTTCATGTCACAAGAGTGTGTTGAAGCACAAATTTGCTGCAGGTATCAACCCTTGGGTTAGAAAAGAATTATTTTATAAAAGGCAAAATATTTATCATTTGCATATAGAGAGCAAACATTTAAGCCTCAGTCTGAGTCTGTTAATAAGTGCCTTGAAAAATCCCATTATTAGTTATAATCATGTTATTTGTCACTGTGTGACTTTAAAACAAAGAAAATTGAAATAAAAATTGCTCACTTTTATTTGCCTCCAAATTAATGTTGCTGTTTGCTATTTTATGACTCCATATGCAGTTCTGTTCTGAGCTTTAACACCCGCACACACAAGTGTGCTAACTACATACTTAAAATCAGATCTAGGAATTTAGGAAGCTATGTGTTGAGTTCCTCTGAATATATGCCCCTTAAGGACTGCTGTGGGAGCACTGTTACTCTGAACAATCAGCAGTCAATGCTGGTTTCAATCCTACTATGAATTCTGGGCTGGATTTGAAGAAACATTTCAGAACAGTATAGTTTACTACCAAGGCCAGATTTCTGTGCAACCTATGCATGACCCATGGATCTGTACCTATGCTTCACTGCAGACTGAACATAAAATTAATTTCTACAGTATTTTAATAAGAAAATATATTTCCCATTATACAACAATAATTATTTCAGCAGTCTTTTTCATTTCCAGGCAGGTATGAGATAACTGAGGGCTGAAGCTGTGTGAAAGAGGCTGTGGTTCAGAGTTTACAGAATATTGGCCTAATATATGTTGGTTCATACCTGACAGAGTCTGTAGCTAAGCATGTACACCTAACACAATTTAAAGGTGTGAAGCTCTGACTAGCTAGAAGGCAAGCTGTTTTAAAATTATCTTGCTGAGTGCATTTTCTAAAAAAAACCCAACCCTACCTGTATTCAAACCTAGACAAATCTATGTATGGATAATTTAGGCAACCAGAATAAAATGTTTTTGTTCCACCTTGAATTTCTGCTTCTCACAAATTGGTTTCTTTCCAGTGTCCTTGGTTGCACTCATACCTACCCTCTCCATCCCAGGGCTGTGAAGCCTGCACTTGCTGATGGCCACAATGAGCTTTCAGGGAGGGGGTGTCACATCCCCATCGAAATGGTGGGAACTCAGGCACAGGGATGCAGCTGCCTGGCCTGGGAAGGCTTTTGAGACCCTAGATGCATCTCCTGGTGAAGTGTCCTGGGGAATGTTGAAAAGAAACTCAGATGAGAGGGCCTGAAAGAAAAGAGTCTATTCAGACCCAGACAATGAAGGATCAGGCCTTCAAGGCTCTTTGAGGTATGTACCCAGTACACACGATTCAGTGTAGATGTGCCCAGAGAGACCAAACACAAGCTGACTCCACATAGTGCAGACATGTTCACATTAGCTCCAACCCCTGCTGTCACACCTGCCTGTTATGGCCCGGAACAAGTACTTGCAAGCTCCGTGATGAACATGATGAGACTCCTTTGAGATTTTTCCTGCTTCTGATGATGAAAGCAGCATAATAGGAAGAGGGGTTCCACATCAATTCCAAGACATGCGTATGAGCATATTCACACAAGAGCTGTGGGATGGAGCAAGGAACTGAAGGTTGGTACAACTTGTCCCAAAAAGTTGCAGTTGTTCTGGTGCATTTTGGATGTAGCAGAAGTGCTTGTACCTTTTTGACCTGCACCTGAAGTAATCTGCAGTTCATTTAAATGATACAGTCCTTCTGTGAGATGATTTGAACCAGAGTTACAAAGAAGCTTCTGCTTGCCTGCAGTCTAAATCACTGACTAGTACTGAAATGGGTTTTTGGTAGGTACCACTGCCTGCCTCACTGCTGTATGCCCATAACAGGCTCCCCATAGCAGCATGACTCAAGGACTCAGTGCTGGCCTTGTGCCTGCTTGCCCTGGTCACAAACTCATAATCACCATTTCCTTCTTCTCCCCATTTCTAGATCTCTGCTGCCACTCCAAAGAACCTGACAGCAAAGATGACAAACTGTCACCATGGGACCAAGGTTCAGGCATTTCATCCAGGGTAGTAATATACTGTGGCTATGCTCCAGTCTCTAGTATCCCCTCTCACTACTGTTGCCCTCATTGATCCTTTCCATGTCTGTCCTCTCATCTGCATCATTGTCAGCCTTTGGTGACAGGGTACCAGCCTCAGTCCCTTGCAAAGCCAGTGTACCAGCTGACTCTAACCTTTCATCTCTTGATGTATCCTTTTCCTTGTCACGGTTTTTAAATTCAAATTAAGTATACTTTCATCAGCTTTCCCACCTTTGAGGGGATACTAGCAAGTGCTGTGGCACCAGCTGTGGAAGGTAGGTAGAAAACTGTGGGGAAGCAGTGGAATTCATCCTAACTCTGATCCCTTGGAAACACTGCTTCTCTTTGCTCTGTGAGACACATTTAGCTCCTTTGTGTGTGTTTTTGAAGATCTCCCCCCAAATTAAAAATACCCAAAAAACCAAAAAAACCCAACCTTCTGGGATTAAAGCATCCTGCTTTTGCAGACCTTGGCTGCTATATGTACTGCCACTGCAAAGCAATAGGTCACAGTTCTTTGTTCCCACACATCAACTCAGCAGCAACAATGGAGCCAAATGAAGCTTTTTCTACTCCTTTGGTTTCTGTGGTCTGATACCTGCCAAGCATTTGACCACAGCTCTTTGGCTTGTGTCTACAGCCTCCAGGATCCTGAACTGGCTTGCATCCAGCTACTAGCTGAGCCTGCAACAGCTTAGCTGGTGTGGACAGCACAGGCAGTGTGCATTTTGTTCACCTCATGAGGCCATAGGCACATTATATTCCGTCTGGATCTTCAGCTCTCAACAGGGAAAATGGGAATCCATATGGGGATTGGTTTCTTTTTGCAGAAATACATAACAGCTCTCCTTTCATTTCTGTTGCCTTTTCCACATATTGATGATTTAATTTAGGGACATTTATTAAAACACTGGCATACATGAAGGTGCTTTTGGAAACCGGGAAACCTAGCAGAGACAGTTTAAAAGGCACACCAATGCACCAAATGTATTGAACTGTGAAAGAGCAAAATTTTAAAAACTGATTTTAAATAGTTTCCAAGTCAGTGAAGCATACTGCAAACATGAATATGAAAGAGCAACATCAAGAATGGACTTTTTGTGTTGCAGAGACCTGTAGTTTTTTGGCTGCATCCACATCATCTGTTTAGTTTGGATCAGAAGTGTGAAGTTCTCCATCACACCCACTTTGCTTTGCATCACAGATCATGGATCAGACTCCCCTTGGGTGAAGCCAAATTGGAAGCTGCACACCAAGAATGCACCTAATGCACTATTGCCCCAAATGTATGTTCAGTCTGGGGGATCAGAGTAGAGCTAGTCCAAAGTAGAAAAACCCCCATCACCCTGAAATGTGCTTATTATATATATGGGTCCTTGGCATCATCTGTTTCACATTGTAGGATGTTTTCTAGAGCAGTTGAAGCAGTCCACACCACTTTATAATGCAAATATAGCCTATTACAACCTCTTCCATTACACTGTAAAACTAGACTATAAACTGAACCATGCAGGAGTAACCTGTTAGCATCTGCTATCTGTGTGGGAAGATACAGCTAGCTCACCGCAGGCATTCTAATATTACTACTATCATGTATTAGGGTAGCACCTAGACACTCTTGACAGGGATTAGGCCACTATTATAGGCATTGCTCAGACTTGATAAAGTAGTCCCTACCCCAGATAACGCGAATAGAAAAAGTAGACTGAGCTACAGTCTATTTGTGAAGGGAACAAGACAGAGACATGAGTGCTGTAGCTATATACTTCTCCAGACTAGGCATAAATGGGATCACAAGTGAAAAAACTACTTTGGTCTCATCCTCGCCCAGATTTGAGCTCACCACTAAACTGCAAATAATCTGGCACAATTACTCAGCTCGTCTCAGCTGAGGCCAACCCTGAAAATGCAGAAACACTGAAGGCTGGGATGGCCAAAGTGGGCACGGAAACCTCTTGCAGCCTCTCTCTGCCAGCTGCTGGCTCTGAAAGCCTCTGATGGGAGACCTGCACCTTCCTAAGCACGAAATCCACCCCAGACAGCCACTGAACGTCTTTGATTTGTGTGAATAAATTTCAAAATGTCCTGATTACAGCTTTGTAATATTCTGGAAGCAGATGGCAGGCACAGCTGACAGTGATAGTAGTTGTAAGTGCAAATAGGAGGTGGCTGAGAGGAGGGAGGAGGTATGGGTTGGCTTAGGAAAACAGTGTAAGAAAAGGAGCTCTTATTTTGAAGACACAGCGCAATGATGAAAGCAGGTAGGAAGGATTCAATTGCCACTAGGAGAAAAACATCCAGCTCTGCTTCTTGAGCATATACAGAGTGTGCTTACATGTCTTACTAAACAGACAAAAGAGGGACAGAGAGAGAGAGAGAAGGACATTAATACATTCAGTGGCACTTGACCCTTAGGACTGCAACTCTGCTCTCCTAAGAAATAAACAGCAATAGGCATTTCAGAAACTAACACTGCGTGTCTGGATAAATACACAGAGTAAATCCCAGCTCCCCCAGGACACCTCCCTACTTCTGGGCCAGGTGATAAAGTTCACTAGTCTAAGACAAAGCTGTTACTTTTCTAAATCATGTCAGGAAACAAAGTAGCTGTCATTTATCAGCGGATCCTACCAATGCTTTAAAAGTCATTACACACTCACTGCAATCCTTGAGGTGATGCTTACCTCATTAAGATGCAAGAGAGAATGTGAAACCATCCATGGTGCTAAATGAAGTTCTTACAATGTCCCTTCAGAATACTTCCATTCTTACTTCAGACAGCAAGGAGAGATGATTTTCTTCCTTCTACCATCTAAAGAGTTAAGCAATAGACAGGAAATCTCAAGGAAGAATCTCAGTGCATTTTTTTCCCCTCTTCCCCTCCCCCTCCCTGTTTTTTTTTTTTTTTTTTTTTTTTTTTTTTTTTTTTTTTTTTTTAAACATCGCATACATCAAAGTAAAAACTGACATGCGGTGCCCTGAAGCTCTTTGCAGCATGCTTTTAGGTTTTGAAATTTCATTTTCTACCTTATGATGATTACATGAGAGAGGATGAAATGCTTGCTTTGAGGTTCATCTTAGACAGAGATGTAATAAATGTTGTGGCTTCCCACTGCAATGGAATAAATTCTTTTGTAGATGGGAGAGGGGGGAGTATGTGGTTTAGTTTATATTTGAGCCCTTGAATATGGGTGGAGATGCCATATGGGGAGTATCTGGAAGAGCAAAAAAGGGGAAGAAAGAGAAAAGGAAGAGGGATTGGTGGCTTAGCCAGTGAAGTACTCTCTTTTGCTCTAAATACAGTCAGTCCACTGTAGTTGAAAAATAGTTTCTTGGTCCCCACTGAACTGCAGCTGTCCACACACACACAAACACAAACAAAATCCCAACCCTATGATAAATAATTAATCATATTTTACAGTTTCTTCTCAGCTTCAAGAGTGAGACAACATGAAGACTGAATTACATCTGCCTTGTAACAAAAAGTTTGTTCCTCCAGGCACAAAAGACAAGGTGGAGATCATTTTAATCATGCCATGCTGTGCTAGATTACTTGATTGCTTTTTGTCTTTGTCGCTGCAGTTGGTCAGAAGGGACCACACTGAAGCTGATAAATTCACCTTACTTCCAACTGCTAAGTAGGAAACAGATCTGTGTTGCCCTGATGTTCCTTTCACAAATCTTATAAAAAATCCTAATAAAAAAATCCTAAGTGCATCCATATCTAAAAAAAGAGAAGACCATGTGGTCAAAACCTCTGACTTAGACATGTTCTCACACTCATCCCTCAAGTGAAAGATCCTGCTCAGGTTTATCTATCAACAATGTCCAGTGCTTTGGCTCTTCTTTAAAAATGTATTTTAAATTACTTCGGTGTCTTAACAAGTAGGTCCACCCTACTTGTGTGGATGAACAGCCTTCCTCTGCCCTGTAACAGTGGGGTGGCATTAATCCCAGAGATGCTGGGGCAGACCCTGCTCAAGAGCACAGTGAGGTCTGGGATGGGGCTGGGACCAGGACACCCCTCTCTTGGGCAGTGCGACTCGTTATCCTCTACATTCTCCTCATTTGTTCTGGCTTACCCTGTTAGCCCAGTTAGCTAACTACAATGTCACTAGGCTGCCGAGAGTGCAGAAAGCAGGTATCTGGAGTACGGTTCCTCTATGCCCCAAATGTGCTGAAGATCAGAGCAGATCAACAACTGAGAGCAGCGTGCAAACCGAGGGACAGGGTAGAGCAAGGCTAGGTAAGGCAAGCCTGCCTAGGTAGGGAAGAAATGGAAAAGTAAATTTGTCAGGTTCTGTTTCAATGTCATAAGCAGTAGGATTCATGACAGTCTCATTCTGAGTACCAAGAGCTGGCATTTAAGCTGCATTCCAAAGTGGGCACTCAGCTAAATCCATTGCCCCTAGGTCTGATGTACATCTGTGTGGGCATTTGCTAGGTATCATGGTGACAATTATGGGCTAGCTTCCCACCTGGTCTATTTCACATGACCCATGATCTTTTAAGAATTTAGTAATACTTCTCAATAATCTTTAGAGTACACATGTGGCACTTGCTAGGCTAGTTGGTCTGCAAGGCTGGAGCCTCGAAATATGCTGTTTAGCTTGGCTGATGGCCACTACAACCTGTGCTCTGGTACTATGGGCAATCTATCTTGGCGTTTTGCCTGTCTCTGTGCAGGATTTGGATTATGGTGGATTGATTTCATTTTTTGCAGTTTATAACTCAGCTTTGACCTTTGGCTGTTGGCATATTGATCCTTTCCCAAAAGCTCTGTTCATCCAGCATTTTTAGACTCACATGACTCACATCCTTGCGGTAAAACTTAGCAAGCTCTTCTTTCAGCTACTCCTACAAAAAAATAGTAATATTGTAAGGGGGAAAGAACACAATGAAAAAGTTTTAATCAATGCCAAATGCAGGCAAGCCCTTAACACAGGCCTACTTCCATCAGAGCTGTGGACAGCCTTACCCACTGAAAAGCCTCTTTATTTCACCTCTGCTTCTCCAGCTTCTCTAGCATATTCAGTCACACCTTGGGAGTGAAGGGAAGAGAGAGATAATGCCCATTTCAGAATGGATGTGTTTGTATGATTTTCAGCTACAGAGCTGGCAAATTTGAGGAAGATTCAGATGTGACCCTGCTATAATGTTTGGAAAATGTTGTCAAACACCAGACTGTCAGAGCCGAGAGGTTATTTGAATGTGAACTGTACTCTTTATCCATTCTCCCAGGGACTGCAGTATCACCTTGCAAACAATCTTCAATGTCACCTATGCTGATTATACCAGTGAGTTGAAACAGAGATTTCTATTTGAACAGTTGTACTGAAACACAGAGAAAAAGCTATTACTTCTGGATATCAGGAGGACATCACTAGGCTTTAACCTGTGACCCAAGAACAGTTTGATGCATATTAGGGAAAGCACAGTACTTTTGCCACATGGAAGCTTAGACTACTTCTGAAGCACCATATTTCAATTCGTGTTGGAAATAAAAGGCTGTGAAGTAGTTAGCATTTTACCTCAAAATAATTGGACAGTAACTGCTAGTAATTCAGGAGCTGATTTTTGCACACAGCTGAGCTGTCCACGGGGAAGGAATGGTATTGTTAGCTGAAGAAGGTCATCTTATCAGCCCTCCCAACAATAAAATCTCCCTACACAAGTCATCTTTAGCCCATACATATTTTGCTTTTCAATGTCCTTGTTTCACTTAAAATTATGATATTCCCACAAAAACAGTTTGGTCAGTACAACTGCTATGTGAATATCTTTTCCATAGCATATAGCCTGATAACTACTTGGGCTGAAGCAGCTTAATAAACTAAATTTTAAGTGCTGCCTTTTAGAGGCCTAACAAAGCCTTATGAATAGAAAGATTCTCCAAGTGCCATCATGGCCATGGTCCAGGCAGTCCTGAGGAGTGGTATCAGCCTAACGCTTTAGGAAATACAGACCTCAGTCTAGTTATCTTTTTACAAATGTCTGTCTCCACTTCCTGTTACACTGACTTCTGCATCACTTTACAGGTGCAGAAAGGCTTTAAAGAGTTTATAAATTGCCAACATGAATGCTGTAATGTCTTCAACTGCCTATTTCTTTTCTTTCATTGACAACTTTATCTGTGAACTCTAAAGCTCTTTTTTTTTTTTTTTTTTTTTTTTTTTTTTGCTTTTCACAATTGCATTTGTGCTCTTTCACTAAGATTTTATTTGGAGCATATTATGAGTTAATGTGGGGATAAGAAGAGAAATTAACCATGGAAGTTAATCCTTTGGCTTTTCCAACCAGCCTCAATGCCTGTCTCCTCTACCTGTGTGCAGCAGCCTGTATTTCTCCTGGTTTATTTCAGGTATGTAGGCTCTCCTTTTATTCATGAGAAAATCAGCTTTGTTAATGTTAATTTGTTAATGTAGCATTAGAATGTACATGCCTGGTTTATCAGGAGAGTTTGCTTCTAAAACTTTAAATGTTACAAAAGCAGTAAATCTTCGATATGAAAATTCCACAGTATACTGTCTAGTTAGAAAGGCAAAACCTTATGCTGGTTATTGCGAGTGTTCATGAATAACAGTCATATCCCCTTTACTCTGACACCTTGTTAGAGTTATAATAGGAAATGACAAAATAAATAACCTCTTCCTCTCCATTTTCTCTCTTTGTCACAGCAGAACAGCAGTATCATTTTTTTCATGCAGTCCCTATAGTGTATAGGGCAATGGTAGATTATCAGGAAGGACATAACAGCTAATAGCTTCATGTTTCATCAGAGGAGTATCTGCCTTGAATGACTTGCCAATAAAGTAGAATGGAAGCTCTTATCTGAAATTTTATCTCTGTCAGGAATAAATTAATAAACAACTGTTGCATGAGGAGAAGATGGGCACCTTCAACACCAAGAGAAATGTCAGGTGGTTCACTGTACTGTCAGATTTTACTGTCTATCAAGAATTAATCCAGCTTTTATTCAAAGTTATAAAGTATTAGGGCTCTGTCTAAGATATCAGCTAATGTCTTTGCTTGACAGCAAGGTGAATCCTCAAATGTATCCTTCCCACCCTCAACCATGTTATATTCTCCCATATGCATATGAGCACATACCCACGTGTGCTTTGGACTTCATGGTTTAGATTAATTTCCTAATGTTCTAATGATTAGCAGAAGAGCCAGCTTAGTCTATTGTTTCATGTTTTCTGGTGACACCATGTGTCATATAATGTTTTTATGCTGAAAGGAGTTTTTACTCATAATAATGGGCTTGTGAGGTTTTCTGCTGCCCCTCCTTGTGTCTAGCAGCCAGAATTTAATCATGAGGTTTTACATCAAGAAAACTACAGAGAGCTGGGCTAAGCCAATTAGAGTCAAGATCAACCATTTTAGCTGACTCCTACTAGACAGACCAGACGTTATTCTTGAATTATATCACCTCAGTGGCATAAGCATAGTCTGAAAAAGAGGTTATAAGGACTATATTAACATATTCCTCATGCAGGTATGTGATTTTTGTGTTCTGTTATTTCAGAGCCCCACAAAACCAAAACTATATTAAAAATGTATTAGACTAAAATGATGTAAATATGAATCAATACCAGAGCCCTGATCTATTTAAATAGAAATCCAGGTTAATTTTAAAATAGAAGGGGAATCCCTCATTTAGGATATTTTGTTGTGTCACTTCCTGTATTGTCACAAGCTCTTGCTGGAGTCATCGTTAACAAAGGTCTCTTAAAACACACCTTCTATATCCAAGAAGCCATGCAAACAAACCAAAAGTCTTGAAGCACAGTCCTTCCAGGAACTCTCTTTGAACTGTGCAGATGACCACAGCAGACAAAATGGACCTTGTGAGAAAAGGGAACACTCTCAGTTTCCTCATTTGACAGTGAGCTGTATCTCTAGAGAACTGAAGGAGCAGCAGTTTATTTCAGCTGTCTGTCTGTGGAGAGCAGTTTAGTGTCAGGGCCTCAAAAACATCTGACTGAGGCCATGTAGAAATTGGTTCTGAAGAAGAAGTGACAGTAATATCAAAACAAAGGTCAGGAATATCACTTTCTTGCTCTTTTTCTGATAGGAACTTCCATGCCTTTATTTCAAATTCAGAAGGAAACATGTCTTGGGCTGCAGGCTATTCCCTCTGTTGTATTCCTCCCCAAATGGTGTGGACTCCCAGGGACACTCCATACTTCTTTGCAGATGTTTTCAAAACACCATCACCTTTAACACCTAGGCCAGGTGGCCTGAGTGGCTTCATCCACTTACTCCCACAATTTGCTTATTCCCAGAATAAGCAAAGAATCACCAATGGATTAATTGCTAAAATGCTCTTTATGAGTTAAGTACTTACCCATCATTGTGAATGTTCATGCTGTTTCCAGGGATGAAAGAGATACAAGCCCTCACTCCATTTTTACTGTGTGACTCTCATTTACCTGCAATGTTAAAAAATTTCAATAGCTCGCCTGGATAGCTGGGATAGGCTAGGGTGCTCAGCATATTCATTGCTAATCACCAGTTTGGTAATTTTTCCTCCATTTTGTAATTTCAATACGCCTCTGATTTTGCATGGAAAGCTCTGCTTCTCAACTATATTTATGGGTATTCTCTGCTGTTTGCAGTTATTGTATAGCTCTGATTAATATTTCCTCTTCTCTGACACAGAAGGATCTGCATTCTAATACTATCTTTATTATTTTCCACCAGATTCCATACTCTTGAATTAAAAAAAAAAGAAGTGTAAATCTAGGAAGTAGTGTTGGAGGTCCATAAAATGTGAGACCATGAAAATGTCATCACTGTACATTTTATTTTCCTGTCTTCTTTGAATCTCCCAAATGTTGTTAATTTATTTATGGTTGCATTGTTCATTTGGGATATCTTAATCTTAAGAGGTAGTCTGACCCAGACCTCCAGCTCCACTTCCATGGTTTAGATAGTCTGTGGAATGATTATTTCAGCTTCCTTCTTTATATGTGAGTTCATGTCCATCCGTCAGTCCCTGGTGATAAGCTTAGACCATGCACTGAGTATTGTTAATCAAGTTTTCCCTAAGTCTAGCAAAATCCTTATACCTTGGTCATACTATTTCTATGCATTTTGATTTTCTTCAATGACCTATGCTATTTTTCCTTTGACTGGAGCACACAGTAACAGGCTTCATAGAAGACCTTGGCAATGAAAATCACATTATACAATAGATTTTAGTCCAGTGAATGATTTGTATGAATCAGCTTGCCTTGCAAAAAGATGTAGCAGCTATCACTGGGTCTTTATTTTGTTTTATAATAAAATTTGTATCAATTAACGGCTGGGAAATTTTAGTCTCCCCTTAATGGGAAGTTACAGCCTAGTTCCACACTGGTCTTATTCTGTTGAATCAGAGTGCAATCAATACAAGCATAACTCTTGGTTCAGCCTGCAAAAAAAAAAAAAAAGGCAATTATATCTGTGCATTTCAATAATTAAATAATTCCTTATTCTCTTATTCTGCAGTCCTCATCTTAATAACAGCCTACAGGCTTTTAACTTCTCACTGGAAGTCCTTTATAGGCTAAAGGAAATAATCCTGACCAATTTCAACAGTTCCATGATGCTTCCATGACTAAAACACTGCTTTCAATATTATATTAAGGCAAATTTTATTCAGAGGTATGCTATTCTGTACTTCAAAGTAGTAACTCACCTTCTTTAACAGGAGTTGCCACAGATTTATTACAATTTATCTGAAGGAGGGAAAGTGTTCTTTGTCCAGCAGCTGACAAGAGCTCTGTGTGTGTGTGTGTGTGCGTGTGTGTGTGTGTGTGTGTGTGTAAAACACATTTTTTTCTATATTTTTGTAACAACTGTTGATGGAGGGGAGAATGAGGGAACGATTACATCAAACAGAAGTTAGTTCCATCACGTTGCTCTTCAAGAGGTGGATAAAGGCATTACCAGAGCATTCTGAGTGACTCTTTCAAACCCATTTATCATGATAGCCAAGACAAGTATCACAGCATATATCTAACATCTGAAATGTCAGGACAGATAAAATGATGGATTAGTAAGGCCATGGACACAACAGTAGAGAGAAACTGAAATATAATGATGCCAGAGCCAATGCGTGTTGCAGAAAATGAAGCTGGAATGGAAATAGCAAGAAAGCTTATCATAGATTCCTCAAATGGGAAAAAAGATTCATCCTGCTGTTTAACATTAGTGTTTGATCAGTTCTTTGCTGGTGAACGCAGCACAACCTAGACTGTTATCTTCAGACAATTTGAGCTTTCATTTGTTATCTGTACTGTAACTTGTATTTTGGGAATAACCCATGAAACAACAAACAATGTACTATGTATAACTATTGATAATAATATTCAACACACATGTATTTTCCTTCCTCACTGTAGATATGATAAAGTTAATCCAGTACTTTCTGCATGAACTGCTGTAATACTCAAAGCAAAAGTGCTATACATTCTCAAGCATAAGTGTGTTGATAGAAAATCTAGTACTGCAGAGATCATTTATCAGAATATGTCAGCTGTTGGGTGGTGTAAATACAGAAGGAATTGTGACAAAGGCAGTTGTCACACTGTCAGAGTCATGACTGATCCAACACACTACATTTTGAAATGCAAGAACTATGCAGTAATGAGTCACCCTGTGTAATGTGTAATAGAAAGGATATAATCAGAAAAGATTTATACTATTACCATAAAAAAAAAAGTTTTACTATGTCTTCGAATTCTATCTTGACATTTTACAATGCATGATGCAATAATGACTAAAGAAGGAAGCAGCAGTAATTAAAAATCACAAGGCAGCAGCCAGGTAATGCTCAGATGCAGAGGACGGGAGGAGGATGTGCAGAAGTAGGGTATGAGAGGGGGCATGCCCATGAGCCAGCCCCCATGCTTTGCACATGCTGGAAGGAGAAGCAGAGGGTGGACAGCAGACATGAGCAGGCTGGCTCCAAGCATTTGTTCTCTTTCCAGGAACAATGCTGTTGGTCAGCCTGGCAAAAACTCAGTACTCTGACACACTGTTGTCTGAAAGATTGAAGCTCTGTACAGCCTTATGTGGACTGGCCTGTGGAATGAACATGTTCAGTTCTTCCAAATCATGTAAAGGAAACAGCTCACCTAGGTTAATGCATGGTGCAGGCTCACACTTACTCCTTCAAGAGGAGGTTAGTCTAAATCAGCATCTTAGCACTAACTTACAAATGAAATGATTTGCTGAGCATGCCTGGGCAAAAAGCACAATGAAGTCTATGATTAATTCACAGCATGGACACATCTTACTTCAAAGTGCATGATGCCAACTTTTTAGTGCCAGCTCTCAGTGCCTGAAGCCAGTTATTCTTCAGTTACATCAAAGCAATGATGAGAGCAAGTATATTTCATCTTGTTCTTCCAGTAAGTCTAACCTTTCATGGAGGAGGAATCACCTTCTTTGTGGTGGTGCAATGGTCACAAGTACATTACATTGCTTGAAGCCCTCAAGAAATCTGACAGACATTGATGCCCCTTCCCAGTGATTAAAATTCTTCCACTGGACTCCCTTAAACCCTTACCAGAGCTGCCAAAAGGCTAACCTTGTTCATAAACATCTAACGAAACACCAAAATACCATGGAATACACTTCTATTGCAATTGTCCACATCTCTTTCATGCATCCTAACAATAAACAAACAAACAAACAAATATAGATCAGAAAGGCAAGTTCTCTTCTGCCATGACATTTACAAGCACAGTAAGGGGCAAAATACATATTTTTTAAGATGACATCCTTCAAGCTCTTGCCATCTCAGCTTCTTATTGCATCATCAGTTAGCAGCTTTCTTCACAGTTGTGGAAATAGCAATAGGGGCCTCAGCTCAAATGCTTTAAGTGTCACTGAGTGCTGGGGAATTTAAGCACATACTTACAGTTAAACACATGCTTACGTATTTTCACAGAGCCATATCCATCACTTCTGTAAGCAGGTATGTCTTCATCAGAAAAAAAGATCTGCTTTCAACAGAAAGGATTTGAAGCTGCTCTTCTGAGTTTTTATACCAGCATCGATTTCTAGCTCAAGCTGTTTTATCAAGGGTGACTGGTAAAATCATCATATGTCACAGCTGAGTGGGAGGGGACAGAAAGAGTAAGCAAGTAATCAGGGAGATGTGATTTTACAGATTTACAGGCTGCTGTGACAGGGAAATGAGACCAAAGTTGAAAACTCTCTGTCAGCATCTCCACCTCTTATGAACTGGAGCAGATTGAATATAAGTTTGTCAGCTGAGCACAGCTGACACAGGAAGGCACAGGAGATGCATCTTTCTGGGAAGACACCATGGATCATTTTTATCTTGGTAAGTCAAGAGAGAAAACTAACTTCATCACAAGTTCATAATTTCTGAACTCTTGATTAAAACCAGTGCAGAATCCGCTGAACAACATCCAGATTGGTCCTGACAGCTTTTGCATATTCTGATCTTGAACGAACAAGGTTGAAGATGCTCCTGGACAAGCTCAAACATAAAAAGGAAGCCTACAGAGGGTGGAAACAAGGACATATAACTTGAGAGGAGTATGGAGAAACTGTCTGAGCAGCCAGGGATCAGGTTAGGAAGGCCAAGGCCCTGTTATGATTACATTTGGCCAGGGATGTCCACAGCAACAAAAAAAGCCTCTATAGGTACATTGGTGATAAAAGGAAAGCTAGAGAAAATGTGGGCCTTCTACAGAAGGGAACAGGAGACCTGGTTACCTGGGATATGGAGAAGTCTGAGGTATTCAATGACTTTTTTGCCTCAGTCTTTACTGGCAAGTGCTCCAGCCACACTGCCCAAGACGTAGAAGACAAAGCTGGGGACTGGGAGAATGAAGAACCACTCACTGTCAGAGAAGATCAGGTTCGAGTCCATGTAAAGCACCTGAAGGCGCACGTATCCATGGGACCTGATGAGATGCATCCACGAGTCCTGAGGGAACAGGTGGATGAAGCAGCTAAACCACTATCCCTTTTATTTGAGAAGTCGTGGCAGCTCAGTAAAATTCTGACTGACTGGAAAAGGGGAAACATAACCCCCATTTTTAAAAAGGGAAAAATGGAAGACCTGGGGAAGTACAAGCCAGTCAGTCTCACCTCTCTGCCCAGCTCAATCACAGAAAAGATCCTCCTGTAAACTATGTTAGGGCGCATGGTAAATAGGGACATGATTGGTGATGGCCAACATGGCTTCATTAAGGGCAAATTGTGCCTGACAGATTTGGTGGCTTTTGACAATGGGGTTACAGATTGGTGGGTAAGGGAAGAGCAACTGAAGTAATCTATCTGGATTTGTGCAAAGCATTTGACACTGTCCTGTACGATTTCCTTGTCTCTAAATTGGAGAGACATGGGTTTGATGTGTAGACTACTGAGTGGGTAAGGAATTGGCTGGATGGTTGCACTCAAAGAGTTCCAGTCAACGGCTGGAGAGCAGTGACGAGCGATACTCCTCAGAGGTTAGTATTAGGACTGGCACAGTTTAACATATTTGTTGGTGACATGGGCAGTGGCATTGAGTGCACTCTCAGCAAGTTTGCCAATGACACCAAGCTGTGTGGTATAGTCAACATGCTGGTGGGAAGGGGTGTGCCATCCAGAGGGACCCTGAAGATGTGGGCCCCAGCAAACCTTATGAAGTTCAATAAGGCCAAGTGCAGGGTCCTGCACATAGGTTGGGGCAATCCCAAGCACAGGCTGGATAATGATGAATGGATTGAAAACAGCCCTGCAGAGAAAGACTTGGAGGTATTAGTGGATGGAAAAGCTAGACATGAGCCAGAAATGTGCACTCGCAGTCCAGAAAGTCAACCGTATCCTTGGCTGCATCAAGAGAAGTGTGGCCAGCAGGTCGAGGGGGATGATTCTCCCCCTCCACTCTTATGAGACTCCACCTGCAGTACTGTGTCCAGCTCTGGGGCCCTCAACATAAGAAAGACATGAACCTGCTTGAGGAGGTCCAGAGGAGACCACAGAGATGATCGGGGGCTGGAGCACCTCTCCTGTGAGGACAGGCTGAGAGAGTTGGGGTTATTCAGCCTGGGGAAAGAAAAGCTCTGAGGAGACCTTATAGTGACCTTCCAATATTTAAAGAGGGCCTACAGGAAGGATGGGGAGGGACTCTTTATCAGGGAGTGATAGGACAAGGAGTAACAGTTTTAAACTGAAAGAGGGTAGATTTAGGTTAGATATAAGGCAGAAATTGTTTCCTGTGAGGGTGGTGAGACACTGGAGCAGGTTGCCCAGAGAAGCTGTGGCTGCCCCCTTCCTGGCAGTGTTCAAGGCCAGGCTGGACGGGGCTCTGAGCAACCTGGGCTAGTGGAAGGTGTCCCTGCCCATGGCAGGGAGGTTGGAAATAGATTATTCTTAAGGTCCCTTCCAAGCCAAACCATTCAATGATTCTATAATTCTATGAATGCAATGACAAAACCCATGCAGCATCACTGGTTTATGCTAGAATTCATTTACCTGTCATGTAACTGCACTATTGTCCCACGATTATGTCTGTCTGGCAAGTGGCAGACATATCCAAGTAACCCTAAAGCACCAGATGAAAGTAACCACTGATATTAACAGATCTCTGCCTGCTACTATGAAGAGGTATTTCCCATGCTTATATCTGTAGTCTTTGGTAAACTACTCATATCCTATGTCTTTTGATAGTATTGAAATGTTTATTTACAGACATATATATATATATAGTCCAGTGTTATCTGCATTCAAATGCCATCTTGAGCACATTAATTCAAGCACAATAAGGGTAAGGAGATATTTCAGCTTTCCTAAGTAGGAAATACATTTCAGTATTCTCTGTAATAGTGCAACCAAGGTGAGTTATTAGTGTCTGTGTAACACACTAATGTAAGCAGTTACTGGAACTGCTTCATATACAGTGCTATCCTGTGGTAAAAGGATAAAAGAGCAAAAATTTAGCAAAAGACAAAAAGGCAATGCTTATATGATCCACAGCTCAGATCTAAGTTTTGTTTTGTAATCAGGATCACTATTCCTATAAACAAATCTTGCTTAGTTCTAGGGTAGAACTAGGGTAGAACTACTGTATTTTTAAGATTTATGACCAACAGAATGGTGATCTGAAAACATACTGTGGAAAGAACCTGATTTTGTGTTCTTTAGGTGAACATAGTTCATTATAATATGAAAGCCACACCTCTTAGCTTAAGTTACCCACCTCTTAATGAAGTCCCTCACCCTCTGAGGATGCATACATTAACAGCTAGGCATTATGACTCTAAATGAAAACATGGAATAAAACTAGCCAATTGATATTGTGGTAAAATACTAACCAACAGAAGCACGTGTTTGTGTGTTCAGAATCAAATAAATATGGTGTGGGCTTGTAACTTGGTGTGCTGGCCACTTTGAGTGCCTAGCACCATTTTCTGCACAGAACTGCAATAAATACAAATATTTCAACTCTGTGTATTAATGGCCTCTTTGCACACAGAGTGAAGAACCCTGGTTTTGGGACAACAATATTACAGCAGTATTGTAATGTAGTTGCCACTGTCTTCTCTACAGAAGTGGAAAAATGCAGTTGAAATCTCCAGTGTGGGGTCCCTCTCCTAGGAGAGAGTCCTCCATGAACTTCTCCAATGTGAGTCTTTCCCCCAGGCTGCAACTCTTCACAAACTGCTCCAGTGTGGGTCCCTCCCAGTGATGAACTGCTACAGTTGGGGCTTCCCTCAGAGTCCCACCCCTCTTTGGGTGCAGCTGCCTGCTCCAGCATGAGGTCCTCCACAGGCTGCGGGTGGGCATTTTCTCCACCAAAGACCTCCATGGGCTGCAGGGGGACAGCCTGCCCTCTCATCACAGGCTGCAGGGGGGTCTCTGCTCTGGTGAACCTCTCTGCTGCCTCCTTCTTTCTTCCACTGACCTGAGAGTGTGAGCGGTCCTCCCCCTGAGGAGGAAGGAGAAGCAGAAACAACAGGTGATGAACTGACCCCTGCACTCTTGGGGGAGAGAAGGGAGAGAAACCAGGAGCAAGGATGGGCCCAGAAAGAAAGGGAGGGGTGAGGGGAAGGTGTTTTTAAGATGTGGTTATATTTCTCACTGTTCTACTCTGATTGATTGGAAAATTAAGTGGTGATGGTGTTGGAATTAAATTGATGTTCATTTTCTTCCCATAATAAATCTATCTTTTGCCCATGACCAAAACAGGTGAATCATCCCTCCCTGTCCTTGTCTCAATCTCCTCCCCATCGCTGAGGGGGAGGGAGTGAGGGAGTAACTGTGTAGTACTCAGTTGTCCTCTGGGCTCGCAGGACAGGGCCTTATTCAACAAAAAGCGTTGCCATTATTAACTTTATTGGTGTGAGTGAAAATCTGTGCTCCTATGTGTGTTCTGTCTGGCAGGTGCCACAGATTACTAACACTTTAGGCAGAACGTGTTGGGGTTGAACTTAGTATCTGTGCTTCCTTAGCAAGTAGGGGACTTGATCTTGCAGTCAGATCATGCAGAGCAGAGCTGCACTGGCTTGAAGGAAAGCACACCAGAGCAGCTTCTTATTGCAGGATCAGATCCTTGGGGTATGAAAATCATATAAATAACATTTCCTACTTTCCTTAACCATTTTTTTATGGGCATGGCACTTCACTCTGAAAATTATTTTTACCCCAGCTAAACAGAGCAATTATTTTTAGCATTTGATATTCAAAATGATGGCTATTACAGTCTTCCTCACACTTCCAGTTTTCTCTTACAAAGGAATGCAACCCTTCCATGAAACATGAAAACCACAAATGGGCGGTAAAACTTCTTTTTAGGTGGGAAAGAACACAATGGATTTGAAACATGCAAGCAAAGTGCTATTTGCAGTCCTCATCCCTCCTGACAGATGTCTTGTCAAGGTGGATGCAGTTTAAAGGCTGTATTGACAGTCACCACTGTTTACTAATAAAAGACAAGGAAGACAAGCAAGGACTGGAGGGATTCAGTGGTGCTGTTTACTCCACACTGTGTCCTCCAGATAGTGTGGGGAATTTCTCTGCTTGTTCAATGCTTTCTGTTTCCATGAACTCTATAGCATAAATCTCTGATCCACAAAAACCTTCAATCCCATTAGTTTATGAGTTTTAAACAGACACCTAAAGCAGTCCTGAAAACTGTTATTTACATGAGTTACACTAAAACCCTACTGTGGTTTAACCCTGGTAGGCAGTTAAGCACCACACAGCTACTTGCTCACTTCCCCACTGCCAAGCCCAGTGGTAAGGGGAAAGATAAAAAGTAAACCAGGAAAACTCCTGAGTCAAGGTAAAAATAGTTTAACAGGTGGAGGAGAAGTGGAAGAATAAATAAAGAAAACAAAGCAAAGCAAATGATACAAAGACAATCACTAACCACCTCCCATGCTAAACTAATGTCCCACCAGTTCCCAAATGAAAGATAGCTAACCTACCTAAACTCCCCTCCCCTCAATTTTATTTTTGAATATGACACTGTGTGGCATGGAAAATCTCTTTGGTAAGTTTGGGTCATTTGCCTGGCTGTGTTCCCTCCCAACCTCTCGTGCACCCCAGTCTAGTCACTGGGGGCCAGAGTGAGCAGACAAGGCTTTGATACTGTGTAAATACTGTTCAGTAGTACCTAAAACATTGGTGTGTTATCAGCACCACAGGAGCTGCCATGGACAAAATTATCTCCATCCCAGCCAGACCCAGTACAAATGCTTTAAATCAGTAACTGCCCACTGGCAGATGATCCTAACTCTGGCCTACCTGGCAAATTAATGAGTTCTTTCAGTCTGCCCTCTGGCAGTCCCATGCTTTCCACTGTTACCATACGTTACATTTTCAAAACAAATGCCTCTCGTGTCTCCATGTAGTGACTGCAAGACAAATTACTTTTGCAATAAACAGTTGTAAATTGCTTGAAATTAATTTTTCTGATATGGCCTGGTCCTGCTTTCCCAGACAGGATCTGTTTCTAGTGGAAGCTTTCCATAGGGATTTACCTGCAGTGGAACCATTTCCAACTTTCACATCTTAGTAAGCCAGTAAAATTAGATTGATTTCCTGTCTTCAGTTCATTTATCATAGCTATGACAAACATGTTAAACTTGTCCAGTTAAGTTCTACTCAAAAACTTCTAAGTAATTTGAACTTGATGGGAGTTATTTCATGAACACTGAAATAGTAACTTCAGTGAGGGTGACAGCAGGACAAACACTTCTGAAGTCGTCAGTGGAATTGCAGTTGGTCACATCAGGCTTAGTGCAGCCCCTAATGTTTACTGGAACTTGCAAAGCTTCAGTAGCTCTGGGCAACCGGATGGCTCAGGGTCTTGGGTTGCTATCTATTTATAAAGTGACAGTTGCCATGGTATCTGAGCACCAGTGGAAAGGCAGCCTGTTGCTGCAGGCCTACAAACAGCATCCAGCCTAGCTGAGCTCTTAAAAGTACTATCATGCCAGGGCTGTTCAACAGCATGATACACACTGGACCCAAAATAAAATGAGTTAATTTGAACTTCGGTTTGCTGTGAGTTTGAACGTCCCACAGTTGCGAAAAAAACGAGAATCCCAATTCCTTGTTTGCTGGGCAAGTCCTGTTGAAAAAAAGATAGATGTTACCCGGACTGCCAACCATGATTAAGAGTGAAAAGGACCATGGCCACTCTTTTGGCATGATTCATTGACAGCAGCAAACATCCAGGTGCGTGATATAAACACAGTCACAGCACTGAATCCCTTTGGAGTTGTAGACACAGCATCACTTACTGAGAAACTCTGAACAGACTCAGGCATGACCTGGAAAGCAGAGTACTCAGACCTGCCAAGCCAGCTGCAGCCTAGGCATGAACAGATAACTAGAGTACTTTATGACAAAAACTCAGGTGCCTACTGACTTGGATGGGTCTATGTACAAACTGGACATACATGAGTCCACCACACAGGGGGGCTATGCACAGGAGGCTGAACAGCTGGAGAGCAGCTTGTCAGAAAAGGTGTTGGAGGTCCTGGTGGACAAGTTGACCATAAGCCAGCAATGTGCCCTTGTGGAAAAAAAGCCAATGTTACCCTAGGTTGCATTAGGAAGGGCATTGCTGACAGGTCAAGGGATGTGATCCTTCCTCTCTGCTCAGCACTGGTGATGCACATGCAGATGCTGGGTCCAGGTCCAGGCCACTATGAACAATCTGGAGTGAGTCCAATTACAGGCCACAAATGTGATGGGATTGGAGCACCTTTCACAGAAAGAGGCTGAGAGAGCTGGAACTGTTCTGCCTGGAGAACAGGAGGCTCAGAGGGGTCTTATAACTGTGCATAAATACCCAGTCGGAAAGAATAAAGAGGATAGAGTTAGACTCTTCTCAGAAATATCCAGTGAAAGGAGAAAAGACAGTGGGTACAACCAAAATAAAAGGCATTCCATATAACCACAAGAAAAAAAAAAAAAATTCAGTGTGAGGGTGATCAAACACTGGAACAGGTTGATCAGAGATGATGTGTAGTCTTCATCCTTGGAGATATTCAAAACCAACCAGACACAGCCCTGAGCAACCTGCCGTAACTGACTCTCCTAGAAGCACCCACGAGCCTCAGTGACTGTGGTGCTGTTACCCTCATGTATTGCATGCTTTCATTTAGTTTCTAGGTGCCTAAACTCTGTCCTGTCTGCCAACTTGTAAAATAAGGACAATACTTGCTTGTTTTATAAAAACTAAAGGGAAATGACAAAAATGTTAGTTAATATCATATTTATGCCAACCTGTGAGTGAAATTTTACTATGGAACAAAATTAATATTATGGTTGAACATTTGCAAATTTAATGAAATTACCTGCTCAGCATACAAAACAAGGTGTATGTCACATGATCAGAGAGACACTGTAGGTTGGCTATACTTTCTATAAGGAAAGTTCACAACATAAAAAGTTGAACAGCACATGAAGCATTCTCACTTTTCAATTCTACAAGCAAAAGAACCTCTTCTAAATCTGAGGAATGTGGAAAAAATCATCCCAGCAGTGGTGAAGAACTTCCAGGGAAGGAGAAATGGCTGGGTTTCAGCTAAATTTAGCTAACACATTTCAATTAACCCACCTAAAGGGCATATTTTCCTTATTGAAAGTGCAAGTTGTTAGCAGATTTTTTTTTTTTTCATTTTCACAGGGTACAGGCCAGTCTTCAGAGAAAGCATAACAAGTCCAGCACCTGTGTCACTTATCTTTTCAAAAACTTTAGACATCTTGTGTAACACCTCTAAGATGAGCATCTACAACAGTTTTTTCTCTGTTGAGGAAGTACTACAGTATGATGCATGCCCAATTTTCAGCGCTTCCAGACTTGCCAGTATTTTACTTTAGAGCTTGTTTATACATGCACCTTCCTCCAAGCACCACCTAATCTGTCATAAACAATGGAAATAAGATGAAACTCTATCTGTTTTCACCTACACAGTTTGCCAGCTCAATTTAAATGACTCTGCGGGGGGGAAACCTTCAACAATCAGTGAAAGTGATTCACTGTATTGAGTTCTGGTCAGCTTTGAATTTGTTCCCAAAGTTTCTCAAAAAACTGTGCTTCTAAGCTCAAGTAACTCCCTGGTGGCTGAAGAAGGTGAAATGAACCATTTGAAAGATTTGTCAGTATTTATGAATGGATCACTTACAGAAACATAAATAATGTAACTGGAGCAGTAAAAATCCTGGTTAGCCATGCAGCTGCATGTATGTCTGAGGATTATTACCACTGGTAAGTAGTGGCATAGGTACCCCATTTTTAAAAGTGGTTTTTGCCTCATTAAATTGCTTCTCTGGAAATCAGAAACTTGCTTTAACTACATTGTTTTGACTTGCTGGGGGAAGAGTCTCTCAACCACAAGGTTCCCTGCTGCTGGACTCAGCCAAAAAACTGTTAATAACTCCAGCAGATGTTTCTGGTTTTTAGGTGACATAACTCCCTTTCTCCCACCACAAACTTTTTCAAAAGCAGACACCAATATGACTGAATTCAAGCATGCTCCACAGCTACCACTAAAGCAAAATCCAATGTTAGCCAGTAAGTGCTGATAAAACTTCAGTGCAAAGTCAGTGTGAAAGCAAAATTGGATTTCAGTCCATTTACTCTGGTGAGCACTGTTAGTGTAGCCAAGAAAATTTACCTTGTGAGAAAGATCGAAAGATTCTAAGATTAGGCCACGTAATCCCATTATTAATAGTTTGCAGTTTTAAAAATGTTGACCTTGATTATCAGTATTAGAAGCTGGCCTTGTTTACTTAGGCATTGTCTATTGTTTAGCACATGGTCACTCATTCAACAACTTCCTCACAAAAGAGAATGGGCCCTGATAGATTCTCAGCACAATATTGCTTAATTTCTTTTATTTCTGGATGGTTTTTCACGCTCTGGCCTTCAGGGTTCTGCAGTACTGGGAATATATTTTATAAACACTACTAGATCTCTGTGCTGTACTAAACAAGCCTTGGCACTGAAGCGTTCAGGCACTGTCAGCATCTTTGTACTGTTGTGAACCTAAAATCTTAAACTAAATGTCTGTTCTATGCTTTTTCTAGTGAGAAGGAGAAACGATGAAAGAGAGATCTGTTTCCTTTTTCTTGGAGTATGGAGCTTAATAGATATTCTTAAAGCAAGATGTAGTGTCCAAGGAAACACAGGTGTCAACATATTAATGAAAAAATACATTGTGTACTTCATATCCATAAACAAGGAAGCAGCGTCTGTATGTTTCAAGAAGGGCAAAATGAAAGACTGATTCCTGACTCAGTATGCACTCTGCTGTTATTTAATTAAAACTTAACAATGGTATGTGCTCAGTAGCACATCCTCATGCACCAACTGTACTATTTGGATACAGTGTTCATTTTATAATATCCCAGTAAGAATTGTTAGGTTTTTTTGGATTCTCTTTCATATTAATTTTCAAATCTATGATTACCAAACTAAGTAAGGTCCGTGAATGTGTCAGAAAATATACTAACCTACAAAGGAGTACTTCTGGTGTTTGAAACTGTCGTAGTAGTAACCTCAGTCTCATAAAATGACTGCGTTGTCTTTTTTGGAGACTTCTGTCGAACAACTTGTATTCAGATGGTGCTCAATCTCACTGATACTCAAAGTCTTGTGCAAGTCAGTGTCCTTTGCTGTAGTTATACCAGGTTACATTTCCAATCATAAAGCTTAAAAAGGAAAAAAAACTGTGCACAGCTATAAAAACTTCCTTTTCCTGCACAATGGCAGGTGTATCAGAAAAACCTAAATGACATAGTGGTTCAAAAACTAGTGTTTTACACATATTCATTTCTCCCCTTCATTCGCAATGCTTATGAAAACATGGGAAAAATGCTAAGAAATTACTGAGATTAGAGAAAAATAGCACAGAACACATTCTGATTATGTTTGGAGGTGTAGTTATATCTGGAAGCTGAAAAATGTTTTGTAAAAACATCTTCAAGCTTTGAAAAACACACAGCATAACATCTTATAATATCCTTTACAAGAGCGTAAATCTGACTTTTGAAGAAAATGAAATTACAGTTTCTGGACAAAATGTAAACCTGTTACAGGCAAACCACTTACACCAGCTGTGAAGCATTACAGTTATTTACATTAAAGAACTACTTCCAAGTTATTGCGGGAAAACAGCAGTAGCCTTATTCTATTAGTACACTACCTTATACCACTTCAGTAATATACAGAATATTCTGGACTACTAAAACTCTACAGCAGTCTGAAGGGCTAACTTCTGTGTACAACCAAACCTGTCATTAAGGGGAAGAAACTAGAAATACAAAAGGGTTCATAGTTCAGTTATGAATATATAACATATAAATCTAGTTTCTGGAGGGCTCAAAAAACCTGTATGAATACCTGCTATATATTGGAAGCATCTTCAACCTTCTGCTTGCATTTAAAGCATGCCTTGCCTTTTTGTTTCTTTCAAACCATGGTGAAGATTAAAACAGACAGATTTCAGCACTTTTTTAAAACTCCAACTATTTCCAGTATTTGCAGCGCATAATCTAGGAATGTCTGAACTATAGGAAGTTACAGAAATGGCTGACTGGACTGAAGGACTACCAATGAATCAAATAATTACAACATGCTGGAAAGAATCAATTACATTTAGAATTGAATATTTTGTGCTAATATTAACATATGAAGACTGGCATCAGTTCCTACATCATGTTACATAAGTGTAGTTCCTAAGATTCTATAGCATCTATGCAATTTAAAGAACATTGTGCTTTGATTCAAGCTATACAGAGACTGCTATTTACATCAACCTGATTTATTTATAAAAGAATGAGAAACAAGCATCTCTTCCATACCTTTACCAAGAAAACATGGGGATTTCCCCAAGCAATTTCCCATGCATTATCTGACTGTGGTTTGTAAACTAGCATAAAGAATGTTCTTGCTTGGGGAGTGGACCATGTCTTTCCTGTCACTTCTATGAGAGAAATATGGGTCTGAAGTATCAATTCAAGACTGAATACTGCAAGAGAATACTACACAAACAGACAAATGAAAGGATGAACTTACGAACAACTAGACTACCCTTTTGGAGAACAGTAAGCATTGCCACCAGAAAAAGATTTGTTTGGATGGCACTAAATTTAATTTTTACTAACAGGTCAAATACAATTTTAACCTCATAGAAAATGTTTTTGATGTATTTCTGCTATATATACACTCCACATTCATCATATATTCTTCACTACAGAATGCAGAGCAGACAATTTTTTATTAAGGATTTCACGGTCTCTTTACTACATGTGATGCAAAGAACTTATCTGCATGTATTCTGTAATGTGCAATAAATCAATCTGCCACAGATTACAGCAACCCCACCACTATGATGCCAGTGGTACAATGACCCCTGGTCTTGTTCACGTCAAAGGTGTCATCTCATTTCCTAACAGCTCCTTGTATGTGCTCATTATTCCCGGCTGCAATCTGTGTATCAGGGGAATCTTTTCAAATGAGTAGCATATAAAAGGGATGCTAATAAGAGACTGAAGAGTGTTTCTCCAAGCACTTGTCCAAAACCAGACCATTTGAGAATTATGGCCCTATGTCATTAAAACACATCTTTTTAAGCATTCCTTTGTATTAACAAATGCTGGCAATTTATGGGTGAAACCATAGATTCAGCTTTGAAATATTATTTATTTGGAATCAGATGAAGAGGAATCCAGTTTGGGTAAACTCTTTGCAGAATGGGCTTCACTTTTAAGCTAGCAGCAGTGAGGACTGCAAGATAGGAGAGGATGAACTGCTGAGAGGGAAGTAAGGTAGTTTGTTGCATATGATCACCCCATGACACATTCTCCAAGCAAAATCGAGAATGGTCTCTTGGCAATGAATGGACTTTTTGTTTAAGACATGATAAAGAAAAGCCAATCAAGCTTGAAGGGAAGGAACCTTTATAATCACATCCTGGATTTCAGCCATATTTCCCAGTGAGTATAAAACAAAGACCAGCTCATTCTTCCAAGAAGGATCACTGTGGGGAGATCCTTCATCAGTGGACTAATAGAGAAGCTGTCTTGGTAAGAAGTTGACTAGCTGCATGTATGGCACACTGGAGTTTATACTAGCAGCTTAGTGCAAACTTCTGTCTCTAATAACTGTACTTGGGTAAGTTCTTAGACAAGTTATACTAGGAAGACATGGAGCATAACTCAGTTCCAGCTGATATAAAGGGAAACAAAATTTATTTTTACCGAAGATTAACTAAGTACCCTTAGGTTTACTAAGCACAAAAGCAAAGCACGATTGAAGTTATTTTTCAAAAATAATAGCATTAAGATATTTTGTAAACTTACCACAGCAAGACATCTCACATTCTAAACTTTAACTTCTGAATTGATCTGGAAAACTATACAGATCTTTCCTAAACTTGTATTTAAGTATATTAATTAAATAATACGATTTGACTTCCATGACAGAAAACCATACAACCCTGTTGACTCCCTTAATGACTTTTCTTAAATATATATCTATCCCTACTGAAGCTTCTTCCAATTTAGAAGGAGAAAATAACCTCATCCAGCAGTATTATAAACTGGGGTCTGAATGTTATATGGAGAGTTACATGCTACATATTTAAATAAGTTTTTAAAAAGATGAATCAGATGAGTTAATTCTCTGATCATACACCTGCTTCATTTAGGCTCCAAGCTGGAAATCTGTAAAGTGACAAGTGTTACACACTGCAAGCACTCCTACTGAACGCACAAGGACTGCCCTACATGTGCAGCAGTTCTACATGAGCTCACGTTTGTCATGGTTTATTTCCAGCCATCAACTAACACCATGCAACTGCTTGCTCACTCCTCTGCCCCTCCTACTCCCCCTGGCTGGGATGGGGAGGATAATAGAAAAAAAAGTAAAACTCATATTGGTTGACATAAAAAATAAGAACAGTTTAATAACTGAAATAAAATATAATAATATAGTAATAATAATTGAAATGTAAAGGAAGATAACAAAAATAGAGTTAAATAGAACCTAAGAAAAACAAGTGATGCACAATTCAATTGCTCACCACCCACTGACTGATGCCCAGCCAGTCCCAGAGCAGGGATCAACACTTCCCAGCCAGCTCCCCCCAGTTTATGTACTGAGCGTGACATCCTATGGTATGGAATATCCCTCTGGATAGTTTGGGTCACCTGCCCTGGCCATGCTCCCTCACAGCTTCTTGTGCACCTGCTCACTGGCAGAGCACAGGAAACAGAAAAATCCTTAAATTAGGGTAAGTACTACTTAGCAATACCTAAAACATTAGTGTGTTACCAACATTATTCTCACACTGAATCCAAAACACAGCACTGTACCAGCTACAGGGAAGAAAATTAACTCTGTCCCAGCTGAAACCAGGACAAAGCCTGAAGGTAAGACTGCTTCCACTTGTAAATGTGGGTGCTTGGTGTAGTCTAGGATAAGAGAATTCAAACTGCAACAGAAATATCTGAAAATCAGAATTTCAAATATATTTTAAATGTAACCTGTTGACTTTAGATGAAAGTTTTGTTTTTCAGGGCATGAGTAGGTCCACGATTTTAATATGTAGTACCTGTTTTGTTATGTCTAAGACTGTTGCTAATTGGAAGTAGAATTTTCTTTTTTTTTTTTTTTTTGTGGGAGGTTATTTTTCAACCTTGACAAAGTTTGTCAGCTTCAAATTTACACTTACAAAATTTCCAGCAAAAATTACTGCACTTTCTAATGCAGTGGTCAGGAAAACAACATAGCACATCTTCTTGCTAGATCAGGCCTCCAATTATCTTCACAGGAATAGAAGAGAATTTCTTCTTTCTCTCAGTTCAGTGGGACTTCTGAGACACAGCACTTCTGAAAATCTGACTGCTGTTCAAATAGTGAACACAGAATTCCAAAGCCTTATTTCAGAGAATGATGTCCTCTTTAACAAAAGGCAGTAACCGAAATGTATTTTCTAATGTTGAATCACATTAGGCCTAGCTGTACGTAGACACACCATACTGGCTATTGGCCCTGCCTTAGTTTTTTTGACTGCAGGTCAGCCTAACCTAATTTGTTGGGGCAGATGTTTGTAAAATGAAAGAATTGAGAATGGAGTCATTATAAGTAAATAATTCATTAAAAATAACTTTTTTAGCTCAAAGAATATTTGGAAGCAGATGAGGGATACTTCATGCATGTTTTTTCTTCCTTATTTTAGAAGATGAAAAACTATTTTCAGAACAAATAGTCTAATGAAAAAACTAAAAAATCCTTGCACCAAGCATAACATTGGTTAGGGTTAGGGTTTATTTTAATCTATTCTGTCTTGCCACACATAAGCAATAATAATAATAATTAAAAAAAAAACACAACAAAAAACAACAATAAACAGAAAAGCCAGGATATTGTGTGTTTCTTGGATTTTTTTTTTTTTTTTTTTGAGGAGAATATATTCTACAGTGCAGTTGAAGCTTTGAAAAATTAAAAAAAACCCTACTTGCTCATATTCACCTAGCTTTAGAGTACCAGCAAATTAAGCAATGTTGGAAATGTGTAGAACATTACAAGAAAGTAGATCTTAAGGAAGCTTGTTACTATAGGATTTCACCTAAAACACGAGGAGATTTAAATTAGATCTTCATTGGATCTGTGCATGTTGTTCTTCAGATGGATCTGCAGCTGGTGGGCCATGAGTAAAAACCACTGCTGGAGCTGCTATGACAGACAAACCAGCCTCTTGGAAGGATTTTATTAATTTTGTGCTCTTGGCTGAGTAAAAGGCATTACAAGTCTTAAAGCAGAGTAGTCATTAAAATTAAAGTAGAGACATGTTTAATTATCCCCTCTCTGTCACCTCTGCTTGTCTGTCACCTTTCACTCTGACCTGCTTTTATTCTTCTTTCCCTAGCACTCTGTGGACCAGATTCTCATTGGTGACATCAGTGATGCTGAGATCAGAAATTGGCTCCTTGCCTCTATTTTTCCCTTGCCTTCCCTCTAATTTGCCTTTCCCTGCACTCCTCTTCAAAGACTCTTCGCTGCAGCTACCAGTGCTTTGCAGGTATCCTTGACTACAGCTCGCATTTCCCAATCTGTGGCCAGCTGGAGTAACTCCCTGGTATGATATAATTCAGATCAAAGGCAGGTGGCCAATCAGCAAACGAGCAACTTGTTGGCACAGAACAGAAGTGACTCAGCCACTATTTGGTCCCCTCTTTAGTATTAAATTTGGCCAAAAAGTAGTTGTGGGTGATGGATCTTGAAGACAGTGGATTGCGAGTCATGGTGAGCTGTACCAATTAAAACCAAAAAATGGCTCTTCTGGAACTGGATGTAGTCACAGACTTACCTGATCATCAATACAGCTTCAAGGTAAAACCAGCACAGCCCAGTACTGCCACGGATTTGTAACATGCTTTATGGAGATGGCACCAAAATAACTTTGTAATGCAAAAATCTATGATTGGATGGATAGCAGAATTTCTATGGGATTGGAAAGAAAACTGTGAAGTATCTTAATGAACATTTAAAGATGTTAATTGCAATACTGTAACTGTAGCATATACTCCATTTATATATAACCCATCTGGAGTAGGTTCTAGGCACAAGCCGCTATGTGCACAGTGATCTGAACATATTTACAAAGCCGTGCTTGTATTTGAAATCAAAGTACATCCTCCTACAAACATTTCCACCCCATGAAGTTACTCAGCAAGTCGTTAAAATGATAAGCCACTATTTATTTTCACTATCTATCTTGGAAGGCTTGTTTTTTAAACAATATTTCTAAATGGAAACCAAATTTAAAACCACAAGTTTTTAAACCTACCTGTTGTAATTCTTGTTGACAGTGGTTGTTTCACAGAATGCCTTCAAAATATCCCTTTTCTTTCCATCAGGTAATTAATGCAATTTATTGAGCTGCAAGGGAAAGTTCACCATGTCAACAAAGATTCAACATTTCTACAAGTTAGGTCATTGCATAAAGATTTAACCTATGTGTGCTGTCCATATCTTTGCCACTAGTTTATTCTTTCTTTCAGGGAAATTGTATGCTGCTTTTGTGCTTCCAAAGTAGCAATTATCTATCTCACAAGAATTTGGGTGCTTGGCCAACTTACATTTGCAAGAACATTATTCTCCACAGTATACTTGCAGACATAAGGAAACAGTGGGGGAGAAAATTCACCACCATGGCATGCTGAGCCAGAAATTCTACCATCATGTGTCAACATGGCTCCATATGCCAGGAGTACATAATATGAAGGCCAGTGTTAGGGATCTGGAGTGTTGGTACAGTTTACTAACTCAGTTTATCATCCAATGCAAATTAGTGCTACTTTCTTTAACCCAAGGTACAAAATAAACGAAAGCAGTATTTCTCAGGAAGAGAAAAATGTGGTAGCTATGTGCAGTATAGTTCCAGAACACTTTGGCAGCAGTTCACTTGCTGTTATTTAAGTTAAAAATGAAAGCACTTCCAAAGAGGGGCAAACCAAGATCCCACACGTGTACTTTGAAAAACAAAGTAGGAAAGATTCCACCCATGACATTTCAAGTCCCATCTGCACTAATGTCTTTGCCAATTCTGGAAATCAGTGCTTTGTTCTTCCAAAGACTTTCTGTCAAAGACTGGTCAGTAGACACAACCCCCAGTATAGCTGCAGACCTCCATTTCTGAATGTTTAATCTGAGGGTCATACTGGTCCCTTGCAGGGCTTGTAGTAACTATCTTAGTCCTTATCATAACAAATCTTCTACTCACTAGTGCCTGCTAATAGTCAGAATGTTTCTTGGCTAAAAGTACACAACAGTGTTGTGCTGGGTTTGTGTGTGTGGGTTTCTGGTAACAGAGGAGGCAGCTACAGCAGTGGCCCCATGTGAGAAGCTTCCCAAAGCTCCCCAGGCTCCAAGTCAGACCTGCCTCTGGCCAAGGCTGAGCCAATTGCATTGACATAGTGTTTAGGGATATGGAGTAGTTGGGAACTGTCAGTGTTAGGTTAATGGTTAGAGTAGATGATCTTCAAGGTCTTTTCCAGCATTGATGATTCTGTGATTCTGGAATTGCCAACAGTGGCTGCAACTGTGCAATAACATATTTAAAAACGAGAATCTGAGGAGAGGGAGTTGGGAAGGAGGAGTATGAGAAAGACACCTACAGGAACATCAAGGTCAGTAGAAGAAAGGAGGAGGAAGAGGGGAATGCATTGGAGGAGAGATTCCCCTGTATCCTGTGGTGAGAGGGCACGGTTGCCCCACCCCTGCTCCTGTGGAAGTCCACAGTGAAGCAGAGATCTGCCTGTGGAGGACCCCATGCTGGAGCAGACAGCTGCACCCAAACCCAGGACTCTATGGGAAGAAGAAACACTGGCTGTTGTTTGTTTGTTGCTGGAGGACTGCAACATGCAGAGGTGACCCACATCAGAGCAGCTCAGGAAGAGCTGCAGCCCATGGGAAGGACTCACACCAGAGAAAAACCATGGAAGACTGTCTTCTGTGAGAGGGAAATCAAGCTGGAGCAGGGGAAAATGTGAGGAGTCCTCCCCACGAGGAGAAAGAAGCAGCAGACTGACCATAACCTCCACTCCCTGTCCCCTACGCTGCTGAGGGGCAGAAAGTAGAGAGATGGGAACAAAACTGAACCAGGGAAGAAGGGAGGAGGTGGCGGGGAAGGTGTTCATGCTTCTCATGGTCCCACTGTGTCTGTTAAGTGGTGGTGGTAGTGTTTAAATTTAAGTGGTGTTCTTTTTTTCTTCCTGTGTTTGTCTTTTGCCTATAACTGCAATGGGTGCTCTCTGTCTTTATCTCAATTCCTGAGCCTTTTGCTTAATTTTCTCCTTCCCAGTCCTGAGCAGGGAAGGGGCGAGTGGATGGCTACGTGGTGCTCAGTTGCCCTCTGGGCTCAAACCACAACAAACATAAAAGAAACAATCCACATACATGTTGAATAACACTGCCTGGAAAATGGCACTTTTCATTATGACTGAAATTTGAGTTCTCTGAAGGCTGACTTCCTTACTCCTCAGTTTAGCAGTAACCTCTCCACAATCTCAGCAGTGTTAAGGTACTTGTTCCTTAAATTAGTTACCTTGCTTTAACTGTAACAGAAAATAGCAAAGTGTACATAAGCTAAGGTAGCATGTTAAGAGGGTTACTTGTTTACAGTCTCTATGCACTCTACTTAATCCCCAAGATCATCCTCTAACCAACCACAACTGTTAACTGGTTCCGTATGAAACTGCTTATGCAGAATGTTCAAAAAACACCTATCAGATGAAACAGTGCATAGAAATCAGTTTTGAATTTATATACCAGCTACCAGCAAAAGCTGTAGCAGCCATGAGGAGGCAAAAGAACTGGCTTAGTCAAATGTGCTTCCCACTAGCTGCCAGGAACCTCCATTTCATATTCCTTGGCCCAGGTTTCTTCCTGTTGGTTAGTTTTAACCCTGCTTGTTTCTCATTTCTATTATGGCCTCTCTCATTCTTACCTCCTCCAGTGCTTCCTCTGATCCTGTCTTTCCTCTGCTCCTTCCTCAAACAAACAAAACTCCATTTTCTTCCAAACAGAGTATGCATATCAGCTAGGAAAACAGAAGTAAGCTAACAGGTTTCATGTACATCTACACATTTGAAGGCAGATTTACAAAAAACCAAAAAAACAAAAAAAAAAAGGAAAATAGAACACAGCAATTAGGTACAGGAAAGAGAATGGGTACTTAGAAGGAACATTATTCTCTATTGGGATCCTTCAGAATAGCCAAAATTTTGCTTGTTTAGGGGGTGACAGGACAGGGAGTCATGAATAGCTGTGGATCTATTAATGATGCTGATAATGGAGTCTCATCTCTAGATTTGGCAGAGTAATACAGTACCACACCCTGTGAATGTTATTCTCTATGGGTGCTGACTACATAGCAGCGAGACCCACTGTCTCCAGTGTATTTGTGTTCCTCAATATTCCATGAGGTTTTGGTAACAACTTTACTATCAAGTTGCCCATGGGCTGAAATTAGATCTTACTGCTATTGTCCTTACTCATGCATAGGTCTGATCCCTTTATTCCAAAATTCTTCATGTGGTGACAAACACAGGTTTTCATGCCTGCTGTGCGGGCCAACATGCCAGGCAACATGAGCAGCTGTCCAACCAGCCAAGTGCTTTTCAAGTGGGCAATTTCTATTTAACTTTTGGAATGGTTTCAGAATCTAACCTGCTGCTGGTACATCTATGGCTAACCTTCCAGGTTGAATCTGTCTTGTGCCACACCTTTGCTCTCAGGGGCTGTTTGGACAAGTCCTTTGTGTAGTGGCTTCAGAAGCAGCCATGGTGGTGCCTTCTGTTTGCATTACTCTGAATTTAACTCTTTGCTAGGTTCTAAAATGTAGTCTGTCAAGTGTCTTGCAAGTGAAAAGGACTATGTTTTGGCCCAGGCAAAGTAGGTAACTCAGAACAGCAGACTACCTGCTTTGTCAGGACTAAGATAGCAATATACCAGTTGCTTCAGCAGCCTATACAACCTGAAGTGTCAGTTGTACTTCCTACTTGTGTATCCCTGGCTTCTGAGGAAAACGTTGAGGGATACAAGGCAGCAGCAAAAACAAACATGAGCAACAGAAGTAACAAGTAATTTTCTTATCCTGGCTCTCCCACATAATGACTGAAGTAGTAAGTTTAGTCCTTTCTCAGCAGCCTAATAGGCAGGACAGTAG
The DNA here is from genome assembly GCF_003259725.1 of Athene cunicularia. Lineage (NCBI taxonomy): Eukaryota > Metazoa > Chordata > Aves > Strigiformes > Strigidae > Athene > Athene cunicularia. Next base: position 1,588,546 of record NW_020799145.1, read on the forward strand.
TTGGCTGTAGTGGGAAGGATGTGAAAAGAAATGCTGCAAGAGGAAATAGAGGCATACTTCTCATTTTCTCCTGTTACAAGCACCTTTAACAAAAGAAAGGTATGATCATAAATCCGAATTTATTAACAACAATGTACCACTCTTAGTTCTAAGTACAAAAGAGCTCCGTTTGTTTACTGTGGTGCAGGATAATGAATGCTTTGCAAGAGATTTCTAGAGATTTCCATGTCTTTCAAACCTGTTTCGGGCCTTACACAACTGCATCTCCAATTACACTGTTGCTAGCTTGCTTTACTTTGTCATTACATCCCCCATAAGTAGTGCTATATTAGCATACATTTTGTAATTGATTGTCATTGTTTCCTTGTTCTGACACAACAGTCCAGTACTGGTTTCCAGTTATCTTTTAAATGTGACTTTATTTGGTGACTGTGGGTAAGGTCATCTTCTATTTCAGACTGCTTGCATCTACCCACTCACAAATTTGTTTTCTTCCTTGCTAATTATTCTTAATGCATTCAGTCTTAGTGGAGGTTCGGAAGTTCACCAGCAAAGGGCAGGTTCTCTGCATTTTTTGAAAAGCTTCTGAAGCAAGTTTCATACAATCGTGCATCTGTGCTGCTTACCAGTCTCTATATCACATGTAATAACATACAGCATTAAATGCTGGTAACATGCATGAACTGAAACGTTAGCATATACTTATACCCAAGCATAATTTTTCATAAAAATCTTAAATGGCTTCCACAAGTACCTAGACTGCAAACTTCCTCTGCTTCGCTTGTTCATAGCAGAGTCCAATGAGAAGGCAAATGGCAGTCAGGGGCAAAAGGTGCACAGTCATAGTCCTTAATGTCATCATAAGCATGTATCAGAATGGATGGAGGCAATATTGAGGCAGGGGATTGTACCCCTGACATCCCTAGAAAAATCCATTTGTCCTGATAAACAGGAAGTAAACAAAAAAAGGGCAAATAATACAGAAACCAATTAACAAAATTATTGGCATTACTGACAAAATAATGACCTATCTACCCAGTTTCATCCTCCAAGATATTAATATCAGGTTCTTTGTAACTAAGGAGTGTACATTTACTCAGCTCATCAGCTTCCCTGGAGCGGAATCACTCTGATTTTGAAAGCTTCTAACCAGAGATGACCCATTTAAATGTATCCCTCTATTTACTGAAATTAAGAAGTGCACTAGAGTTAAATCCCTGCTAGATAAACACCCCTCTAAGTACAAACTCAGTCACTGATGATCTTGCTTTCATTTATAGCTTCATACTTTATGCTGAACAAATGAATTCTGAGATTTTAAACTTACCTGTGTTCTCCTAGATACTAGTATGTTAAGATTCTGTGGCATCTTTCTCCTCAGTATCTTTTCAAGCACTTTCAGGTTATTTAAGACTCTTTATGACCCAAACAACTACCTCAGATAACAAAGTAAAATTTTCTTTTTTTCCCTGATTGCCCTGCCCTGCCCAAGGGAGTGACCTGACATCTAAGGTTCTTTGCTTTATTTTGTTAGTTTTCTTAGCAGGTTATTCTATACACATTTTATAAAAGAAAAAAGTACTTGTTCAACTAATTTCACAGGAAAGTCCTAGGTATTTTTAGGAAATTAAGGAGAGTTAGTTAACTGCCTATGTTTTATACCATCCAGAGGAACAGAAAATATTTTCTGTTTCTTGACAGAAGTATTTGAAAACCATTCACATCAGCCTGTTACATAGAACTTAACTCCCCTGAGTAACTTCTTGTCAGAAATGGGTTACTTTCACATTGTTTAAAACCAGTATCCAATTCTACTTCCTTAGCCACAAAAAGTATATTAAAAAAATTGTTTACAAACCTATTACGTTTTTTCATTATAGTTATGACTATTCTGTGTCTTAGGGGGTAAAAAAAAAAAAAAAGCATGAGGCTAGACAGATCTATTTTTGAGACATAGTTAGAGGTTTTCAGATGGATAAAGGCATTAAAAGTCCTAAAAATCAAACAGGTAGACCACAACACAATGTTATGAATTTGATAATGCTCTCTCACATATATTATATTCCACCTAAGCATTAAAAAGTGCTTGGAGAGAGATGTAGTGCTCTGACTCATAAGCACTGCTGCGAACTGCTGCAACAGTTAAAAGACATTACTAACACACAGACTGCTCTGCCTTCAGCCAGCCAGGACAATGGAGTGTCCTAGCCACCGTGATATATAGTCACAGAATCAGCTAGGTTGGAAAAGATCTTGAAGATCATCTAGTCACACAATTAACCTAACACTGACAGTTCTCAACTACACTGTATCTCTCAGCACTATGTTGAATCTACTCTGAAACACCTCCAGGGATGGGGACTCCACCACTGCCCTGGGCAGCCCATTCCAACACCCAACAACCCCTTCTGGAAAGAAATGCTTCCTAATATCCAGTCTAAACCTTCCCTGGTGCAACTTGAGGCCATTCCCTCTTGTCCTGTTGCTTGTTACTTGGTTCAAGAGACTCATCCCCAGCTCTCTGCAACCTCCTTTCAGGGAGCTGTAGAAGGCGATGAGGTCTCCCCTCAGCCTCCTCTTCTCCAGACTAAACACCCCCAGTTCCCTCAGCCGGTCCCCATACGCACCAGCTTCATTGCCCTTCTCTGGACACGCTCCAGTCATTCAATGTCCTTTTTGTAGTGAGGGGCCCAAAACTGAACACAGGAATCGAGGTGCGGCCTCACCAGTGGCGAGTACAGGGGTGAGATCCCTTCCCTGTCCCTGCTGGCCACGCTATTGCTGACACAAGCCAGGATGCCATTGGCCTTCTTGGCCCCCTTGGGCACACTGCTGGCTTCTGTTCAGCCGGCTGTCAATCAACCCCCCCAGGTCCCTCTCTGACTGGCAGCTCTCCAGCCACTCCTTCCCAAGCCTGTAGCACTGCTGGGGGTTGTTGTGGCCCAAGGGCAGCCCCCGGCATTTGGCCTTATGGACACTCCCCCAGTTGGGCTCAGCCCATGGCTCCAGCCTGTTCAGGTCTCTCTGCAGAGCCTCCCTACCCTTGAGCAGATCAACACTCCCACCCAACTTGGGGTTATCTGCAAACTGACTGAGGGTGCACTCAATAAAGGTGTTAAACAGGAGTGGCCCCAAAACCGAGCCCTGGGGGACACCACTCGTGACTGGCCACCAAGTGGATTTAACTCCGCTCACCACAAATCTTTGGGCTCAGCCTGACAGTTTTTTTACCCAGCAAAACGTGGGCCCATACAAACTTTGAGCAGCCAGTTTTGCTAGGAGAATGCTGTGGGAAATGGTGTCAAAGGCCTTACTGAAGTCAAGGTAGACAACATCCACAGCCTTTCCCTCATCCAATCAGCAGGTCACCCTGTCGTAGAAGGAGATCAGGTTTGTCAAGCAGGACCTGCCTTTCACAAACCCATGCTGACTGGGCCTGAGCATCTGGTTGTCCCGCATGTGTTGTGTGATGGTACTCAGGATGAGCTGCTCCATCAGCTTCCCGGGCACTGAAGTCAAGCTGACAGGCCTGTAATTTCCCAGATCATCCTTCCGACCCTTCTTATAGATGGGCATCACACTAGCAGATTTCCAGTCTGTCGGGACGTCCCAAAGTCTCTTCAGCAGGCTTTATTTTCAGTTCAAAAAAAAGAGCAGGGTGACTTTGAAATGGGTTGTAACAGAATCTCTTTTCTCCTTTGTTTCAGGCACCACTACCCTTTAGGGTTCTCTTAGGGGAATAATTTTGCCTTCACGTTTACTAGTTTTCCTTTTTTAAGTCTTCAGCACGTACATCCAGTTCCATCCTACACCTTCTCAACTGGAAAGCTGTTTAACTCCAAAGAAATCAGATCCCAAACTGATCCTCAGAACAAGCTGCTCTTCCACATCTTTGCAAGAACACTGCATCCTGTTCCACATCCCCAGATGTTGGCAAAGCCCCATGGCAAAAATCACCACTTTTACGATTTTGGCTCAGAAGCAGTGCCATGTCCATACCTTAGCTATCACAGGTTACACTGGCACAGCACAGTCAAGCCTCTGCCAGTAGTTTATCTCCACAAATATTTAAGAACCTACCAGGCCAATTCCAGGAACATGCTTTTTTTCTCTTGGCCCTACATCAAGGATTAGTAACATGACTGATGTGAGACTGAGCGGAAACCTACCCATGGGGTAGTGTCCTATTAAAATATATGAATCTATTGGAATTTGTGTCAGAGCTGTAATAAGAACAGCACTATTTGAGCTTTGTGGAACCTAGAAGAGCTTAGTAATTTCTCATAGGAGGTCTCTAGCAAAGCTAGGAAGAATTGTCTTCACTTCCAACTCCCACAGTTTCATCTACTGCCAGTTTTTTCTGCATTTACACCTAAGTTTCTGAAATTATAAACGCTAGATGTTCTGAGATATGACAGCAGTATGTAGCTACAGCTGTTCTGAGAACTTTCTTTACCTGAAGCTAACTGCCCTTAACTATCTCAGCTATCTAACATTTGTTGCACAAGTTAAGTATCATTATCACTGTCTCACCCTGAAGCTTTCAAGCACATCATCACGATTTAGGGAAGTACATGACTCAGGTAGATGAAAACACCACTTCCCAAGTGTTTTTAAGTTTAACATGTACAGGTCACTGAACAAGATGGTAAGGAGTGAGCATCCTCTAATTCTCAGGCAGACTGCAGGCAAACTCAGTGCAACAATGAACACAAAACCCATGCATGATAAGGTAGAAGAATTTATGTATGATACAGTAGGAAATGTATAAAGGCTGAACAACTCATTAGGGTTTCTAAAAGCAGCACACAGACCTTAACAGAAATATCCCTGACTTAACCAGTATATGTCAACTTAAAATTATTTAACTGTATTATTAATTCCTTGTATTATTTCCTGTTTATGAATGGATGTCCCTTTCTGAATTCAGCTCTTTTGCTGGATTAAATGTTACCTGCACCCATCACCTCACTTCTTTGGAAGAATATGTTGAAAAAAGTCTGCAGCAGCATTACTTTGGCAAAATCTGATGGGTTGGCTCACACCATTTATCTTAACAGCCAAAATTAACCTTATTTATCTGAATTTCTTACATTAGTGGTCATAAGAGTTGCTGTGTTGGTCTGCAACTGCAAGCAGTGACTACTGTAAACAGCAGTGGAAGTGTACTTCTTCCAATGGCACAGCTGAATCTGGGGATGTCCTGTACACTGTTCCATGGTGAACGATTCATTTCAGCTTCAAGCTTCAATTGACTAAAGCTAAACAGAAGCAAACTATTCTTATACCCTAGCCAGCGTGTGAACACTAAACTAGGAAGAGTCTGCATATGGACAAGGCCAGTATACTCTATCTGAAATCCAAAATCCACACCTTAAATTGCATACCTTCCTTACCAAGCAGCCATATTTCATGTTCATGCATCTGATTTAGTGAGAAACAAGTATAAATATAAAATAAAAAGATCTCCAGAGTCCTACTTACCTCTAACCATTAACAATGAGATCATAAGTGAGCATGAACAGAACAACCTTAAGGCTATATCTTGCCATTATTCTACAAGCTGAATGGCAGCAGAGATGGCCTCAGTTGATCCAAGTGTATGATAGCCTCTGGAAAAGCTTACACATCCCAGGCCTGCCATTTGCCTTTGGCTTTTCTGATCAAATTGTATAGCAGATAGCTGTTACTCACCCAGGGGAATTGTGTTATAGTACACATGACAAAACTGCCCTTTTGCATGCTGAAAATATATTTAATAAAATACTAAAACAATTCTCTCTTAATTTACCACTCCCTTCCCCATTTTATTCTCTTATTTTCCCTTATCATAACCACTGCACTGATTTTTGATAAAATACATTTTTGAGACATTTTCAACTTCTGAGAGAAGTTCCACCTTTAGGTAGAACAGAATCTCAACATATTCTGCTACTTGATGCAAAATAGGCTTTGGTTAGTTGGCTTAGAACATACTGGTAAGTTTCATAGTTTTATACAATACATAGTTTAATACAATAGCAGCTATTGTATTAGGTGGAAAAAAAAATGCCAGGATTGAGAAATTGCCAGTATATTCTACTGCTCAGGGAAAAAAAGGAATTATTGATATAACATGTGCTTTGCTTGTGGATTCACAACTTTGTAGTCTCAAACCTGAGCACACATCAAACAGGGAGGAGTATTCCAGAATAATACTATGAAAACAAACAAAAAATTCTCTATTTTTTTGTCTTCAGAGACTGAGAGTCAGTTACATTTTTGTCTGTGGTATTTTATTTTTTGTCCTTGTTGCCAGGACAGAATTATCCCATCTTCTGTGCTATGAAATTAATTATGAAAGAAAATGCATATTTAGAAAGGATGCAAGACATGTGAGCAGCAGTTAGAAAATTTAGGCCATGTTCCGTCTTATTTTGATCCCGTTGTCTTAAACATGCTAGTATCTGGGCAAAACCAAGTCTGTATTTCAGGAAGCAGGGACAGTACTCCTAAGTGGTTCTCAGACTTTGTATAAATGGTAAGCTGTAGTTTATTTAAATTACTATTTCTTAGATAGTATTATTCCACCTTGTAGTTACTATACATAACACTGGCATAAACAGCATCGATGAAGGAACAAATATACTGTAAGAAAGTGAAACGGAAATGAAAAAATAGTTAACTATAAAAAGAAAGAAGGTGCAAAGTGAAAAGTTAAATACTTGGGAGCAAAAATAGGAATAAAAAGTACACAGAGGAGAAGAGAAAACTATGGCAAATTCCACTACTCTTGAGGATCCAGGGTTTTGCGATAGTGCCTTTGCAACCACACCATGCTTGATATATAGAAAAGTCCTAAGATTTCCCTGGTACATAATTGTGACTTATCCAGAATTCAAGTGCAAGTCATGCCTTCCAAAGGCCCCAGAATTCATTCCCTAAATAGATATCCTTTCTAACTCACTTCATACTTTAAACTAGAACTATCCTGTAATATATGGCATTCTTTGAGTAGTTGCCTGGCTTGAGTTGAGTTCAATCATTAGAACAGAACATGGTCCTTTATGTTTCTCACTTTGTCTAAATTGAATTACCATAGTCTTCATAATCATACAACAAAATTTATTTTCCCAGTCTAGTACATTGTCATGGTTTAAACACCATGCAACTGCTTTCTCACCTCCCCCTCCCAGGGGAGGCAGGGGGGATGGGGTGGGCAGGGGTAGGGGGTAGGAGAATTGGAGGGGTAAAGGTAAAGACTCATGGGTTGAGATAAAACCAGTTTAATAATTGAAATAAAACAAAAGAATAATAAAAATAATAGAAAGTACAAATGAATAATGCACAATGGAATTGCTCACCACCAATAACTGATAACCAGCCCATTCCTGGGTAGTGATCCTGAAATACCTAGATCCTGAAAATGCAAACCCAGAAGCAAGAGTGAATCCCCCTTTCCCAGAAAACCCTCTTCTAAATACCAAGCACAACATTATACAATATGGAATATTTCATTGATCAATTTAGGTCCATTGCTCTGGCTGTGCTCCCTTCCAGCTTCTCGTACACCTGCATGCAGGCAGGACATAGGAACATGGAAAGTCCTTGATTTCTTAGCAAGAACTGAAAAAAAAAAAATCACTGTATTATCAACATTCTTTTCATACCAAATCTCATATTGAATCAAAAGCACAGCACTAGTCTAGCTACTAAGAAGAAAAATTAACTCTATCCCAGTGAAAACCAGGACAATTCACAATTTGCTGCTTGTAGAATCAAAATTCTACAGCAGTAGTATTCCTTATGGGCCCCACTGCCCTGCAATTGGCACAATTCTAATATCAGGATACACTAGAATAAGCAAACCACTATAGATTTTACTTCTGTTTCTTGGACTCGGAGGCAAACTCAGGAGACTGTTTAAAGATGGGTAAATTCATGTTTGCAGTAGGAGTACTATTAACCAGGAGAAGAACAGCAAAAGGGACTCTTCCAGAGCTACTGGCACTGGTTCAGAATTCTGGGTTTGGCCCACTGAGCTAAAGTTGTTTGACCACTGCCCTCAGGCAGTTTAACAGGCCAGGAATAGCCAAAACTAGGAAAGATTATTTTACCAAAAACATGCATACAGATAACTGACTGCCAGAGCCACAACAGGTTAGCACCCAGGAATGAATGCTGAGTAACTGTCCTCCTTAGAGCCCCCAAAAAATCCATTCTGTGCATGGGTCTATTCAGTATTCTTTAGAATTGCTTTAGTGATGAGCTTGTTTATAAAATCTACATCTGACACAAAGCTAGTGGGATTTGGTGAGCACGTTATAAAAGAGAATTAAAACTGAAAATGATGTTGAGAAATTACAGAGAGGCTCAGAAACCATTAAGATAAAATTAAAAAAAAAAAAAAAAAATCAAGTGTAGAGTGATACACTTGAAAAAACACAAACACAAAACTTCCTCGTTAAGGAAGCAAAATGGTAGCCTGAAAAAAGCAAGGAGAGAGATATATCAATACCAGTGTGCTTCACCCCTCCCTTAAAATATGGCAATCATACCAAACTCTGGAATTCTGTGGACTAGAAAATAAATACGAACACTAACACATTATTGCTGCAAGCCAACACACCTTTCTCACACACAGACTTAATTTCAGAATGTATTCAGAAAGGCTCTTTAGACAAAGGAGATAATTATTCCCCTCTACTTAGCCTTGAGAAGATCTCAGCTGAGTATTATCTCTTCAACATCACACTCACAAACACACCTTGAGAGTTTAGAGCAAATGAAGCTACTTTGAAAGAGGGTCTACCTTTAAACCTACAAACACAGCTGGATGAACATGTATGTCTCCAGAAAAAAAGGCTACGGGCAAAAGCACATGAGTACTAAGAACATTCATTAAAGTTGTATTAGAACAAAAATTTTACTATTAAATTAGAAAGCAATTACATCTTCCATAAGAGAAGGAAAAACTCTAACCAGCTCTAATAATTACTTTGCTGCCAGTCATGTCTGGTTGAGATGCACCACTTCAGTGTATTATGGCACACTCAGTATTACATATTGCAGATCAATAGATGGGTAGGGTAGGTAAAGAATATCCTTCCCTCTAGGATTCAAGTACTTCAGGAAAAGTACTGTTTCCAATGTAATGGATATGGCACAAGACAACTTTTGTGGGAAGTACCAGCAAAACAGACACCTTCCAGGGTTTCTTAATAATTAATTTCACCATCATCGGGTTTGCCTTCACTTCTTATGAAAAAAAAAACCAAAACACCTGTTTTTTCTATGTTAGCTACCCAAGACACATGAACCATCTTAGTGTAAAAGGCAATGCGCTTCCACCTTACTGCAACAAACTCATGGAGGCCAGTCTTATTTCTCCAGCTGATGATAGTCTCAATGAATATGCCTCACTATAAAGCTGAAATATCTCACCTTCACTCCATTTTCATCTTTGAAGTCTCTGATTAAAGTTCAAACAAGTACGATTTTTCTCCTTGCATTTCAGGGTGAGCACTATCCACCAAAGTAGCAGACATAAGCAAAAATATTATCCATTTCTGTAAGACAAGTCTTAAGTTTGCTCATTTAAGACTTTCCTGGACACATTAAAAAATGCTTTTTGTTCTCTTATTTTTTATATAGAAACCTGACCATGAAGCCATCTTCATGGAATGTTCTAACTTAACCTAATTTTTACTGGCCACCTCACCCAAGCAGCTACACTTCGCTAGGAACTGGGTGAGGCACTAAAAAAATACTCCTTTCTGCCATTTCTGCTGCAGTGGCTGCAACCTCTGGCAGAGAGTTGGTAGCAAACAGAAATACCACGACATTGTTACAGCAGGGGTTTCAAGGTGGTAATGGTTGCTGTAAACATCTGCAACTCCCTGATGGTAATGACCTTCTTTTGGAATAAGAGTTTCCCTACAAGAGTTCCGCTGATATACTGGTTTCTATGCAGTTTTGATGATACTGATATCATTCCTCACATAAACAAGCTTCAGTTTCACACCACCACACCTAGCTAGTCAAAATGGTATTTCTTCTCATCATGGTACTTTATCTACTTTGAAAATTTTTTGTGCAATTTTACTGTTGTTGACAGCATCCAAAGCATTAATTCAGCTAAGGGCCTTCATATTTTTTTCTCTTTTGCTAAGCTAGACAAATTAATCAGGGGAAAATAAATTTATCCTTTAGCATGTGATTATTCACCATGTTTGCATATTCACTACACATGAAGCTTCAGCCACCCAAGTTTCATATAATGATCCCTTATTGATCCTACCAATTTCAGCAAAAATTTTCATGTTGGTTGAACATGTCTTCCAACCCCTCAATACAGGTTAAAATGAGATTGAATGATACTTCATCAAAGCACAAAAAGAAAATACCTTCAGATTGACAGGACTATTCAACTGGAGTTTTTGTTGTCTCAAAATGCAGGTGGCAGCTGTAGCCTTCCAAAAATAAACATAATCATTAACTAAACATAGGTGCATTCATCACAGTCAAGTGAACATTTTTCTTTTACCTGAAGGATTAATTTTATGTTCCTTTTTTCTTCTCTGTATGCTTTCTACCAAAAGAATGGGTTGACCTGGTTTAGGACGGTTTGAGTGCTGCTGAGTCCAACAAGCAGTTGAGCTGTCTTGCAAAGAAGCTTCCACTTCATTACTTAAGGCTTCTTTTCTCTTGTGGAGTAAGAAGCCGCATAGGGCCCTGAGATTAACTCTGGGGAATGGAGAGGAAAAATAAAACAAAACACAACCAACACACTGCTTAATAAGAGTTACAGTAGGGTATGAAAAAAAAAAAAAAAAAAGCTTCGATTTTCATTAGCATATTTTTTCAAGAGCGTTAACTATATTCTTTTACCTTTAAGACACCGGGTTGCAACTCATAGTTTCAGCCAAAGCTAAAACCAAAATGGTAAATTACTCATTGATCAAAAGCTTTACATAATGATACTGGCTATTTTGTATAAACAGATTTGAATGTTTCCATTTCTTCGGTTTTGTTCCCAAGCAAATAGTTTTCAAAGACAACGTGGAACTGACAATGTAGCTTTTAAAATTTTGTTTATTTTTTGGATACTTAGTGCTGTCCTTTTAGCGCTAATTCTTACAGATATCTTTCAGCAGTTTGGTAGTCAGTCCATATAATAAATAAAACGAACCTAACGATTAAGTAGTAAGACCTTGGAAAAACTACAGAAACAGCAGTAATTAGCACTGTATAGCCAGCATTGTAACTTGGTGATTATCGCTCCTATTCAACCAATAAAAAAACCCTAAGCTAAACACCACGTAAATAGCTGTCACTTTATGTCCACAAGGTGCATTTGGTGCTCCCAGCATTCATCAGGTCCTGACCACAGCTGAGGAACTTCACGTTAAATACTGTCACCTGAGCATCCGTAGTAGCTACTGATTTTAATATTGAAGTTCCTCTTAACATTTTTACTCCGTAGCACGAAGTGAAATCTATAGCAAGAGTTACGCCAGCTTCAGAATGGCAAATACCTCCCACATGAGGAGATTAAAAAAAAAAAGGTAATTACATATAGCGCCACGTATGCTAGTTTGGCTCTTTTTTTTCTTTTTAAGTTGACTCTACAACTGGTGTTCAAAATAAACCCTCGGACTGGCAGGGCCATTACTTTAATGAAGTACTCAGTCGTTTGTTACATAAAGAGGCACAGCCTCTGCAAACTCGAGAGCTCTGCAGCGCTTGGCTGCGGATCAGGCAACGATCTACAGCATAAAAACCCCATAGCACCAGCACGCGGAGTTGGAAAGCGTACTTCCAAACCAACTGTTAAAAAGCTAAAAGGACACAAGCAAGCAAGACGAAACAGACATAACTGCTCCATTTGCGAGGGTAAAGAAACAAGAGATCCACCTCCGCTCTTCGCACAGCCTTATTATATCTGGCGACTACTTCAACAGCCGCCTCCAGACGTGCGACGAGCAGCAGCCGGGTCTTCCGAGAGCCTGTGGTAAATAACCGCCCGCCG
>NW_020799145.1:1600605-1656523 GCF_003259725.1 Athene cunicularia
ACGTACGGTGCCGGGACTCCCCCACGACCGCGCTTCGTTACGTGCGTGTTGCGGGGAGAAATGGAGTATTTTATCTTATCTCCCTCCTCCTGCCCCCAGTTTCTGACGGTGGAACAACAAACTGCACACGGCTAGCAAAGTTACTTTCTAAACTCGAGCTGAAGTTACACTTACTGATTTTGTTGTTGTTTTTTTCCTGTAAGTGTGCGTTATGGTCAAATAGAGTGCCAGAGAGTCAGCATGACTACATAGATCGCACTGGAGTTGGTTTTCCTTGGTATCTGCTGCTTATGTTTGATAATCTGATTTCCTGAACTTTAGGTTAACTCTTTTAGATAGGTAGGTAAATAACAAACTGAAGAACTAAAGCTGTAAAGATTGTGGTGGCACTTTTTTTAAATTTTATTTTTACCATTTTAGGTGTTCTGCATGCTTTCTGAAAAAAAAAATTGGCAGGGGATCTATGACACAGCATTGTTCCACTTGCATTCTTTTCTGTTTTGCTTTAGATTTCTTCAGTGTTACTCGGTTTTAACCACAGCCCCTAAGACCCAGACGATAAACACAGTACTGGAATTTAATTCCGGTAGTATACCAGTTACATGTTGAAGGTGGGGCAGTCTCTTCTGTGTAAGTTAGTATTGTTGTGCAAATAAAGGCACACTTTCACTTCGGGAACCTAGTTGCCCTATTACTATCTTTGTTTCTTTGGTCCTTTTGTTATTCTAAGAAAAAAGTGGTGTACCAGAGAGATGGGATTGGAGGCAGATTTTTATTGCCCATATATATCAGTAGTAGAAAGCAAAAAGATTGTATTGATAACAAGCATTTAAAAATAAATTTAAAGTTAAGTATATCATACAGCATATGTGGACCTGACAGAGGTGAGGGTGAAGTTTCATTAAATACAGTATTTCTCTCATGAATTATGTCTCAGCTTTAGGACTGGTATTTCTGCGGTGTTTCATAGAACATGTGCCAGAAGAGTGTCTTCAAAGCAGCCTTAGATCTTTTCTTTTGTTAATTTCTGAAGTGGTCTGTGAGCCTTTCTTGTCAAGTTTGAAAAATGCTTTCACCAACACCTGAGGCTTGAAAATTGACAAGAGAAAAAGTACTCCAGCTAGCATTCTTATATTAAATATTTTCTTTACAAAGGTCTATATGAAATTAGTATCTAGAGATGTATTTTCTCGATTTTTCTTGGACTTCTGAAGTTGAGGTCAGAATGTGCACAGTAGCAACTTTAAAAATGGCTGCACTTTTACTTCCAATTTTTATGGTCCTGATTGGTAATATTGCTGTGAACTAGTGAACCTTTTCAGAAGGAGACTTTTCGTTCTTCATATGACTCAGAACACTTTTGCAAAGTACTCATTAAAATGCCTGTTGTATTTTTTTGTGATTTCTGCTGCAGTTGAAGTTCTCTGTATATAAAGACTGCTTCCTGAACCTTCACCTCTTCTGACCTTTATCAGTTTAGTTTTTTATTTGATCCTCTAGTGAAGTAGTAAACACAACGTTAGGACATAAAGATCACTTGTCATGAAAATGGCAGCAGAGAAAAGCTTGTTTGCAAGATAGAATAAGGAAGGATAAATAAGGGAAAGAAGTAAGGCTTAAACGCAGCTTTCGTAGTTTGCAAATAGAGCAGAATAAGACAACTAATGCTGAAAATTGTTTTATTTGTTTCTGACACATGTGAAGTCATCAATTCTTAAGCATAATCATTTTCCTGTTTGTCTCCACTTGGTAGAGAATATTTCCTATGTATCACTGCAGGGTTTGAGCACCCAGGTGGATCATTTAGAGCTGGGACCTTTGGGAAGTATGTTAAAAATAAGTTTGTTGTTACAGAAACTTTACCTTTTTCATACCTTTTCACCATAAGTAACTTGTATTTAAAACCATCTTCGCCCTTCTTCCTGCTTTTCTTCCCTATTTAAGTAAAGACAAGGCAGGTCTTTATGGTGAATTTTGCTTTTGCCTACCTCTCATTATGGCTTTTGTTTTTCAGAATCTAATGTGAAGATGATGTTCAATAACTCTAATCAATACCTGTGGTAAAGGTCGTGGTATGGAAACTTACTCTGTAACCAGTCAGTGCTGTTATGAGTCAGTTTTCTGTGCCTGAAACATACAGTGGAATCTACATATGTGGCAAACATGGATTTGATCTTGGGCATTGTCTGCTGTGACTGTGGCTATGGTGTTAAAAGGCAATTAAACTTCTGACTGCAGCTATCCACCCTCCTCTTTTCCTTATGTAGCAAAGCCATCAGAAAGGATAGTATTTCTGTGCTGTAACCTCTTCCCTGGTGGCATAGCTTAGCCTAACTTGTGTGAACTCTGACTTGTGATGATGCCTTTTGACTGTCTGCAGTACATTCAACTCGCAGCTGTTAGCCAGACATTTCTCAGTGCTGATTTTAGTTTTTTTAAGAGGGTAGGCTGTAAGTTGGTTGAAAAGTTGCTTTATGAAAAACTGAAACAGCTACACAGTAGGAGTAAGAATTTCTACAGTAATATTTGTAAGGGGTTGAAGGAGTATTAGGACTATTACCCAAAGTAAACTGTCATTGCATGCCAAAAGGAGCCTTACACTACATGACTTCACAATGATGTTTCTGGTGTAAGCACACAACCCATTATGCTAGCTCTGTGGGGGTGCATGCAGGCAGTCTTTGGTAGACAACTTATCAAGTTAAAGTGGTGTCCAGAGGTTTGTTTCTGGCCTAAGCATCTGGATAAGCAATTAAGGTGCAGCATTTCTGATTCTGTGGCTTGTATTGTAAACAGCAAATTCCCTTCTAAAAGGTTCTGAAGTTACAGTGAAGTTACATACATGAGTATGCAAAGGGATCTTTCAGCTGTTAGTGTGTTGCTTTGCTCCTCTTATGTGAACCGCATAACTCGTTTATGTTAGTTGAAGATTTGACTCTTTACTGTTTTTTTGTTATTTCACGTAGACCTGTTCATTGATCAAATCATTTTTTGACAAAATGACAATAGTTAAATCCTGATAGATGTTAATGCAGTGTCCTGTGAAGTTGTGCAATACAAATGAGTGTCCTACTGATTTGCTTCTAAGTATTGTTATTTGTTTTAATTACGATGAGCTACTATAATTATTAATCAATTCTTAAACTTTGAATATCTTCATTTGGTTATGGTTAGCAGATGAAGCAAATACTATAAATCACTGACAGTATAATTTCATGTTTTCTATGGTAGTGTAATAAAGATAACTCCTTTAGCCTGTACTGTATCACAATTTCACAGTATATCTTTTCAGAGACACCTGTGAATCTTGACTTCAGTTGGAGATGTGTGGGGAGAAGTAGACTGTTGTTATTTTTCAGTAAAGGCAGAGTTACAGTGTGCTTTGCAGTGTGTATGTGGCTGTTGCTTGGGTCCACATTTCCTTTTCATCAGACCTAAGTGATGCAGTTTCTTACTTTCCACTACTTATTCAAGGCAGGGGATCTGGCCAGAACATCCTGGCTGAAGTTCAGTTTAGATTGACTCAGTCATGGAAAGGCAGAAGTTATATTGGATGGTGAAGGGAAACAGCTAGAAGAATTATAAATACTTACTGCTCCGCCTGTTCTTCAATTCAGTGTGTGCCCTGCATCAAAGTAGTCTATAATATGTGTATCTTTTTGGGTGTCCAGCTGGTCTTGAATTCCAAAGTAATTTGCATGGTTTGTTACCTGCTGTGTTTTAGTTTTGCATCTACTAATATTGCATACTTGCTTCATGTGAAAGAAATCCATGCCTTTGTTACCTTTGGGTTTGTAGCAGGTTTATAGCAAAATACGTGTAATGTGCTCTGATGCTGTGCATCCTGAAACATTATGCTGGTGGAGATGGTACTGTACAATAAAGGGGCTGTATCAACCAAACCTTCTAGGTGCATATAAAGTGGTAGTGCAGAAATGTTTGTGCTTAGGGAATAGTCCCTCAAATTCTTTATAATGTAGATACTCACTGTCCTAAACCGTTTGATCTAGAGGTAGTTGAGCAAAGATCCTGAGTCTCTCTCTTCAGCTTTTGGTTTTGTGGCTCTTGTATTTACATCTGGCTAAAGTTACCTTGACAGTGCTAGTTTTTTTCACTCCCTGTCTCAGCTCAGATCTGCCTGCTGCCCTGGTTTAGGCCCAGCTGGCAACTAAGCACCATGTGGCTGCTTTTTCACTCTTCCCTACCCCCTGGTGGGATGGGGAGGAGAATCCAATGAAAAAGGTAAAAGCTTATGGGTTGAGATAAGGACAGTTTAATAGAACAACACAAGGAGACAAGAAATAATACACAACTAATGAAAGAGTACAAAGTGAGTGATGCACAGTGCAATTGCTCACCACTTGGAACCTGATGCCCAGCTTTTTCCCAAGTCACAGTCCCCCCTGCCCCTGGCCAGCTCCCTCAGTACATATGGTACTAAGCATGATGCCCTTTGGCTAGTTCGGGACAGCTTTTCTGGCTGTGTTCCCTCCTAGCTTCTTCTGAAAATTAACTCCAGCCTAAGCAAACATAGGACATTATCCACCCCTTATTCTATACCATCTACATCATGTCCAGATCCTACACTTTCAGTTAATCATCACCACTTTTCCTGTCTTTGATAGATATGTATACACACAGATATCATTCCCTTAGTCTATGGGCCATCCCTCTAATGTGTCCGTTGACTTCATTTAGTCTGTGACTTTTAGGACTTTTCATTTAGTCCATGGGACTCCATTTGTCATAACAGTCTTTCAGGGCAGGATAGATGGTGTCTGGTGTTGGATTGTTGCATGCTGCATCCAGAATTTGGGGCTGGTGTATCTGGCGCAGCCCATGCCCACAATCTGCCGCTTGAAGATGTCAATCTTGAGGAAGTTGCTGGGCACCACCTTAAGTTCCATCACTGCTGCACTTCGCTCAGTTTCATCAAAGTATATCTTTCAGTGACTTGTGTGATTCGTACTGTAATACCATTGGTATGGCACATAGCAACTGTGGTAGTGATGACATATGGTGGCACGGTTATTTAGCAATTAACATCATACAATTTCATTCATCAGCTATTCTCACTCAAAATCAAATTCCCTTGAGGTTCACGTTGAACTTCCCCATCCTTCTGCATCACTCACCAAGTACACCAAGGTCCTTTAGCAAAAGCAATCCCATGGATTGGTTTGCCTTTGCCCAAGGCAGGACTCTAATCCAGACTGTCTTCCCTAACGTTTTCTTCATGTGCACTGCAGGAACTTTATTCCTTTCTGCAGTATGTGGAAGTTTTGACTGGGCAGGGGTAGCTTGATTTGTAGATCCTCTAGTGTTGACTAATTGGGTGGCTTTTGCTAAATGTGTATCCCAGTGTTGAAAGGTCCCATCCCCCACTGCTCACAGTGTAGTTTTTAGCAGTCCATTGTATTGTTTGATTTTTCTGGAGGTTGGTGCATGTTAGAGAATGTGATATACTCACTCAGTGCTATGCTCTTTGGCCCAGGTATATATGAGGTTGTTTCAGAAATGAGTCCTGTTATCTGACTTAATTCTTCCTGGGGTACCATTTTTCCATAAGACTTGCTTTTCAATGCCTGGCCCAAGATAGTGTTCTGGGCAGTGGCATGGGGCATGGCATATGTTTCCTAGGTGGCTTCCACCATTTTACAATGGCACTTGCCTTGGTAGGTTTGTGGGAGCGTGGTACAGTCAATGTGTCAGGCCTTCCTGTACCTGTATTTTAACCATCGTCCTCCATGTTACAGAGGCTTTAACTGTTTGGCTTGCTTGACTGCAGCACATGTTTTGCATTCATGGATAACCTTTGCAGTAGTGTCCATGGCCAAGTCCACCACTTGATCCCAAGCCCATCTTTATGTTCCATCTCTCCTTTTATGGCCTGAGGTCTCATGGGCCCATCAAGCTATAAATAATTCACCCTTATGTTGCTAGTCCAAATCTACCTGAGCCACTTAAATCTTAGCAGCCTGATATGCCTGCTAGTTCTTTTTATATTCTTCGATGGCCCTACCTTAGGTACATGGGCATCTACGTGACCTATTTTTACAACCAGCTTCTCTAGATGGGCAGCAATATCTTGTCACAATGCAGCAGCCCAGATGAGTTTACCCCTGCACTGCCAATTGCTCTATTTCCATTGCTGCAACCGCGTCACAGAGCATTTGCCACCATCCATGAGTCAGTATATAGAGAGAACACTGGCCATTTCTCTTGTTCATCAATATCTAAAACTAGCTGGATGGCTTTCACTTCTGCAGACTGGCTCAATGCACCTTCTCCTTCAGCAGTTTCTGTGACTTGTATAGGACTCCACACAGCAGTTTCCCATCTCCAGTGTTTTCCCACAATGTGTCAGGTCCCCTCAGTGAACAGGGAATATTGCTTCTCATTTTCTGGCAGTTCATTATAACAGTGGCGCCTCTTCAGCACGTGTAACTTCCTCCTCTGTTGACACTCCAAAATCTTTGCCTTCTGGACAGTCTGTGATTACTTCCAGAATTCCTGGGTGACTGGATTTTCCCATTTGAGCCCACTGTGTAGTCAGCGTGACTCACTTACTCCATGTGGCATCAGTTGTATGATGTGTGGAGGGGATCATTCCTTTGAACATCCAGTGCAGCACTGGTAGTCAGGGTGCCAAGAGGAGCTGTGCTTCTGTACCAGCTACTTTTGAGGCATCTCAAACCCCTTCATACACTGCCAATATATTTTTTCAATTGGAGTGTAGGAGGCCTTGGATCCTCTGTATCCCTGACTCTAAGACACCAGGGGTCAGCCTTGGGTCTCCTCTGGTGCTCTCTGACAGACTCCGGGTAGGGCCATCTCCCTCGCTGTGATGTAGAGCACATCTCGTCCTGACTGGTCCAAAGGCTACTGCATGAACTATTTCTTGTTTAATTTGTTCAAAGCACCAGTTAAAATCGTGCTTCTTCCAGGTCATCTCATAGAAGGGATTTACAATTACACTGTAATCAGGAATATGTATCCTCCAAAAACCTACAACATGTAAAAACACTTGTGTTTCCTTTTTGCTGGTTGGTGGACACATAGCTTCTATTTTGTTGATCATATCCATTGGGATCTGATAATGTTTATCTTGCCATTTTATTTCTATAAACTGGATCTCTGTGCAGGTCCCTTGACTTGGCTTTGTTTTATGGCAAAACTAGCTTTCAGAAGGATCTGAATTATTTTCTCCCCTTTCTCAAAAACTTCTGCTGTATCACCCCATACAATGATGTCATCAATGTATTGCAGGTGTACTGGAGCTTCACCCTGTCCCAGTGCAGTCTGGATAAGTCCATAACATAATGGTGGGGCTGTGCCCTGGAGCCATCGATTCCAGATGTACTGGACAACCCTCCAAGTGAAAGCAAACTGTGGCCTGGACTGTGCTGCCAAAGGATTGAGAAAAATGCGGTAGCAATATCAGTTGTGGTATACCACTCCAGTTCATATTGAAGCTCTAGCATGACCAGTATGGTGACACTCAGCAGTTAGTCTTCACTCTCCATTAGATTTTTGTACTGGCTATATGGGACTATTAAAGGGTGAGTGAGTTTTGCTGATCATCCCTTGGCTTTCTAGTTGATGCTTGTGGATGGGAATCTGTGAGTCTTGGTTGGTGTGATATTGCCATTGGTGCACTGCTGTGGTAGTGATTGGCACCTGTTCTTCAACCCTCAGCAACCCCACAACAGAACGGTCCTTGGAGACACTGGTCAGAGCAGACAGCTGTTCACATTCCTTCATCTTCAAGGCAGCTATGCTAAAGGCCCACCAGTACCTTTTTGGGTCTTTGAAATACTCTCCCCTGAGGTAGTTTATGCCAAGGATACACGGGGCATCAGGATCAGTCACCGTGGGGTGTTTATGCCACTCATTTCCAGTTAGACTCACTTCATCTTCCAATACAGTTATCTGTTGGGATCCCCCTGTCACTCCAGATATTCTGATGAGTTCTGCCCCTATGTAGCTTGATGTCACTAGGGTACATTGTGCACCAGTGTCCACTATAGAGCCTTATGCTCTGGTGGGTCTGATGTGCCAGGCCATCGAATCCACACTGTTCAGTAAACTTGGTTGTCCTTTCCTCCACTTGGCTGGAGGCAGGGTACCTCTAATCCTGGTCATAGTATTTGTTACTAATTACTTGTAAAAACGAATCAGAAGTCCCTTCAAGAGAATCAGAAGTGACATCAGCTGTTCTGCTTGCTCTGGGGAACTGCCTGCCAGACAATGGCATGGCATTTTTTCAGGAAGAATCACTTCTTGTGATTGTTTTTCCTTGCAACACACATACCCGTGCCTCTGAGGTTGAAAAGAGTTTCCCATCCCACTCCCTCATGTCCTCTCTGTGGTCACGGGTAAAACCACCGGGTACCCCATGATGTGTACCTTCTATGTCATCTCTCTTGAGCAGAAGAGTGCTTATTTTTAATAGCCAAGATAAAGGCCCATACAGGTGGAATGCGGAACTTATCCTCAAGTCATAGGAACTCTTGGGACAGTTTCTCAGCTGTCATAACTGGCAGTTTCTCCACAGCTGAAACGCAGGCCCATAGGGAGGAAGAGAGACTTCCTTCATATTGCTGCAGTTGACCAGCTGCTTCATCCACTGCACCATGGTGGTGCACTTCGTAGAAACTTCTGCCACATGGGTTATGAGCATTGGACTTCATCTGGATCTGTGGGTAACTGCTTGTTATCCGTATCATTATAGATCACCTCCAGCATGGCTAGTTCCCTCAAGTATTGGATACTTCTCCCCATGGTGGTCCACTTGCCTGGGTGACATGTACCATCTGCCTTGAAGGGGTACGTTTCCTTCACACCTGACAGAAGCTGCCTTTAGAGGCTGAGGGCTTGTGTCTTTTTTCCATTTGCCTTGTCACTACCCCTCTCTCTAGACAGGGATCCCAGCTGCTTGGCTATCCTTCCCTCTAATTCCAAGCTACTGGCTCCATTATCCCAGCATTGGAACAAACGGCTAACAGTGTGCTTGCCTGGATGGCAGTCAGAATCCTTTTGCATATCTTGCAGCTCACTCAGGGATAGGAATCAGATGATTATCTATGGCTCTGCCTCTTCCTCCTCTTCTTGTGATGGCTCTGGTTCACATTCATCCCTCACTAAGTGAACTGATTTTTTTTTTTTTGGTCTGTTTCTTCTGTATAGGGGTAACTGATACTGGCACATGTTGGTTCTCTGGTTCAGCTGCAGTACCAGTTGCCAGGGTTTGAGTAACCACAGTGCCCGTCGCTGGGGTTGGGGTAACCATAGTGTTTGTCACAAGGATTGGAATAGCTGCAGTGCCTGTCAGTCTGTTTTCCTTCCCTTTCCTCTGAGAGTGCTGCATAATACCAAGCAGTGTTTGGTAGATAACCTGCCAGGGCCCAGCACAGTGCAGTTAAGTTGTGGCTCTTTGGAATAGCCACAGCATTTTCCTTTAAAATATTCTGTCACTTCATCAGGTCCTGTAGTTGTTTGGGAGTGAAGCTCCAAACCGCTGGAGGTGAGAAGTTTTCCAGGTATCTGCCCATATTTATCCAACATGCCATGACATACATGACTGTCCAGCCTTGGGGTAGTTCTCTGGGTGGTATTCTTAAAAAAATTTTTGTAACCATAAACAAGACCTGAAACACATTCAGGAGAGATAGCAGTAACAGCATGCTGCCTTGAACATCCCAAGAATATTCAGAATTCTCAAAAGCTGCTGTAATTAGTCTGAAAGAAAAAGGGTAGATGAAAGAGCTGGAGAAATACCCCCTCCCGTCTTCTCTACAGATTGGGTGCAATTAGTAATAAATTCCGAGAGAGGGCCTCCGAGGTATGGGAATAATAGCAGTGCTGCAAACAAATAACAGCTTAACTTTATGACCAATGATTTAAACGTATCGTAAGTCGACATTACCCAGTACAGCAAAATGATAGTCCTGATCCTTCTCCCAGAGGTGATAAACATGACTGCAGGGAATACATAGTGCATATAAGAATTTACATAACACTACCATGTGAACAGATAAACCAACATTGTGATCAGCAACTATTTAACTAATATAAGAAATATGTATAACAAATTTGTTGTAACAGACTCTGGTCAGATCTGTTATTATTTCAACCCTTCGTGCCCCATGTTGGGTGCCAAAAAGGACTGCTGCCATGTAACCCCAGCCAGCAACTAAGAACCATGTGGCCACTTGCTCACTCTTCCCCATCCCACCAGATGAAAAGTGTAAAAACTGGTGGGCTAAGGACAGTTTAATAGGATAACACAAGGAGAGAAGAAATAATAAGAACAATAATACTAATGAAAGAGTATGTGAAACAAGTGGTGCACAGTGCAATTACTCACCACCTGGAACCTGATGCCCAGCTCATTCCAGAGCCACAATCCCCACTGCCCCCAGCCAGCTCCTCCAGTACATACATACTGAGAATGACATCATATGGTATTGAATACCCCCTTGGCTAGTTTGGGTCAGCTATCCTGGCTGTGTCCCCTCCCAGCTTCTTCTGGAAATTAGCTTTATGCTAAGTGAACCCAGGACACTAGCAGAGGTTAGACCACAGGAAGAACTGTGTGATTCATCACAATTACATCCACACTGGTTTTATTTGGGACTGTTCACAGAAGGGATTTTATGATGTTGATATAAATAAACATAAGAAGTGATAAGAAATTACAGTTCAAAAAGAGATACACCTTATTTTAAGTCATTTGAATAACATTACTCCCATGAGGAAATTTTAAGATGGACAATTGAGAAACAATTTGACAGTATGTAATGATTCTGTGATTCTGTAATGCATTTGAAAATCAGGGCCAGCAGCCTTACAATTTGGGACAATGAGATGGAAATTTGTTTTACACTTTATGAAAGTCTTTGTAATCTGTTAGAAGCATTTACTTTCCTCTTATGCTTTTTAATTCTAAGAGAAACTACTCATTAAAAAGCAGTCCAAACAGATGGGTCAGCATTGGCTTTGGCAGGGAGTTGGCTTCATTAGGCATGAGAATTTACCCAAACTAATACCATTGTTATCTGGATGGAGCTTGGCCACTGCTGCACCTGTTATCTCTTTTGTAGATTTTTGCTTTGTCTTTAATGAGACTTTTATAATGGCCTAGAGGAACTAGGTATCTAGCTCTTAATGAACTTTATTGAATAGGGTATGTAATCTCTATGGCTTTTTATACAATATCAGTCTTAGTAAATATAAACTAAGCTGGTTTTGAAACATGTTAAATCATAAGCTTTTTAGCATTTCTGTTCTGTGAACAGATCCTTATTTGGGAGGGCCATATATAGTGTGTTCTGGTTTATGACTGGCTGTTTTTTAAATTTTGTGGGCTAATATTACCAGAAACAAAATTGTCTTTATGGGTATCTTTGGACAGGATTTATTACTTGCATTTAAATAGTATTTTCCAGTATTGTATGTTCATCTTGTACAGATCTTATAATTATTATATTTTTTTTTCATAGAATTATGTTCTTTGACATACAAAAATCTCGGAATATAAATCCGTTTAAGACAATTCACAGTTATGTGAAATTGGTGAGTTTATCTGCTCTTAAAGGAGAATAATGAAGGGACTTGATCTGGTGGAAAGGGTGCAACATTCCCCTGTGGTTGTTACTGTTTTTCACAGGTTGGGCATTTGCTAGCCCATTAAAAAGAATTTTAAATTTTCCAAATTTGTGTGCAGGACATGTTGATGTATATGTAAATAACAGTATAACTAGTGGAGCTGAGGCTGAAGCCACTTAATTTTTATGAGAACTGCAAGTTGAATTAGAAATAGAAGTGAATAGAGGGGGAGATTTTGATACCCATTTTAATGGGTAGGTTAAGGTAGCAGTCTTGTGAAATAGGATATTTTGGGATGCTGTACACTGATAGATTTATAATTGATTGCATTGTGGTTCTGTATACATTTTTCTTGATAGCAGTGTGGTACTAGATTCTACCTTGTTAAATGGATTGCATTTGGCTTATGCGCAGAGAGGGTCATCTGTGAGAGTGTCAGTCTTACATTTTGCAATGTAACAATTGACTGACATAAAACCTCTTTGTTGTGTGGAAACGTCTGTTGTCCTTTATGCAGCTAAACTGTAGTCCTCTTACAGGAAGCTATGGCATGGTGTATGCAGTTGTGAACATTCGATAACTTGATTCCTTTTCTGGTAATGTCCTGGGGTTGGAGGGCAGTAATTAGTGACCATAGTGTTTTGTTTTGAACAGAGAGGCTTCATAGACATCTTCCTGTTTTACCTTGCAAGAAAATATGATCCCAGAGTAGCTTATTTTAGGTGAGGATATTTTATTTTAAATGAGTTAAGCATTATTCTAATTTGTTGCCTTTACTCAGAACAGACTAGTATCTATTAAAACATAACAAAAGGCAATTTGTAAGCAAAAGCTATTAAGCCAGTTTTGATCCTGACAGAATGAGTAGGTAATTGGGGGTAAATCGGTGAAAATGGTTTGACGGAGTAGCATTTTATCTTCTGTGAGGGTTCTGATAAGTAAGGACTGTTGCTCATAAAAGAAGAAAGATGATGTTCTTTTTGAATTCCCTTATTGATAGTAGTAAGCACCAGTCTACTTTTTTGCTGACATGTCTTGCAGATAGGCCTTCTTTTTTTTTTTTTTTGTTGGGAAACTTGGGAGAGTACTTTGTTTTTCTTGAGTCTGTTTCTTAATTTGACTACAGGCCAGGGCATTTGCAGTGTTACAGTGTGGCTTTGTATAAGCAGTGTCATAACAGGGTTACACCAATTACTCGTGTTAGAAAGTAATTACTGCTAACTGTGGATGGCGATAAACCCAGTTGTGGAAGGTGGAACACTCTTTGTGATAAAATCAGCGAGGAGAGAGGCTTGGACAGGGTGTTGTTTTAGGCCTTGTAATGTACCATTACATCATTATTACCTTGTAATGTACTAAATTAGAATGCCTTTTAGTAAGACACATTTTTCATTGTATTGGTTTTGTTATTATGGAACCAGTATCATGGGGAGGTAACCTCACTATACACCCAAAGTAAACAAGGGGAACAGGCTAAGCCTGTCTAATGGTCATCTGGTGCTGAAAGTGGTGATCCTGCTTGCTTGCTTGTGCTGGCAGTGGGACTCATCTATCCTTTCAGAAATTCAGTTCAGTCACTTGAATCACTAGATGGGTTACGTTGGTTTTTTTGTTTGTTTGTTTTGTTTTTTGTTGTTGTTGTTGTTTTTAATTATAGAGTTACGTTTCTGCTGGCTTAACCACTCAATTAATGAGACCACTTTATGATCAAACAAATGAAAGTGGTGCTTTTGGGAGCGGGGAGTACCAAGAAACATGACTCATCTCATTAGCAGCAACTGACCATTGCTTCTGCAAAAATATAGCAGCTTCATCACTGCATTAAAATACTCTGACATGAGTAAAGAAAATGTTCCCAACAGACATTGATAAAAATTCTCGGAAAACTGAAGAATATTTCAAGCATTAGCCTGCATCAATTTATTCTATGAGAACACAGAAATAAAAATGTAGTAATGGTTGGTTTTCCAGCCTGTAAAAGCCTGTTGTTTGTTCTCAGGGCACTTAAGAGTTTCATAAGCCACTTGATCTGCACTCTTCTGGTTTGTGACATTGGCAGAACCCCTCAAGTGAATTATAACTATTCAGTCCAAAGTAGTTGTCTTTTCTGTTGTCTGTTTTGTTTGCTGTTATGATTGCATACAGAGATAACCATTAATATTTTGAAGTCAGAAAATAGTCTCAATAGTCCTTTTAATACTTGTTTTGTTGCGTTACATGAATTTTTTAAGTATGAATTTCAGTACAGTCACATCTGTTTAGGGAGAGATTTTTGAAGACACATATGTTACGGAGGTGCCCAGCTATCTTCCCCGCCTTTAGTAATACTGTGCTTAAACCCACATCTGATGATAACATAAAAACATCCAGAAATTGACTGAACTATCAGGATCCTTATGCTTCCAGTGGGCATTTAGAAGGATGGTCAAGTAATGTGCAACATTAAGGATTGTTTAAGCATTTTCTGCTGATGACAGATTGCATGTGTATGTGCATGTGTGTATAGTGATTGCCAGTAGATTTAATTACATTTTTTTCAATGCCCCTAATGTCATATAGAAATTCTGGTTTTGTTTTGTTTTGTTATTAGAGCTATTCTGCTAATTGAAAAGGAGACAGAAAATAGATGTCCACGCCTACAGACCCTGGCGCCATGCCTCATCCTGGTCCTTCTCCTGGACCAGGACCTTCACCTGGACCGATTCTAGGACCTAGCCCAGGACCAGGGCCATCTCCTGGCTCAGTTCACAGCATGATGGGGCCAAGTCCTGGTCCACCCAGTGTCCCACATCCAATGCCAACAATGGGGCCTACTGAGTATCCACAGGAAGGCATGCATCAAATGCATAAGGTAATAGTTTATTACAAGTGAACCTTTTTTCCTAGTTCTCTCCACTGATTAAAAAAACAATACTTACACTACATTCATACCTCCATAACTGCTATTACACATGATGTATCATCTGCAAAACTGTAGGTACACATCTACTGCTGTATTTATTGCTAAAGATGATGCATATATCAGATGAAACAGTTTCCTTGTTCTTAGTAGACTACTTTGAACTATATAGTAGTTTGCAAATCTTCATTTGTAAACTGAACTTTTCAGTAAGATAGATATTACTGGGGAAAAAATTGTGGGAGGCCATTCTAACCACCTTTTTTCTTAGTTTCTTCTTGTCTGTTTGGATGTGCCTTGTGTTTTTCTGGGGTGTTTTTTAGTTTTGCATGAACTTTTTAAATTTTTTTTTTAATAATACTTTTAACTTACAGGGCTTGTGCTTACAAATTTGTTTACTCTTCTGTGTTGATGGAAAACCATTTTCCAAGTTTTTTGTAAAGGCTCCATCTTACTAAATAATTTAAAATTATGTAGCTTGGAACATGTGAAGACTTCAGTGGTTGTTGTCATACATGTGTGCTTAAATGATGATTAAAGTCTTTTGCTTTCAGGAAATATTTCTGGTGTGGAATTTCCTTTGTGAGAACAGTCTCTTTATGTATTATTATTTTTATTTATTTGTGTACCAGAGATTTATTGCTGAAAATAATCATCTACTCTCAGAAATACACAGTAACAGTTTACAGAGTCAAGACAGAGAAAATATTTTGGTAACTATTATTGATTCCACTTGCAGTTGTTATATGCACACAGAAAAACTCCTAAATTTAGTATTAAAATTTATTTCTAAAATAATAAAAACTTATTTTAATTTTCCTCATGAATTGGCAACTTCTTGATGTTGTCATTTTCACATATGGATCAGTTTCATTCATTAAAACAGTTAAAACAGTGTCCAGTCAATAGAGGGTATGACACGACCATGTTTTGCATGAAGAACTGTATCATTGAAATGTCTAATAGCACAAGGTTAGCTGAAGTGAAGGAGGCCATGATCCAGCTGCCCATTTGTACTGATCTGTTGGAATTTCTTAGAGGTCAGTACATTCATTAACTAAAGCTTTTGCATTTGAATCTTGAAGCATATAATTTCTCTATTAGCCAGACATTTGCAATAGACATTTCCTTTTTTGTGGGGTCAGTTACAGACTAAGCTTCTAGTACCCTGGTGAATGCCCTAAACTTCATAGACAGCCACACTTTTTACATCTTTCAGTTCTCTTGTTTCTTTCTGGTTTTAAGAGATTCTGTACCTGCAGAAGAAGAGGGCAGCACCAGGAATTTTTATCTGGTTTAAACCCATCTGGCAGCCGAACACCACGCAGCTGCTTGCTCACCTCTGCACAGGGGATGGGGGATAGAATGAGCAGGGTAAAGGTAGGGAGTGTGGTAGGTTGAGGTAAAAACAGTTTAATAATTGAAATAGAATAAAGCAGTAACAATAATAGTAAGTACAGATGGGTAATGCACAATGCGACTGCTCACCACCCTCTGACTGATACCCACCCCATTCCTGGCTAGCAATCCCCAGATACAAAGAACCTGCAGTCGCAATCACAGAAGTGAGAGAGAACCCCCTCCTTCCTGGCCACCCCTCCTTTTTATACTGAGCATGACATTACCTGATAAGCAATACTCCACTGTCCAGTTTGAGTCCGTTGCTCTGGCTGTGCTCCTCCCCAGCTTCTTGTACACCTGCATGCGGACAGAACATGGAGAGTTGGAGACTCCTTGATCTCTTAGCAACAGCTAAAAGCATCAGTGTATTATAAACATTCTTCTCATACCAAAGCCTGTACTGAATCCAAAACACAGCACTATTTTAGCTACTAAGCAGAAAATTTAACTCTATCCCATCTGAAACCAGGACAGTTTTCCATTCAAATGATTTAATTATCCATTCGTTATGTTTTTAACTGCTATATTCTGTTTCATCTTGTGTGTTCTTCAGACATTTTATGCTATGTTAACATCAGAAACAAACGTCACTCCACAGAGTTCTCTCAGAGGCTTTAGAAGCATCTCAGAAGTTCTGTGAGCCAGAGTAGAAATTCTCCCATTGATGTGGCATTGAGATGTTTTGAAAAATGCACCATGAATATGAAGAGTCTGGATAGCTAATTCGAAGATCACCAGTCATTATAGTTACAATAAATTACTTTCTCTATTCTGTACCTTGATTCTGATAATGGAACAAAGGCTGTCATTTCACAAGTCTGTATTTTAGTAGCAACAGCCTTGCTGTCCTCTAGTTTGCCACTTAACAATTCCAGCATGTTTCATGTGTATGACTAAGTTAGAAAATGAGTCTGCTGGACCATGTGGAAAAAAAAATATTCCTGGTTAATTTTTCAGTCTAGATCAGTTTTCTGGTCTGTTTTCCTGTGTAACCCCAGAAATACTGAACTGTGACAAGTAAGGGAAGGGTCTGTTTAAGAAATGCTGTGGAAGGGTGCCTCTAGACTATTTTGCAAATACTACTTGAGTGTTGATCCATGTAATTAAAAAACTGCTCAACCATCTGCAGTTTGACCAAGTAAATGTTTCCTTTCTGCTTAGTGTTATGTAAAGCAGTTTAACTTTCAAGTCATGATGTAACATAACTCATTTTTTTCCCATGTATGCAATAGGATGTGGTTCTTTTAAAATTAATGAACTAAGTAGTGAAATGTACAAATAATAATATAATGCATAAAAAATGAAAAAATCCAAAGTATCTAAGAATAAACACTGATTGATACAAATTGATATTAATAAATTATATTTCCTAAAGTATGTTTACTTAAAAGCACTTAATATGAACATTAAAAACTGCATATTCACTTAGTAACCAGAGAACCTTTTCACAGGAAAATTTAGTACTGAATTACATAATGCGGTTTTAACAGAAACAATAAATTAACTATCTTTCTTTCTACTTTCTTGAGCAATCTTTAGACTATTGATCAAATTGCCAGCAAATTACTTACAGTTCCAAGTTTTACTGAAGTATGTCTTGGATGCAAGACAGATACATTTAAGGAGCAACACAGAAGTCTGTCAGGGGGGTGGATACTGCTAAATGGACAAACTTTAACAGCCTCAGAGAGTCTCATGAGGTGAAAATATTTGGAACCTGGAGAGATACTAAAGGAAAGCATTGTTTTGCCAATGTTACATGGTTGCCCTAATCTTACTTTTCCTTGGCATCCACATAAAAGCTCCTCTGGAGGCAGAACATAGGGTTAGATGGTTTTAGTCTGAACTGATACAGCCTTTTGTATGCTCTTATGCACCATTTAGGCCACATGATTTAACTCTTAGTTATGACAACAGTGTATCTATTTAATTTGTATGGTTCTGGCCTCAGAGATGGAAAGAGTACTGTGAGCTGTTGGTAGCTAAATCTACCCTCTTCAGTTTAAAGCCATTACCCCTTGTCCCATCACTACATGCCCTTGTAAGAAGTACCCCTCCAGCTTTATGTAGGCTCTTTTTAGGTACTGAAAGGCCAAAATAAGATCTCCCCAGAGCCTTCTCCTTTCTAGGGTGAATGACCTCAACTCTCTCAGCCTCATAGGGGAGGTGCTTCAGCCCTTTGATCAACTTCATGGTTTCCTCTGGACCTGCTTGAGCAGGTCCGTGTCCTTCTTATGTTGGGAGCCCCAGAGCTGGACACAGTATTGCAGGTGGGGTCTCAAGAGAGCGGAGTAGAGGAGGAGAATCACCTCCCTTGACCTGCTGGCCACACTTCTCTTGATGCAGCCCAGGATATGGTTGAATTTCTGGGCTGCGAGTGCACATTTCTGGATCATGTCTAGCTTTTCCATCCACTAGTACCACCAAGTCCTTCTCCAGAAGGCTGCTCTCAATCCACTCATCATTGCCCAGCCGGTGTTTGTGCTTGGGTTTGCCCCAACCCATGTGCAGGACCTTCCACTTGGCCTTGTTGAATTTCCTAAGGTTTGCTGGGGCCCACTTCTTAAACCTGTCAGGGTCCCTCTGGGTGGCACATCCCTTCCCTCCAGTGTGTTGACCGCAACACACAGCTTAGTGTCATTGTTGAACTTGCTGAGGGTGCACTCGGTGCCACTGTCCACGTTGCCGACAAAGAGGTTAAACAGGGCTGGTCTCAATATGAACTCCTGAAGAATGCCACTTGTCACTGCTCTCCACTTCGATGTTAAGCTGTTTACTGCAGCTCTTTGAGTGTGATCATCCAGCCAATTCCTTATCCACTGAGTGGTCTGGCCATCAAATCCATGTCTCCAGTTCAAACACAAGGATGTTTGTCATGCTTTAAATCTTGTCTGGCAACCAAACACCGTGCAGCCACTTGCTTACCCTCACACAGGGGATGGGGGATAGAATGGGAGGGGTAAAGGTAGGGAGTGTGGTAGGTTGAGGTAAAAACAGTTTAATAATTGAAATAGAATAAAGCAGTACCAATAATAGTAAGTACAGATGGGTAATGCACAATGCGACTGCTCACCACCCTCTGACTGATACCCACCCCATTCCTGGCTAGCAATCCCCAGATACAAAGAACCTGCAGTCGCAATCACAGAAGTGAGAGAGAACCCCCTCCTTCCTGGCCACCCCTCCTTTTTATACTGAGCATGACATTACCTGATACGCAATACTCCACTGTCCAGTTTGAGTCCGTTGCTCTGGCTGTGCTCCTCCCCAGCTTCTTGTACACCTGCATGCGGACAGAACATGGAGAGTTGGAGACTCCTTGATCTCTTAGCAACAGCTAAAAGCATCAGTGTATTATAAACATTCTTCTCATACCAAAGCCTATACTGAATCCAAAACACAGCACTATTTTAGCTACTAAGAAGAAAAATCAACTCTATCCCATCTGAAGCCAGGATAGATAGTGACAGATAGACAGAGGAGACAGTGCCAAATGCTTTGCAGGTGTCCAGGTAGATGATGATGGTTGTTCTTCCCTTACCCGCCAACACTGTAACCCCGTTGTAGAAGGCCACTCAATTTGTCAGGCATGATTTGCCTTTAGTGAAGCCATGTAGCTGTCGCCAGTCACCTCCATATTTTCCATGTGCCCTAACATAATTTCCAGGAGGATCTGGTCCATGATCTTGGAGGTTAGACTGACTGGCTTGTAGTTTCCCAGGTCTTCCTTTTTTCCACTTTTAAAAATGAATTACTCTGAAGTTGTGGCAATATTACAATTTTTGGTGAGAGAAAAAGTGAGTAACAGAATAAATTATTTTCCTGCAAAAATGATATTTTTATTAAATATATTTTTTGTTCACTGAGATATTCCATTAAAACAGAAGGCAAGTGGTTTCCCATTTCAAATTGTTTGATAACATATCTGTGCACATTAGACATTCCATGAGTCTTAAAATTCTTCCATGATCCTGGAAGTATGTCCTTTTTATTCAGCAGGCATGTTCCCTGCATTATTTTTGTTGTATGTGTCTATATTAGTGAAAAGAAAAAGTATTGTCAGCCTTGAAAAATCAGCAGAGACCTTGTGCAAAATGGTGTTTTAGCGATTTATAAGAGATTAACAGAATTGCTGGCCAAGTCCCTACTGGAAGCACAACCAAGTCAGTCTGATTGTCCATCAGTGATGCATTCAGTTGTGCTGTAGTTACATGACAACACATTGCTGTTTGTTCTATGTGATTTTTGTTGATATAGAGGATGCATAGTCTAGAAGATATCTAGTTTGATACTGGATCTCAATCTCTGAATTTCAAGTTTGTTTTTTGTTGGTTTTTTTTTTTTTTAAGAAGGGAGAAGGAACAAAGCCACCATAATCTGACATTTGACCTGGAAATAGGTCAAGCTGTGATGCAGTGCTGTCTGTGAGAAGACCCGAGATACTAAATTCAGAGTAAAGCAGTGTAGGCAAAATGTTATGCATTAGGCATTATATAAAGTCTGTACGTATGCCAAGTTCTGTAGGTGTGGATTTGCATACAGTTGAAACTCATCCCTCATTTGTTTTCTTGAAGCACTATTTATGTATCTGGCCTCTTCTGTGCTTGTTTCTTACTTACGGGAACCAAGGAAAATAGTAATGTGTGCTCAAAGCTGGATACATCTCAACTTCCTGTTTCCCTTCTATCTTATTAAAAGTATTAAAAAACAGTATCCCAGCTTGGTATTAGTGCTTTATTGGTAGTATAGGTTACATTTCTCATGCCAGTAATGCAATTGTGGAAAATATCTTTAATAATTTATACAGAACTGAACAACTTAAATAAATTGTATTATGTGTAAAATCCTTTCTAAATATTTTTTAATCTGTTACCTAGATTTAAAGTTGTCATCTAACCCTGTAACTGCACAGTGATTTGAATAAGTTACAAAAAACCCCTATTTTTTAGTTCTTGTAATCCTCTGCTGTGTTGTCTCCCGTTTTATAGGTTTTCTGTATAGATGGTAGAGGTGCTTTAACATGAAAAATGCTATTGGAAATACAAGTCTCTTTGCATAAATTAGTAGTACTGTGATAATTAAAACTAATTTTGTCTTCAAAGTAGTTTATGCCATCTTTATCTTTTGTAGCTTTGCTCGTAAAAAACTGATTAGTGAGTTCTACCTTTCCTAATTTGTTTCCTATTAATTTCACTTTCAGTTTTTGCACAGCAAAATTTCTGCAAACACACAGAAGCAAACCCCTTTCTTGCTATGTTTAGGCTCCCTTCCATTAAACTTGAAGCATTTCAGTTCGCTCTAAGTTTTGGGTTTTTTTTTAAATACTTATCTTACCGAAACCTGTCTTTTAATCAGTTATTTTCACAGAGTCATTAATTCAGTTTATGTTTTCTTGTATGATATATCTCTAGTATTCTGATCCTGTTTATTTTTTAAAAATTCTCATTTTGAAAGGCCATATATTTGTTTCCCTCTTCACTGCTACTCTTAGTTAATGCCAGCTCCTTTCATCACCTTCTGTATGCTTATACTTCTGATGCCCTGGATATGCGTGCTGTGTCCCATCTTAATCTCATCAGAGCTGCCTGCCTTCACAGCTCTTTCACAGTTGCCACCCACTAGTGCAGTGACACTCGTTCCTGCAGTCACACCACAGATGTGTACAGCTAGAGTCCTCTGTTCTGGAAATCAGATGTAGTTTTCTGCACAGTCTCCTCCTCTTCTTGGCAGCCCTGAAGATTTAGTCCTCGACACATACCATGATAAAATAGGAATAGAACTGGCCTTAGAGGTGTTTTAATTTCTGTAGTATTCAGCTCCTGAGAGCAGAATGTAAACTGAGCATTCTCTTTCTTGTTGGTTATCTTTGTAAGTAGGGGCAAAGGGACAGGGAGGGATCTTCATGCCTTAGAAAAGGGCATTGGGATTTACTTGGTTAGCACAGTGGAACTATTTTTAATGTCAGTCATCTATCTCTACATTTCTACTCCATATCTCCCCAAGTTCTAGTTCTATCAGAAATAGCTTCTTGAGTAACAGATATTTTTCTGATACAAGTTCTTTTCACAAATGTTTTATACTGTTGTGACAACTAAACAATTTGATGAAACACAGAAAATCCTTTTTACTTCTCCTTTTCTATAGCTTTTCTTTTTTTAAGTCATAGTTTCTGATAAGGAAAAATGATAGTGAAATCCTTCAAAAATGCTGATAAACAAAAACCCCACCCCATGTGTTTAAAGATATTTTCAATCAAAGCTGATTATTGCAATGGGAAATGGAAAATTTATATGAAAGGTTACAAATTAAAATTTACAATTATTTTTTTCCTTTGTAGAAAGGATTTATGTTTAATTCTGCTTAAATTGATTCATGTGCAACAAATTGCTCGAAAATAAGAAATGTGACAGTGTCTTTTTTTTGTAACTTGATGTAGCTTCTTACATACTCTCTGTTAACTGCCTGTATTTTCCACTGGAGTAAGTTTTCTTAACTCTATTTTTAAAAAGAATTTTCCATAAATAGGTGTGCATTTAAATGAAACAGACAGCAAGGCCTCTATTCACAGTAGGGTTTGCAAGAACAGTATTTAATGTGCAAGCATGCATGTGTTATAGACAGGGGCAGAGCTGCATATTTCTGTGACGAGAAGATAAGTAAGTGATGCCAGCCTGTTCCTTCCTAATACAAAACTTTGCAAAGCTCTAAGTTAGAAGCTAATGAGTGTAATCTCTTCTCTAGTTAGGAGCCTGATGTAATTTTTGCTTCCAGGTAAAAGTTGTCTTAAGACATCTTCCTTCTGATGTTACTTTTCTCCTCTATTGTTACTTTTCCCCTTTTTCCACATTCAGAGTCCTTCGTTTTTTATTATGGAGCCTTTTCCAGTGTGCTGCATGCCTCCAGCACATTCTGTCTTCTCTTCACTCTCTGAAGAAGGCATTTGGCCCTATTTTGTTTTTCAAGTACTGTGAAGACGGTAGTTTTTGAGAAGTGAATGAGGTGACAGGAACTGTAGGGAGCACAAGTATTTCAGTAGAACTTCATTTCCTTGACTGCCTATCCTTGTTTTTGCTTGCAGAGAAGAGATTATCTCCTGTGCAATGCCATCTTTGTTTTTGAACAAAAACAGTGTTTGGGACATTCCAGTAGAGCAGCGTCTGAAAGGGCAAAGTTTGGGCTAAAAATAACTTGACGCAAGCCACAGGCTGTACTTTCTTAAGTTGGTGTGTGTTACACTGCTTTGTAATATGAGGCCAGTACTGTTCATGTGTATTTGGGCAGTTTGCCTTCTTGGCATTGCCAAACAGTTCATAAGGAGAAGAAAAAAAGAAAAAGGAAGCAGAGGGCAAGCAGTCTAATGGTGCTCTGTGCTTCCTCTAATGTCTGATTCGAGGGGTAAAGGTTCCCACTGTATTTATTTTGAATGACTGCTAAGAGAAGTTTGTATTCTTTATGTATTTGTTTAGATTTTTCTTAGAGTCCTTTGGATTTTTGTAGTGGATTTATATGCTATCTCTATATAAATACTTATTTTGTTTTCACAGTCTATTGATGGCTTGCATGAAAAAGGAATGGTTGAAGACGTTCATTGTGGCTCCATGAAGAGTATGCGACCTCCTCACCCTGGAATGGGCCCACCTCAGAGTCCAATGGACCAGCATAGCCAAGGTTTATACATACTGTGCATGCTGTGTAAATTTGGGTCCCCTTTGTTCCACAAAGAGTCAATAGTTCCATGAAACAGATTTCCAGTTGTTTCCTTTAAGCTTTATTTAGAAAGTCTGAACTGATATCATAAGGCGAGGTGAATAACTGAATCGCTTTGCTTTATGGAGTGTCCATCAGTCATCTATTGAAAAAAAGATAAGGTTCAAGTCTGTGGCTGGGGCAAGTAATTCGACTAAGTCTGTTACAGATTTCAGTTCATGTCTTAAAAAAACCCACACCTAATTCTTCCCTGTCATGTGGCTATTGTAAATATAAATGCATTAGAATATGATTTATTTTAATCCTGAGGCTAAGGAATGATAAGAGAGAAGAACCTAAGCAAACCTGGAAAACCCTCTTTAGTATCTATAATGTTTGGTCAAGGTCTGATCAAAATTATTTCTGGATTTTTTTATGCCAGAAAATAGAAACTCTTTTTACCACATTGCTACATGCCTACCATGTGTCCCTTAGTTAGCAAAATAAGAGGATGTGCATTCTGTAAGCAGCTCAGTATGTTGGAGATTTAACTGGTAACACTTGCTAATATTAATTAGTTCAGCAGATATGACTTTGTATATCGCATAATTAATTATGTTACAGCAACACCTGAAGAATCCCAGCTGCAAGCAGGGTCCTGGTTTGACACACTGTACAGATCTATTAAGAGATGGTCCCTGTTTGATGTATTTACATGTTTATTACATAGGATAAGAGAAATGCTGGAAGGAGAATACAGGTACAGATCAGCAAAATGACTCAGCCTGAACTGTATTGTGACTTTTCAGTGGGCTGTGACTGAAACCCTAAGCTATAATTTGTCAGCTGAATCCCTTTCTGGGACCTTGCATATGAGAAAGTACTGTTTTTCCATTGCACCTTTCAATATCAGTTAAGTAAAATAGAACTTACTTTGCAGGGACAAGTTCTCCATCAGTTAAAACTTTTCCACTGGTTTCAAGGAGATGCAAGCACAATCATCTGAGAACAAAATTTTACCAGAATTTGCATTCAAAGACATTTTTTGGTTTGTAATGAACTTTTTCCTTAAATGAGCAGACCGTTTAGTCTGAAGATGAAGATAGGTCCAAGTGAAACATAACATGATCAAAATATGAGAGTGTAATTTGCAAATTTTTCAAATACAAGTAGCTCTGAGTTGTTTTCTTCTTTCCCGTGCTGGCTGAGATCAGACTTCCAGGTTGTGTTGCTGTGCAAAAGGATGATTGTATTAGTAGCAGCTGTGGAACGCTTAAGACTACAGATCCCTGCTGTCTTTTGGGTGTGTATTGGCAGCTGTTGCAAGATAAACAGAGAATACTGGAGTTCTAATGTAAGCAGGCTTTTAAAAGAAATGGTTAAAATCCCCTCGTTCTAATTTATTAAATACTGTCCTTGATATTAATGCGTGTTTTAGCTTTCTTTGCCTCCATGTCTCCTTTTTTTCTTCTTACATAATTATCTTTTCACAAAAAATGGTGATGGCACTTGAGTCTATTCTGATATGTGGGGGAAAGTCCTATCTGATAACTTTGCACTTTCTCCCCCTTAGTGTACATATCCAAGATACAAAACCAAGTTTCTTAATAGTCTTTCAACCTATTGGATACTTTTAGTCTCATTTACCATGAGATTAGAGTCTTGTAAAACAGTTGTGTTTCTACAAGTTTTGTGGAAATAGACAATGTGGTAAAAGAGGGTGATCTTACCCATGGCCACATTCATGGGGAGAGGACAGTACAAGTTCTCAGAGAACCCATGGAAAGATGCATGGTAAATCTTCTAATCGTGACAAAATCTTCAGTTGCAATTGGTACATTGTTAGAAAGCAAGATTCACCAACATTCATTTTCTTACAGATTTTTGGATGTCTGATGGTTGAGTTTATGTTGCAGTTGTGTACAATTTTTAATGATATCTATGTCAAATAGAAATTACATCATTAGTTCTAGATCTGTTTTTTCCATGGCTTATTGTTTGTAGGCCTCAAACTGAAGTAGACGAATATGCGCTAATTAATGTTACTATTTTTGGATGTTTGGTGGAAAGTTGCTGAAAACATTCAAAATCCTAGGGAATGGATGACCCTAAACTTCTGCCATTAGTTTGAAAGTGTAAGCAGAATCACCATGTATCAGTTAAATGTCGTCTACTCTAGCACTGGGTCTAGGTAAAATCAAAGAATGTTGTCTTTGAATTCCGTATGACCCTGTCTACAATTCAGTCCATTGAGAGTAGTTTTATGAAAGAATCATAGTATGGTTTGGGTTGGAAGGGACCTTAAAGATCATCTAGTTCCAACTTTCTGCAATAAGCAGGGAGTTCTTCAACTAGATGAGGTTGCTCAAAGCTGTGTCCAACCAGACCTTGAATGTTTCCAGGGATGGGGCATCTACAGTGACTCAGGGCAACCTGTTCCAGTGTTTGATCAACCACATTGTAAAAAATGTCTTTGTTGTATCTTGTCTGAATCTACCCTCTTTTAGTTTAAAACAATTATGCCTTGTCCTACCACTACATGCCCTATTAAAAAGTCGCTCTCCATCTTTCTTCTAAGCCCCCCCTTAAATCTTAAAAGGCCAAATAAAGTCTCCCCAGAGCCTTCTCTTCTCTTCTCTAGGCTGAATGACCCCAACTGTCCCAGCCTGTCCTCACAGGGGAGGTGCTCCAGCCCCCTGATCATCTTTGTGGCCTCCTCTGTACCTGCTTGGGCAGGTCCATGTCCTTCTTACGTTGGGGGCCCCAGAGCTGGACACAGCACTGCAGGTGGGGTCTCATGAGAGCAGAGTAGAGGGGGAGAATTACCTCCCTTGGCCACACTTCTGATGTAGCCCAGGATATGGTTGTCTTTCTGGGCTGCAAACACACATTGCAGTGTAGTTGGGAACTGTTATTGTTGGGTTGATGGTTGGACTGGATGATCTTCAAGGTCTTTTCCAACTAGACAATTCTGTGATTGCCAGCTCACAGTCATGTTTTCATCCACTGCTGCTCCTAAATTATTCTCTGTAGGCCTTCTCTCAATCCATTAATCTCCCAGTCTGTACTGATCTTGGGGATTGCCCCAGCCCATGTACAGGACCTTGCACTTGGCTTTGTTGAACCTGATGAGGTTCACATGGACCCACTTCTTGAGCTTGTTCAGATCCCTCTGAATGGCATAAAGTCAGCATTGTCAAACAAATTTACTGTTCTTTTTGTGAAGATAATAAGCTGAATTGATTTATTTAAGTGCACACAGGTGTGGTACAGCACTTAGTGCAGTACAGTATTTGTACAATCATCAGGAAAATGGATCCTGGCCCAAGTGTGGGGTTTCTCTTTGTATCATTAAAGCCAGTAGTAGTAATGACAGACGTAACTTTGTCTGCCTGATAGTTATAAAAGGTGCCTGACTCGTTACTGTATGATTTTCTGATTTAGGAGAAACATAACACTAAGTAAAATCACTATAACCTGTATTAATTATATTATATAGTTAAAACTAACTGTACATGGAAGATGATCATCCAGTGATGGATTTTTCTGGTTAAGTCTTGTGGGACTCTGTTTTGGTTCAGTGCTGTTCAATGTATTCATCAGTGATCTGGAAAAAAGTGTAAAATTGGCGTCAATAGCATTTGCAGATAGCACAGAGGTTTAGCAGTAAATAACAAAGAAGTTGGTTACAAAATCAGGATGCTCAGTAGAATGTGCTTATTTCTCTAGCACTGATTTTAGCACAGCCAACAGCAGCATTGTATGTCAAGAAGCAAAGTAGTTTGTTGTGTAGGTGATATGAGACTGTATCATACAAAGCAGAAAGACTGAAAAGAATTTTGGTTATTCTGGCAGACTTAAATGTGTATTGCCATATACAGTGTTTGCATCCATGACATGGAATGTACTACCTGCCTATAGAAGCAGAGGCGTGTTAATGGAGGAGTTGTATCACCTTTTCTAATGAATTAGCTGGAGGCTGTACTGTAGTATTGTATTCCATTCTAGTATCTACAGTCCAGAAAGATGTTGAGAAATGTTTAAGGTAGCATCAAATGTTTGAAGCACCTTGTGTGAGGAGAGGCTGAGTGAGCTGCAACTGCATAACCTGAAAAAGAGAAGGCTTGGAAATACCTGATGGCACAGGGTGATGAAGAGGGAGCCAGACTCTTTGCAGTGATTATCAGTGGCAGGAGACAGTTGGCACATATTGAAACACATGAAATTCCATTGGAACATAAGAAAATATGCTTTTACTGTAAATGTGGCTGAGCAGTACAGTAGGTTGCCCAGAGAGGTTGTCTAGTTGCCATTCATAGTCAAAACCCAACTGGACATGTTGCTGGGCAGCCTGCTGTAGCTGACCCTGTTTGAGCAGGGGGTTGGACTAGATGATCTTGAGGAGTCCCTTCCAACCTTAATGATTCTGTGATTCCGTGTAATTGTGCCTTATTTAGAAGACAACTAAAGGAATGATTTGAAACTTGGAATACTTGTTTCTTTTTTTCTGGATAATGTTGAACTCCAATTTGTATTCTCTTCTAGAGAGAATTAAAAGATGATTTGATCATTTCGCACATTCCTAGGTGGTAGAAAGGCTTGTAATAGATGGATCCTATATCTTTTTTAAAAAAAAATAAAGGTGAATTTTGGTACCTACAAATGTAAATTAGGTGAATTCAGACTGTATTAATTATCTGCATCTTACTTAATGAATATAATTAACCTTTGGGACAAGGATTACCAAGGTATTTGTGGTAGATTTTGTGTCACGTGAAATTTAATTCAACACTGGATGTCTTTCTCATCTATTCCACAGACCAAAGGGAGATCTTTTAAAAGAGGCTAAGAGTCTGTGTACTGTTCTAGATCTGTTAGGTATACTGTTGTACCAGTAATGGTCCCTTACTGCCAGAAATCTGTGAACCTGGAAACAGCCTCCAGGATTCTGAGAACAACTGGTAAGATAGAGGAGGAAATAGTGTTTTATTTGAGAATGAGAAGATGGATAGTCTTCATAAAATGATGCTGTTCTTAGACCTCTGAGTAGAACAGTTATGATAAATGCATAGGCAGTAGTCCTGTATGCAGTTTATAGTTGGAACTGATTACAAAATGAGATTTCATTTAAACGTTAAATGTTCCAGTAGCAGTCTTTTTAGTAATTGTTTTAAAGAAGATCTTGCAAAAGAGTGTCTCTAAATACAAAAGCAGGAATTTTTATAAAATACGTGCTTATGAATGTTGATGATAAAGTAGAAGTAAATTGGTGAACTGCACATGCAGTTGTAGATATAATGTATGTAAATCAAATGTGCAGTTGTGAATGAACAATCTTGAAATAAAGACCACTGAACTTACAAAGAGCAAACCGTTACCAAATTTTCGAAGTCATAATTCTTACAGTCTGCATTAAGAAATAATTCACTGATCCTTACTTTGATGAACAAATCAGAAACATTTGTAAGCTTAATCTGCAAGAACTTTGTCATTTTGCTCATAAATGCCTATTTGCTACCTGAATGCCAGTTACTGTTCTGAAATTTTTGCATTTTTTAAAACTGAAAATAATTACTAAAATAGGGTATGCAACTTTATTATTTAGAGTCTGGATTTTTTTTATCTTGGTGCTCAGTGGGATGCTAGTGATGCAGAAATAATCTGTTACTAGCTCAGACAGATTGTCATATTTTTATTGCAGACATACTGAAACAGAATGGTTTTCAGAAGTCTTACATTAAGTTACAGGGAAAAATATTCTGAACTGCTATCTTTCTCCTCAACAGTTACTCCTTTCCCCTCTTGTTGCCAAACTGGAGAAAGGGTAACATTCCTGACTATTTCTGGTGACTGATTTTCTTTTCTTGAATTTACACACAATGATGTCCCTAATTAGTCTTAATACTTTTCATTCTTATAGGTTAAATGAAAGAAAAATTCATTTCTCCAACTTCATATTTAGCTGTTTAAATAGTAATCTTACTACGCTTTGCTGAATTTGAATAGTGTTAGAAATGCCTTGAGCCTCTGTGAATAAATGGTGCTGAAAAACTCAGTATTGATATTAGAAGTATGAAATTTACTGTAAATTGTTAAGGTACTAAACAAAGTTACATAGAAGATGAAAATTATGTTTAGATTTGACTTTGTAAGAAGAAAGAGGAGAAATTGCAAAGACAAACCAAATATTTGTATAAAATAAAGTATTTGTTATTAGAAAGATTTCATAAAAAGATATAAATGGCCTGAAAAAATTTATGTGTCTTTCTGGGATTTGAAACAAATGCTGTTACTATGATACAGCAGTGAAATACAGACCAGTTTGAACAGTTCGGCTGTCTTTGCTTGCTATTTGCAAGTGGAAATGAAAGCACTGCAGGGATTTAAGGTTCTGGGACTTGATCTGTATGTAGTTTTAATTATCATGCAGTATTTGTTGAACTTCTTATAAAGATACACCGGTTAAGTTTAACTTAGAAAATTCACTGGGTTACTCCAACTTCACAGTGTTCATTGTCCCTACTGTTCTTAAATTAGCTCCATGTGCTTTTCTGATTTTTTCAGCCTTTTAAAGACGAGAAAATATCTGTCACCTTATCCGTCTGCCTGTCAGAATAAGGCCTCTCAACAGTTTATTTCTACAGTTCAAGCTTTAAATAACTTGCACACATGTGGCCTCTCTTTGTTGAGAGTTTCACAAGAACTGGTGTTAACCTTGGCCACACTGCTGACAAGGAAATACTATATTTTGCATATCTTAAGAAAGTTTGTAGCTTTGGTCGATTTTGCACTGTGTTCCAAGATGTTATCCTTTCCTATTGTTTATTGTGGGCATGCCCTTGATGCCTTATTTTTTTTTAAAAAATGACTTTAATTGA
Source organism: Athene cunicularia (assembly GCF_003259725.1). Taxonomy (NCBI): domain Eukaryota; kingdom Metazoa; phylum Chordata; class Aves; order Strigiformes; family Strigidae; genus Athene; species Athene cunicularia. Next base: position 1,631,080 of record NW_020799145.1, read on the forward strand.
TGGTTGAAGTGATAGTTAACATAAATGAGTTACACAACTACATTTCTTCAATCATATGTATATCTTCCTAATTCAAAATTTCACTTACACTCACATTTTTGATAAAAATATACTATTCTGTAAATTTTAGCAGAAAGATTTGACACATGATCCTCAGACACTTTAATTGTTTAAGTCTTCTTAATTTTTAGTGGGGCAGTCAAGACTTCTGTTGAATGTTCCAGTGCTTGGACTGGTAAAACCTTGACTTCTTCTATCTAATACTTGTTAACTAGGATTGAGAATTCATATGTGTTCCTCCATTAATTATAGCATTAAAAATGCTGAAAAAGATCTTGCAATTTTTAGCTCTCTGGTTCTTCAGCTTTAAAACAGATGAGGAAAATGTTCTTTACTTCTGTTCACTAAAGTGAAATTAAAAGCAATTAGAGCAGAAACTTCTTATATAGTTTGTCCTCCCAAAATACTTGTGTGTAAAGTGTTAGAACTAGGATTTCTTCTAGTGTCAATACTGTAAAGAATATACATTGTTTATGATATGTTTGTCATCTATTTCTGTTGAACAAGTTGATAGCAAAGTGGGATGAAAAGAGTGTTGCTAATTATGCATACAGTTAAGAAAGCAGTGCTTTTTAACTGCTGAAAACTTGTTCTGTTACACACTACCACCCACTGAAGGATTATGGAGAAAACAAAGCCAGAATCTCTTCAGAGGGCCATAGCAAAACCAAAAAAAGTAATGGTCACAAGTTATATAACTGTAATTCTTATGAGTCTTAAGGGAAAGAAAATTCCCCATGAGAGTGATTAAGAATCACTATAATTAGAGATTTTTCAGAACTCACCTAGATTAGACTTGGAGAAACCTGATAAAGCTTTGGAATCACCACAGTTTTAAATGGTGCGTTGGGCTGTTTAGTCTCCCTTTACTGGTTTTGAGTCTCTTCTGCTTTGTGCATTTTTCAGGACTAAAAGTTGCCTATTGACTTTTGTCAGCACATAGACCTCTTCTGTTCTGAGTGTTCTCCAACCTTATCAGTTAGTGTTTTTGCCATCTTCCATTCTGAAGGTTAAATTAAACACAATGGTTTATGCAGAATAGAAAACAAAGTTTTCTGTGGAAAATCTAGAGGAAGGGGTACTTGGCAGTTCATCAGTTAACAATTAATGAGCTAGATGATGAATACTTATTGTGAAAATTCATGTGTGCCACAGAAAAATGCATTTGAAGTGCTTAATAGCAGATGAAAGCATGTTTGCAAAGTTCAGAAAGATCTTTGCCTATATATTAAACATTCCTATGGCCTGTGTCTGTCATTTTTTCTCTTTTATGACATGCTGGTTAAACTCAATCTTCGTGAGTCTTCATGTGTCCTTACTTATAAGGAGCCTATGTGCACATGCTTACCTGTATTAGAGTATGTGTAATAAGGTAGGAAAAAAGCAAGTGGTATAGAAACTTGTGGTGGTTTAGGCCCTGCCAGGACCCAAGACCATGCCGCCATTGTCTCTCTCTCACCCTCGGACTGGAGGGGCAATTAGGGAGATAAAAACCCCAGGGTTGAGATGAGGAAAAATTTAATGCAACAGTGTAAATTAATAAACTGAACAACAACAACAGCGATAGCAAAACAATAAACGGTAATAACGGTATACAGTACAAAAAATATACAGAGATATACTGCAGGAGACACAGAAGCACCCTTGCACGTGCTCTCTGGGACAAAAGCCACACAGAAACTGTTCCCGTGCTCTGACACCTGGACCTGACGTCATCATGGTATCGAATAACCCATCTGAAGCCCCCTCCCCACTACTGGGGAAACTTATCCCTATCCTAGCTGAACCAGGACAAAACTTTATTAGGACAAGCTTGTGACTGTGTATTGTCAAACTGCTAAATCTTCTGAAAGTTTTCAAACTTAAAAAGGAAAATTTCCATATAGCAACACAAAATTTAGGTTCTGTAAATGCCACATTTTAGAACCTTTACAGGAAGTTTGAATGGCTTTTGTTCTTTCATGAGATATTTTATTGTAATTTTGTTTTCATTCTTACTCTAATCAACCCTAGTTTCCTATTGACAAGAATTCTAATGCATAGGGCTTTGCAGGAGAGAGAAAGTGTGAGTAATATATATCTAGAAAGCTCAAAAAATGCCTTACCCTGAAAACTCCTCTCTGCAAAATGTAGTCACAGACTTGCAGCTGAAACTGTCAAGACTAAAACCAGGTGCTCAATATCTCACAGCTCGGTTTTAGATTTTTATACTTCAGATGGATTTGAAAATCCTGTGTTTGAAATCTATCAGTGATTAAGGAACACATAACTTGGACAATATAACTTGAGGTGGGAGGGGAAGAAACCTGTCTTTGAAAGGCAGTTTTGAAAATGTAATTCAAAGTAGGTGTGCTATTTAAAATAAATTCTGAGATTTAGAAATCTAATAGTAATGGACGAACATTGCGATAAGCCCCATTTTATAGTGTAAAACAATAATGCAGTTGTATATTTGGGGTTTTGCTGTGGTATAGTCGTTGTTCTTTTAAATCAGTGTCCTTAGCAAGAAGGATTTGTAGCTCCTCCTCTTTTCTTAAAAGAATAAAATGAGGCAAAAGTAAGTTAATGGAAGAAGATGAATAAGTGGAGTAAACTTACATTTATTTATCATCGCTTTTATCACCACAAAATATGTATAAACAGTTTTTATATTGACCAAGTAAATAACTTTGGTAGTTTTAACTTTTTAAGGTCTCTTTCTCCCTCACCTCACTTCCCTATTTTTCTTTTGAACAGCTTAGTTTTACTTCTTCTCCCTAGAGTCTTCTTTTCCTGTCATCTTCTTTAGTTACAAGATTGAACTCAGTCTGTTTCTATCTTTTCTGGTCTTTTCCCATCACAAAGTCATTTTTCCCTACTGTACTTCTACGTACTTTTCCTTTTTTAGAAGAGATGAAATCCTCTTGTCTTTGTCCTTTATCTCAGACATTTACAACCTTTAATTTATTGTAGAATATTTTTATCTCCAGATCTCAGCATTGGTGAACTTTCAGTTCTTTAGCACTCTCATTTTTTCATTTGCATAAGTTCTAGTCACTTATAGCTGCTGTCATCTCAGAATTGAGATTTTGACTATGTTGCCCTTACTGAAGGGCCAGTAAGAACAGTGACGCTACAGAGAGGGCAAAATTACTTGCTTTTGTGATCTGGACTTTGTATATGTGAAACTGATGTAGTTTCACTTCAAAGTGTCAGGAAGAGTGAAGGAAGAGTAGATTTGGTGTCACAGAACCATAAACCGTGGCATGAATTTTGGAGTTCGCTCATCTGTGGCCTGCTAAAGAATATGGAAGTGAGCCAGAAGATTGCTTGATATTTTTTAGTTTTCTTAGGCTTTTCAAATTGATAAGAGCATTATTTGTGCTCCACAATACCGGAGAGAAGTGAGTAAATATCATTATCTCTTTTTCACTCTTGGTGGACATCTTTAAAATCAAGCTGTCTGTTGTGTACTACCTGAAAGATTGCTCTCTGTATTTTTACTCTGACATGCTACATATTCTTGGAAATCTAACCAGAAATCTATGCCATCTCTTTTCATGGATGCATTGTGAATCTCAAGGAAATATGTATTAAGTGTAATTAAAATTCAAACTTAAAACCACTGCATTTGCAAGTGCTATAGTAAGATACAAGCACTGTTTGCTTCAGAGCTGTGCTTGCTCTCCTGGAACTTTACAGAGTAATTCAGTCTTCAGCAGCTTCTTCAGAAGGTGATTTTTGTGCTTGCAGTTAATGTTCCAAGTTCTTGAGCAAGCAGGTGGTGAAAGATATTGAACATTTGTCTAGCTCAAACCTTTAATCTCTATAAATTAAAGAGCAGTTTTATAGAAATTGGAATACCATCTGTTTCTATTTCTGTACGTTGTTGAGTTTTGGCAAAGAGGGCCTGTATGAGTGAATGGGTATTCCTTGATGTGTGTGCCTCAAAAGAAAATTATAATATTAAGTGTAAAATAGACAGACTTCACTTTATGTATTCCACAATGGAATATTTGTCCAGCATTCTAGTGAAATAGTACCACATCCTAATGCTTTTATATTGTATTTCACGTTTTAGTTTGTCTTACTCCAAATATGAAGGTAATTGTTATTTTTAGGAATTATTGGACAATACAATCATAGTTCTTCTCAAAGAATAGCTCCTGAGACTATCTTGATGTCCCTGGGAACTTCAGATTGAAATTTTGATCTTGCAGAAAATACTACAGCTATCTTGACTTGAGAGAGACATTTTTTCTTTCTGTGTACTGTTAAAGAAATTGATGGAGTTTAGATTTGACTAACCAGAGAGTTAAGTTTGTGATCCTCTTACTTGTTCTAGGTTATATGTCTCCACACCCATCTCCATTAGGAGCACCAGAGCATGTGTCCAGTCCGATGTCTGGAGGAGGTCCAACTCCACCCCAGATGACTCCCAGCCAGCCAGGACCCATTATACCAGGAGACCCACAAGTTATGAATCAACCTAACAGAGGTCCTTCCCCTTTCAGCCCTGTACAGCTGCATCAGCTGCGGGCTCAGATTCTAGCATACAAAATGTTAGCTAGAGGTCAGCCATTACCAGAAAATCTCCAGCTTGCTGTTCAGGGCAAGAGGACCCTGCCTGGCATTCAACAGCAGCAGCCTCCCAGTGCCTTCAACAGACAGTCTGGTAAGTGAATCTAGGCCTTGTGTCATTGTGCAGGTAATTATTGAAATTCTACCTGTGGAAAATTAAGAAGTGGATTCTGTGCAGCGCTATAATTTGGGACTATTTTGGCATCTGTGTGAACAGCAGCCTTTGGTTTTAAGCTAGAGCAAGTTCATAAAACACCACTATTATTAATAGGATATTGTCAAAACTGAAATAAAAGTGATTTCACTGTGCGTTACTGTGTCTGCCCTGATTATGCTTGATTTTTTTTGAATGTTAATCATACTATTCGTTGCAATTTTAATATTTTTCTTAGAGTGAATTTTCAGTCTTTTTTGCTATGCAGAAAAGTAGATTAAAAAATCTGGAGCAAATCGACTCATTATTTAAGCGGTTGAAAGTAAAACAAACCATGTATTATGTGCTTTCAAGTGAAAAACATAAGGAAAAGAAAATGTTCTTATTTTTTTTCTCCGAATGATAATAGATGTTACAATGCAGTAAGCAAGTGCATTTTAGTCCTAAGAAAACTGTGTTACATTAAATGCTCTGCACCTGTTTGCCTCTGTACACTTCTATTACTGAGTTTGCATTAGAAATTGAGGATTAAGATGATACTATTTTCTTTTTAATAGTGACTCTAATAATTTCACTGGTCAATTCATTTCTGTGGCTATGGCTTTGCTACCAAGGAAGGTTTTTTTTTTTAGGAGACGTGATTTTAATATGCTTCATTATATATATATTTTTTCACAATAAGATCTACTTAAATCCGTATTTAATGAATAAAAACACTACTTGCCTGAACAGACTAGCATGCTAGAAAGCAGAATAATTTTTGAAAACTTGAAAATGCTTTGTTTCTTAATAAGTTTCTTTCTCAAATTACAGGTATTGGGTTACATACAATGAGTGGCACTGCAACTGGACCAGGGCCTGCTCCAGGTATGCCTGGACATACAGCTGCCCTTACCTCTAAAACGTGGACTGAAGGTATAGTCGAGTATAATGCTCATTTTTTGGCGTGTACACAGTGTGGGTAGAGTTTGGGGAAAAGATGTAGGGAGAAAAAAATGGAAGGTAAGGAGGCATTCAGAAAAAGTGTAACCTTTACTATGCCTAGGACTTGAATCAAGGAGAGTCTAACCATTTATTAATCCATAAATGACTCTACACATGAAATTACTGCAATTGTTAGGCAGCCTGAACGTGAAGCACCTTTTTACAATCAGAATGAAATATGTAAGCTGAGGGACAGCCATAAAATCTGTTTAGTAAGTTATATTCTGAGCATGCTTAATTGCAGCAAGCTTGTCTTTCAACTATAGTCTTTGCTACTATAAACAAAAGTTTTCAAACCATGGTAGAACTACATTGCCTTTTTTTTTTTTAATTTTATTTGCATTGCTTTGAAAGTTCAGTGTAGACTTTGAGATCTAATGAACAGTGTAGTTTTTTTCCCCTGCATGATAGTCAGGTTTTGAACCAAATCATTCAGATTTGGATTTACAGGATGATTGTATTGTTTGAAAGTAGAGTGGAAGAAGTGTTGTATTGAAAAGAATGAGAAATCCCTAGTAATGTATTTTGTTTAAAGTTTTGGGGTTTTTTTGAGAGAGATTAAAAAATAAATACAATATTGCAGGATTGCGAATAACGTGCTTATCATACAATAGAAATGTTATATTCTGTTGTTGCTTGTGGGTGAATCTGGGGACAGTGATGGCTCCACGTTAGGTGGTGTCATAAAACTTCTGTGTCATTAGTCAGCTACTTAGAAGAACATTAAAAAATGTTAAATACCAGTATGTAACCAGATGTAGAATTGCTTTTCTTGGAATACTCCCAATGAATACTTAGAATTTATGTGGGTTAATATAGAGAGGGAAAAGTGTTTCTTGAGAGGTTATATGTATGAGTTTACCAGGTATGGTGCCTTCTAGTTCAAATGCTGCTAAAAAATTCTGGCAGGTATACAGAATTGCTAGATGGATTGTTTTATCTAAAAAATACAGTATGTCATAATAATATGTTTATCCTGTTTAACTACAGGCTTCTTACTGCTTGTCTTTTTTCATTGTTTTTTTTGTAATAAGAAAAAATTTGTTTGCCCTTGCTGTGTCTGTTTGGAGGTTTTATTTGATGTGTTTTTACAGATTGTGCTTATTTCTTTAAATTTATTTTTCATTCATTACACATTTGTTAGTGGCAGTGTTTGCCTTTACAGTTCAATTTGAATGATTCACTAAAAGCTGAGCCTACACAGAGGCTGTTGGTGGGCTGGGCTTTCTTTCTTTCTTTAATTTTTATAAACTGAAATGTAGTGTTGCTAAATACAAAATCTACAGCTTGTGCTCAGGTTCCTTTTCTGGAGTTTGATGCAGATGTGTGAATGACAGACAGATGGTGATCTCTGAAGGAATCTTTTTATGTAAATATCAGGATATTGGGGTTGAATTAAGGTTGATTACAAGATTGCAGGTGTACTTTGTAATTGTTTTACCTAGCATTAAATTACTATGACTCCTCAGACAATTAAGTGACATCTTTATGGTTGCAATTTAAATTGTCAGTGACAATTTTTGAACATCTGAATGCATGGGTATCTTGTCATAATAGCATACTGAAATCTATGACCCTTAGCGTCTGTAAATGGCAGGTACTATTTTCATGTTAACTGAGGTGTTAATTTTCAAGACTATTAGAATGCTGTAAGAGAAAACAGTAATTGAATTCCTGGTATTTTAAATAATTAAATACGAATTAATAGGCAATTATAACAAAACAAAAGCTATTTATATATGACAGGTACTTTCTAAGTACAGTTACAGAAATGTTAACGTGGCTATCTAGTTCTAATAGAGTTCTAAAAGCAGATCTGCTTGTGCTTGTTGTCAGGTTGTAATTATAGATGTCTTCTAAGTGGTGCAAGAGTAGTGAATAAGAGGCAGAATTAGGTCCTAGACTTGCACAAAATAATTTCTACAGCTGTTTTAGTTCTTCTAATGCTAGAATTAAAAGTCAGCGGGAAGGGGAAAAGAAATGGCATTCATCATAAAGTTTTAAGTATTTTGTTTTTCTTTGGACTACTTCTTGCAATGTATGATATACTTGCATTTTAGTATGTTTGTGTAAATAAAATAATAATAAAATTATAATAAAATAAATAAGAACTGTAGTCTATCTCAGTGGGCTTTATCTGATGATTTTGAATGTTTACCTTAGCTTCATGTTCTGTTGCCAGAAACTGCCTTGATTGTGTTACTGTGTTCCATATTTCATGTTATGAGAAAGTACTGTTTATGATTCAGGCCAAGCCCCAGATATGGGCGTCTCCAATGCGCAGCAAAAGCTTCCTGCACCCCCGCCAAGTGGGAGGCCTTCTCCTGCCCCAGCTGCTGCCCAGCCTGCTGCCGCCATGCCTGGGCCTTCTGTACCACAGCCACCACCAGGACAGCCTTCACCCATTGTTCAGCTGCAGCAAAAGCAGAATCGCATCAGCCCTATCCAGAAGCCACAAGGACTAGATCCTGTTGAAATACTCCAAGAACGTGAATATAGGTAAAAGCAAATAACAAGATTCAATTGTATATGTAGGTTATTGTTTTCACTTTCTCAGCTGAAACTCCTTGCAGTCAACTACTGCAGTGACAGTAGTATATGCTGAGCTTCCAGAGGGAGAATGTGTCAAACAGAAGTATGGAAATGCCAAACCAAACAATGATTTAATTCTACCCCAAGTTATGAACTAGTAAAGCATACTGATAGAATCAGTGCAAACCAGGTAAGTTGAAAACAGGCTCAAGGACTCTGCTGTGTTAGTGTGTTACTTGGACACTGCAAACACTGGACATTAGGAAATAAAAATTCTTGTAGTCTTCAGAGAACCAATTAGGTGCAGACATTTTTCAGAATTATAAGTGAAAAGGAAGTTAGAAGAGAACAGTGGGGGTCAAAAGACTGATGAGTTAGTGGCCACAGCAAAACCAAATTTTATTAGTGATGATGGGATTGGCTGGACTACCAAAGAGTAGAGAGATTATTAAGGAGATCACAGGCAGGATTAAAAAAAAAGGTTACCAGAAAGCATGATCGTTAAAAGTTGCCTCCTGAGTGCCCTAATTAGATGGTGAATTATATTCATTTTACCAAGTATAGAGGATGATATTTCTTGGGGAGTTAGAAGTAGACTTCTCCCCATCAAGGCTGTTCAACAGTTGACCTTAAGAATCTGCCAGGCAAAAGTATCTTGACCCGCACCTGAAGTATGTTCCTGATCATTATCAGAGGAAAGAAACTGCACTTAGCATATTTACTTGTTTTGGACTGATGATGCATCTTCTAGTTAACTACAACAATGAGACTGTAGGGAAAAATAGCCAGAAGAGATGGTGATCTCCCTGAAGACTAGTTTAGTGACTTTTGCTTTATGAAGGTAAAAAACCATGAAGTATTTAGGATATGGTGCCACATCCAGAATCCAGGCCTTTATCACAGAAAAGCTCTTATTTTTTGTATAAGATAATGCTTAAGTAATTTATTGGCATGTTATTGTGGCCATTCTGTCAGTCTTACCATTTTTACCTTAGACTGAATGGCTATAACTGTTTCAGTATGAGCAATCACTATTTCCTTACAGGCTTTTCAGAAAGCTTGTACAACACACTGGTTTCACAGTTGCTCTAAATGAAAAATTGTAGCGTAATCTGAGCTAAGAATGATGTGGCCAATATAATATAACCTTTTCTGCATCTGTTAACCAGAAATGGTTATTCCTTCTGTCTTTCCTGCCTTGCTCCATTGCACTATTTGTGCCAAGCTGTTATGTCTTAGTATGCATAAATGGAGGAAAGTGGGGAGTGATAGCAGTGTTGCATTTGCTAATGTTGAGAACTAGTTGCAGATACAGCATATCCATTAGGTTCTAAATACCCTGATCTTCTTGGCAGAGTAAGTGAGGTGGAAGTTTGCTAGGGGTTCTGCAGCAGAAGAGTTTTATTTTTTATTTTTGAAGGTAACACATAGATAATGATCCAAGGTTTTTTGAACACTGCTGGAATTTGGGTTTGCTTTGCATACCAGAATGCTTAGAACTGCTGGAAGTCTTTTCATTATTTAAAAGTGTGTAAGTAACATCAGACAAAGCTTTGAAAAAACAGTTTAACAGCTTTTGTGCTTTGGACGGTGCTAGACTTAGCTTTAGTATAGGCAAGTTTAATGCAGAAACATGAGGTATTCACACTTTCTTCATAAAAAAAGAGTAAAAAAAGTCGATATAAGCATTTGTATCCTGAAACCAGTGAAGTTAGTGAAAGCTTTATAAAACTATTGTCTCATGAAATCTCTCAGTAGTTAACTTTTTTAATAAAGGGGCATTTTACTTTGAAATACTTAGAAAACTGTTTGAATTACTCATTTTCATGAAAAGGCAGCATTATTGTGTAGGTATTTTAGGGATTCATATTTCAATCATATAGGTAGACCCAAAAGGTAAAATTCTGGTATACTGCCTTATTGTGAGGAAGTGTGAGCTTTGCATCTGATTAAATTAGGAATTCTTGAAAACTGCAGATTAGGTTTACTTAGTGTGTCTACTGGTTTTGTCTGGGATAGAGTTAAATTTCCTCACTGTACCTTGTATAGGACTGTGTTTTGGATTTGTGCTGAAAACAGTGTTGATAACACAGGGATGTTTTCATTCTTACTGAGCAGTGCTTGCACAGAGTCAAGGCCTTTTCTGCTCTTCACACCACCCCACCAGTGAGTAGGCTGGAGGAGTACAAGGAGTTGGGAGGGGACACAGTTGGGACAGCTGATTCCAACTGACCAAAGAGATATTCCATACCATATGACGTCCTCGTGCTCAGCAATAAAATGAGTGGAAGGTTGGTAGGGGCATACTGATTGGGGACTGACTGGACATCAGTTGGTTGGTGGTGAGCAGTTATTTTAATTTGCATTGCTTGTCTTTCTTAGGTTTTCTTTTCCTCCCTATTTTTTTTTGTTTCTCTCTTTTCCTTACAATTAAGAAAAAATTATTTAAAATTATTGAACTGTTTTTATCTCAGCCCGTGAGTTTTTTTCTCACTTTTAATCTTCTGATTCTGCCCTCATTCCAGCAGGGTGGCAGGAGGGAAAGTGAACAAGTGACTGTGTGGTGCTTAGATGCTGGCCAGAGTTAAATCATGACAGGGACCTTTAACATGGTGTTTCTGGACTACAGGTGCAAAATGTGCTGCTGGGGAGACAGTAATTTAGTGGTAATTCATGAGATACATGATTAAAAGCTAGTTACTGAGGTGTCTGGCCAATTCTCTTACTGTATACTTAACTCTCAAGTGCATGACAGCAGACTTTCGGGGCAGAATATAAGATACTGCATACATATTTCCATTTCTTAATGGATCATATGTATTATGTGTTAGAGCATGTCCTGCACACAGAACAATATTGTAAACATGAGATACTTTTAGTTATTGCTGTTACAAAATTACATGTAATTTTTTTTTTCAGTGATATCAGCTCTTTTTTTCCTTTTTCTTGTTACTAGGAGATTACGTATTGTGTTTCATCAAACAATTCATCAAATAGGCATTTAGAAGTACAATATATCATTCCCATTTATTAACCACATGTTAAATAGACCCGTACAAATGGAGAAAGAGTAACGCACCTATTAACATATTGCAGGATCTCAGGAAGCTTTGAATCTAATGAAACGTCATCAGACTGCTTTTTCTCCCTGAGAACCTTGATGTGATTATAAAAAAGGGTCCATCATTATTAAAAAAGAGAAAGAAAATGAAGAGTTAACATTGCTGTCACATTCACATGGTTGTGCTGAGAAGCTATTTGCTATTGATTTGAAATGAGATTATATGATGATTATATGATATTATATGATGATTATATGATGCTATTGATTTGAAATTTGCTATTTGCTATTGATTTGAAGTGAGATTATATGATAATTGTTGTTAATCTCTGTGTGACTAAAGGTGGATAAAAAGAAATTTAGATATTTAAACTTCTTATATTGATAAGAACTTTTCTTGTATGTGGAATGCTTTTAAAACTGTGTTCTTAGAAGTCTGGACAAAATGGAAAATTCATACCATGCATTCAAAATTCTCCTTCACACTTTCTTCAAAATAAAGTGCTGCTTTTTGATCTCACTGGATAGATCTCTTAAAGCTAATAATGTGTGTAATACAAAGTTGTTCTGTTATGTGGAAGGACTTTTTTCCGCCTTCTCACTGCTAATTGAAAAAAATACACTTGCTTGTGTTCTGTAGATTGTCCATTGTTTCATTCTGTTATCTGTGAAGTCTCTTCTTATGTATCTTCATGTTTTACTGCATGCCATCCATGCCAGGCAGGGTTGAATGTGCAAGTGTAACCTCTGCTGTTTACTCCAGTTAGTGAGCAAGAGGTGTGCATCACTTTGCAAAGAGATCTATGTAGATACACTAGCCACTCCCAGCATGCATGAAGATAAATTGCTGGACTGCAAAGATTTATTAAATGTATCCTTGAAATGGTGACATTATACCCTTCAGGTGCTGGTGGAAAGCATCTAGGAAGCTTTTTTCTTTGGATTCTGCTTACCTAATGGCTATCAGTATTTTTCCATGAGGACAGCAGTAGTCCAACAAACTGCAGTCATTTTCTTTAAAGACTAGAAGGTGTCTGTGGTGAGAAACACCTCAAGTAGTTGTTGTATTCACTTGATTTCAGATGTCTGTCATGCAGGTTTTTTTCAAAATCCTACTGACGGCTCAAGAGAAAACTATTGCTATTACTACTACTGTTAGTATGCTAGACAGTATAATTAGTACTTCTAGGAAAGTGTGAAATTAAAATTCACAATATGTTCCTTTTTTGGTTTATATGTAACCCATCAGGTTGCTGGTTTTCATTATTCTTTCATATGTGTGCTGTAGATTTTCATTAGTATTTAGACATTTTATTTTAATAGAGAATAGAACTGAGTTTCAGTGAGTTTTCCAAAGTAGAATCTGCACTGAGTTAGAAACACTTTTTTTTTTTTTTTTCCCTATTCCTTCCCTCTGGCTGGATTATAAAAGGAGGGTAATCATTCACAAAAGTGTAGAAGTGTCATTGTTTGTAGCTCAGTGCAGACCTCTGTTTTTGCAGTTATTTCAATATATGAAGGAAAAAAAAAGAAGAGGAAAAGTTATCCTGGAAATACTAATCTGCCTTATAATTTAATGATAAAATTTTCTGTGCATTTATTTCTGATCAGCCTTTTTATAAACCAAAGGTGAGAAAAGCAAAGAAAATTATTAGCAGTGTGGAGTCTCTTATATGGGAGTAGACTGCTTAGTGTCATGATGGGACATAATAAGCACACTCTATAAGCTTGCATTATGTTTAGTAATATCTCAAGGAAGTTGTATATTTGGATTTTTATTATAATTTAGATGACAGAATTATGGCTTGGCTTTGGCTATTTCTTTGGCTATTGCTTGAATTCCTACTGTGTAAATTTTTATGTCAGCAGGCACTTTCATCTATGTTATACCTGGAGTTAAAGTAGCAAGCCAATTTTGGCAGAACTAAGTGAACATTTAATTTCATGTTTGTCTGTGAAATGACTCATCCATTTAGCTAAAACTATAAGGTATGTCAGGAAGGACCTAGATTAGTTTTTTGTGCTCATCCTCTTGTATAGTACAAGAAGTACTAACAAAAGAGAAAAAAGAAAAAGAAAATATGTTCAATATTCAGCTGCCTTACTAAGTTCACAGCTCAAGAGAAGTTTGGAAAGGTTGTGACTGCTCCGCTAAAGTTTCATTAAACTCAGTGAAACTGGAATTTGGCTATAAGTGTTTTGTAGGTGATAGTTTCAGAAGAAGCATTGCAACTACTTGGAGAGAGAAGCGGGAAAATAATTATAGTTCTGATGCATGATTACATTCATGTGTGAATAATCAACAGGCAGAACACCCATCAGTGATTTAGTAACAGTATCCTTTTTGTACATTATGGCTGCTTTTTTATGGATGTACAATAGTGCATATCTCCAAGAAAACTGCTTAATTCTCAAGATTTTGCATCATAGGTGCACTAAAATCTCTTTGCAATAACTGAAATGCCCAGTGATGGGTGAAGTACAAAATGTGGACTTTTTAGGTGCAGTACATACACTTAAAAGAACAAAATACACCAATGTCATGAATTGAATGAATAATTTTCTTGCTGAAATCCTAAAGTTCTCTGGACCTGGACAAACATCTGTAGCTTTTAATAGAACTTTCTCTTACTAAGACTTCTTGATTTACTTTTCATTCTGTATGAAGAACTTAACCTAATTCTGCTTCAATTTTTTGCTGTCTTGAGGACACTAAATTAGTCTTCTGCAGTAATGCAGCATTACTGTCTTTTTGTTGTTCTGGGAACTTCAGAAGTCTTCTGGTGATATAAAAAATGCATAGTTTTAGGAAGTACAGGAGTATTAGGAAGGAGTACTATTACAGAATAGATGTTGTCTGCAACTGTACAAGTGATTCCAGTTGCTTTTCAGATTATAAGTCATGATGCATGCAGTTACTGTGAGATGCTACTATTTTGATTTGTTCTGACTCTATATCAGATGTAGCCATTTTGCCTGATGTGTGATCTGCTTTCCAGATGTGAGGCTGACATGTTGAGTGTATGGGAGTTTATATCACTGTACTAATACTGTGGAGTAATGAGGGGGCAAAAGGGCCTGGGAAAAATGACCACTGTATGCAAAGAAACCCTATAGAAAGTATTTTCATTCTCCCTCCACAGCAGTTCCAAAGTCCCCATTGCAGGAAAACAGCAGCAGACACCTTTTCCTAACATGATCTGATGTTTCTCCTTTGTGAAAGTAAAGGAAAATTTTACAAGTCCTGTGCAGTATAGGGAGATGACATACCTTCCTGTTCCTGGGCCTTAAGGTTTTTGATTCTGTGACAGGACTCTCTGGGTTTGTTTGTGTGTGTGTGTTTGGTTTTGGCTGGGGTCTGCTGTTTGTTATTTTATTTTTTCCTAAAGCATGTGGGAAATGGCAGATGCTGATTCAGTTGAACGTAGATGCAGTGTTCGGATAACTTAAAATTTTGGGGTCTGCTCTTTTAGTGCCTGGGCAAAATTTGCAGTTCGTAGAAGTAGTTGCAAATAAACCCACAAAAGCTATGTAACTGTTAGGTCTGTGATCTTGGTTCTCAGTGTAAAAAATAGAAAAAAACAAGTTCTGTCGGGCTTGTCCATTATTCTGTTTATCTCTTGAATTTGCAAATGAATGCAAAAGGAGCTTGTAAAGAAAGAACAAAATAGAATCTGATTTACAATATAAGAGCTATGTTAAGTGTGAATACTTTACTAAAGAACTTTTAATATGTCAATAAAATAACATAGCAGAATTCCAGATATTAAGGAAAGTTCTGTCTGTGTCATCACTGACTACACTGCATAAAACAATACCCATCAAAGAAGCTTGAAAACAAATCTGGTTTTCTTTTCTTTTCTTTTCTTTTCTTTTCTTTTCTTTTCTTTTCTTTTCTTTTCTTTTCTTTTCTTTTCTTTTAAATTAAAACAAGGGCCATATTTTCATTATTTGACAATTTATTTTCAAAGTGGAAAAGGATACCTAATGTAATCTCTGCAAAAACCTGTTAGTTGGAGGCAATTAGTAAAAAACAAATAAATTCCTGAGATAAATTGCCTCTATTTACTGTATACTTTTGATAACCACACACAGATTTCTCCTGTGTCTCACTCAGTTTTCTATTTACTTAGGCTTCAGGCTCGAATTGCTCACAGAATCCAGGAACTGGAGAACTTGCCTGGTTCTCTGCCCCCTGATCTACGAACCAAAGCTACAGTGGAGTTGAAAGCACTTAGGTTACTGAATTTCCAGCGCCAGGTAATGCCTTTTGCGTCAGAAAAATTCTCATAGAGATCACAGTCAAATGTGTTCATCTGGCAAAGAGTAAAATGGCAAGAGATTTTGCAGCAGCACTGATCCTGAGCAGGAGATTTTGCGTAAGAGCAAACTTGACCAGTAAGCGAGTCACAGAAATATTTAACTTAGATTTTATTTTGTTTTGTTAATAATTGTGCAAGCCTTCTTTTCACTTCTTGCTTTATTTTCAGTCTACATTGTAACTGTAGAACTGTGTCTTTCATAACGAATACAGCATTGGCACAAAGACAGAACAACAGCTGGACAGGCTGCGAGCTGATTTTCAACACAAATCCCAATAGACACCTCTTTCTGGACATACTTCATATTTGTCATGGGTCCCCTTGTTTCAGTAAGGGTTTTATGTTGGTGTTGTGTGTGGTATTTCTCTGTGATCTGTTTTCAGTATTTCCACAATGGCACACAGACTTTGAAAACTAAGTGTAACAAGATCATACCTAAGATATAAGTTGGATGTTGAGTGCATGTATCAGCAAATGAATTTCAGAAAGGGTATCACACTGCCAAACTCTTATGGGCCTCTTGCCATTGGCTTTTTCAGCTAGTTTGGAAGAACAAAGATGTGATTTGGCAGGTCAAGCAAAAATACTTCCTGACAGAAGCTTTGGCAGTAATTGTACCACGATGTCCAAGTCTTCCTTCTCTCTACCCTTGGCATTCCTTTGTAATGAAGTTTTGTCAGAAGTCAGATGAAAAGCAGCAGGCTCTCCCTGTTGTACTGCTGGCAGTACTGTTCTAAGCCCTTAAGATTTACCTCTCCCTGCCGTCTCCTGTGCAGCTGGCAATGGAACAAGTTGTCAGCAGTGTTCAGGTCCAGCTCTATAAAGTATGTTACATAGGTCGTTCATTAATGTTTTACTTCGATGGTGTAACATCTTGGCTAGTCCCTTTCATTGCAGCAGGACAGTCATTTGCAGCATCTTATGAAGAAGGAAGAAATGTTTAAGAGCGATTTAACACTTCTGATCATCCTGTGGAGATCTAAGATTTTTTTAGGGAGACAGGCATAGCTGCTGCAACTGTAGAGATGCTGGATCTTTTCATAACTATAATGGAAAGGGAAGAGGAAACTGGGACATCTTCTGGACTGTTACTGTTTTACTCTGCCATAGCAGTGTTTAAAGTTGTTCATGTATTAAAACATATTTTTTTAAGTGTTTCTGTTTTCCCTCTGGTAGCTAAGACAAGAGGTAGTAGCTTGCATGCGTCGTGACACAACACTGGAGACAGCACTGAACTCCAAAGCCTACAAACGAAGCAAGCGCCAGACTTTGAGAGAGGCCCGTATGACCGAAAAACTGGAGAAACAGCAGAAGATAGAACAGGAGAGAAAGCGTAGGCAGAAGCATCAGGTATTTTAACTTACTAGCTGTTTGCCCCATGACAGAAATGCACCTTGATTTGCTGTGCGGGTCTTCTCTATTACATATTTTATTTACCTTTGGAGTTTCTAAGATTAAAAAAAATCCGAATCATGTGATAAGCAATTGGAAATTTTTAAGATTAGAACTTCTGTATTCATGATTTCAGATCCTGTGCTTTGTCCAGGACTTTGCACTAACTTGTTTCTCTTTCTAGGAATATCTGAATAGCATATTGCAGCATGCTAAAGATTTTAAAGAATACCACCGGTCAGTCGCTGGGAAAATACAGAAACTTTCTAAAGCGGTGGCAACTTGGCATGCCAACACTGAACGTGAACAGAAAAAAGAAACTGAAAGAATTGAGAAAGAGAGAATGAGGAGACTAATGGTAAGGAGTAGAGGAAAGAATATTTTAGCTAAAATTACATACTGTATCCTTTTAATATTTCACATACAGTCTCAGCCACATCCTTGTATTTCCTTTGCAGAGTAAAGCCCCTGTAAGTGTAAAATGTATAAATCTAAAACTGTTGCAATTTGATTATGTGTATTTCTGATGATGGTAGTGAATTGTGACACTCTTTATTTTAACCTACTTCTTTTTTTAAGGTTTTTGATAAGAATAATTGTCTTTTCTACCAGCATGAAAACTTAGCACAGCCACTTCTGTATAACAACACTTAATCTCATTGACTTCATGTACTAACACTGTTACATAATTGCAGGGATATTGGTCCATTATATAAATACTGGACTCTCTGTTTCATTTTTACGTTTATAGTTTTGATTATATGATTAATTTTTTCATGGCATTACTCTGCAACTTCTACATAAAGCTGATTTCATATGTGAAAATACATAACCAATAGCAGTAATCTATGTATCCTGAGAAGTAATAGGAGTCATTTCTACCCATTAATGCTCCAGCACCAAACTCCTTGCTATTTCATAGCTTTCCCTTCCTTGCACCTGCACAACATAGTTGTACCATTCTTAGGACAGAGTAAAATGGGTTTATGTATAACTATGACTTTTTAGAATGTTGTGGAAATAGTTAGTAGCCTGCCTGCATTTCAGGAGTTAGACTAATTCTGGAATTTAAAGTGTAGACAGATCAATATGTACATGTATGTTAGAAACTGGAGTTGGAAAAACTTTTTTAAGACATTATCTAGCTCTTTTTTAACACCTTATTAACATTTTACCAACATAGAATTGAATGGGAGTTGACATACTTTGAAACATGCTGGTTAAAAACAGTATCTAATATGGGTGCAGAGGAAACATAGAACTTTAGTCCTTGTCCAGATTCTATTCCTATCATAACTAAGGGATGAACAGTTTGGCTTTAAAAATCACAAACCAAAATGTAGAAATAATTAAATATAAAAATGATAAAAACTTAGAAATAAAAGTATGTATCAAATGTAAATGAAGGACTTGCATAAAAGAATAACAAATGTTTAGGCTCTAGAGCATTCCTTAAAATAACATAGTGATCAGCGTTATAAAGCTGTCTTATAGTTAGAGACAATTGCCATCAGTCTGTCTAACCAACCGACCTTTTAAAAATTTTAATTATTAAAGACAAAAGAACTGATAAAAAAAAGGTAAGCTTGATATTTTAGAAATATTTTTGTACATCATAATGTTGAACTTATGTCAGTCTAACATGTAGTATGATAAATAAAAAGATGTCCACTGGTGAAAAATAGGAAGTAGATTTGAATGTGCAGAAATTGCACAGGATACTAATGCTTCCAGAATATCAGTGCTGTCTCCTGAGGCTCCTTCACCAAGGTTGTGGTTAAGCTCTTAACCGTAGATGCAGCACTTTGTATACATTTTCTGTCAAGTCTGTCCCTACTACTCAGTTTCATTCTTATGCAAAAGAAAACTATGTGTTTTGTTAGTGGGGTTATTTTGTCTATTTAGTTTTAGTCCAGTGTGATAAATTTTGAATTTGCGGATAGGCACTACGGGTTTTTACAGCTGTCATCTTCTCTCGGATGCTTGGTGTGGTCTAGAAAAATGTGCTGTGTCTAAAACACTTCACGTATCTTTTCAGGAATGTTGAATTAATTCCACAGATTGTTTTTCATTGACTATGATTAGAAATGGTGATTGTGTCACAGCTCATTAATACTAGTATATTTCATATGCAGGAATGGGCATTGGTATGATTTAAAAAAGATACTGTCAAGACAAGCTTGAATGTGTAAAATATGTACCTTAGCTAGATTACAAGGACTGTATATTCAGTAATAAGAAAAAATTCTAAAAACTTAGGTTTTGACTGTTTTACTTCCAATGACTTGAACATTACAACTGAATTTTACAAGCTCAATTTAAACAATGAAACTGTTCTTGCCAACTGTAGGCGGTTCTGGTGTGTCTTCAGAAAGGCAAGAGATTTTTTTGTATCTCCCAGATTGTTGTCTTTTCATCATCTTCAAAATATTTCTTGCTTGTGTTTGGTTTCTAGAAGGCATTGTATACTCCTTTTATTTGCTCTTTTAGCCAAAATTGACAAAGCAATCTCTGTTGCTTTCCTTGTATTTTTCTGACATGCTCAAATGCTGCATTGTATCTTCACAGCACATGAAAATAATATTTTCTGGTATGTCTTACCCCTAACAACACACTTATGCAGTACCGTGAGGATGCAGAAGTTGCCAGAATGACTCAGAGATAAGGCTTATCTGGTGAATTCTGTCTCAAATAGTGACCTGTATCAAAGATGAAATACACAAGAATAGAAAGATGGTAGATAATCTGCCCACAAGAAAATTTTCTTCTAACACTTACAAGAAAAAGATTTGTATTTATACTGCAAAAAGGACTAAATACAAGTTTGCATCCAGCTCCCATGTTCTTCCTCTGCGTATGGGCTACCTGCACTTCATGTTTTTGAAAAATTATCTCTGTAGGAGACTCACCAAGAATCTGTTTCAGGACATTGTAATTTGTTTGATATAATGTTACGTGATTTTTTTTGCCTCCTTATCTGTCATAAGGTAGATGCTATAGATTTTTGAGTCATTAGGCCATGAGAGTAGGAGATATGTAGAATCATAGAGTCCATGAATCCCAGAGTCACTCATGATGACAGGGAGCTCTCTAGTCCAACCACCTTCCCAAAGCATTGTCAACATCAAGTGCAAAGCAGGTTACTCAGGGCTTTTTGCATGTCTTGAAAACCTATAAGGTCAGAAATGGCACAATTTCTCTGCCTGTTCAAGTCCTTCTCAAGTGCTGCATCCCAGCCCTTGAGCATATTGACTGGTATCCCCCAGTTTGGTATTATCTGCAAACTTGACTGTAGTGACCTCCATCCTTTCCTCAGCCCTGCAGAGAAGGACTTGCGGGTATTGGGGAATGAAAAGCTGGACATGAGCCAGCAATGTGCACTCGCAGCCCAGAAAGCCAACCGTATCCTTGGCTGCATCAAGAGAAGTGTGGCCAGCAGGTCGAGGGGGGTGATTCTCCCCCTGTACTGTGCTCTCATGAGATCCCACCTGCAGTACTGTGTCCAGCTCTGGGGCCCCCAACATAAGAAGGATGTGGACCTGTGCAAGTGGGTCCAGAGGAGGCCATGATCAGGGGTCTGGAGTACCTCCCCCGTGAGGACAGTCTGAGAGAGTTGAGGTTGCTCAGCCTGGGGCAGGGAAAGCTCTGAGGAGATCTTATAGAGGCCGTAATTAAAGGGGGCCTACAGGAAAGATGGGGAGGGACTCTTTATCAGGGAGTGTGGTGATAGGACAAGGAGTAACAGTTTTAAACTGAAAGAGGGTAGATTTAGGTTAGATATAAGGCAGAAATTCTTTCCTGTGAGGGTGGTGAGACACTGGAGCAGGTTGCCCAGAGAAGCTGTGGCTGCCCCCTCCCTGGCAGTGTTCAAGGCCAGGCTGGACGGGGCTCTGAGCAACCTGGTCTGGTGGAAGGTGTGCCTGCTTATGGCAGGGGGGTTGAAAATAGATGATCTTTAAGGTCCCTTCCAAGCCAAACCATTTCTATGATTCTGTTACCTATTAGCAAAGATGTATGACCCTCTGGGCCTGGTCATCCAAACAGTTCTTTACCCTTCTAGTTGTCCCATAATGATCATAATGTCTTAACTAAGTTAACACATGATTATTGACATAGGAGTTGGTTGGTCTTTCTTTGGAAGTATATCTGTCATGAGTGATGTCTATTTTGTATTGCTAGGCTGAAGATGAAGAGGGCTACCGTAAGCTGATTGACCAAAAGAAAGATAGACGTCTGGCCTACTTGTTGCAGCAGACAGATGAGTATGTGGCTAACTTGACTAACTTGGTATGGGAGCATAAACAGGCACAAGCAGCCAAAGAGAAGAAGAAGAGAAGGAGAAGAAAGAAGGCAAGTAGTTACAGCTGGGATTTTTAGGCCATCTCTTCTTGAAATTCAATTTTAATGTTGAGAAATGTAGTGATACCTAATTGTCATACACATACTAGAGTATCTAAAATCATGTACACTGTGCTAAATTCTTAACATGGAGGGAACTTTTTCTCCACTGAAATATGTAAGAAATTTGCTAACATTAATTCCAAGGAGATGAGAAGGAGGCAGGAGTAGAAAATTGTGGGCTGTTAACGTTGATTTGCTGATAAACTTCCTGTAGGGAAGATTGGGCCAGACATGTAAATTAGGATTAAAGTACAAAAAAAGGGTCCAGTGGATCCAAAATACATTGTATGCAGAAGATGGGAAAAGTCTGGTTTGTGTAGCTGTTTCACACAGACTTACTTTTTAGACCTCCACATTCTACACTTGGCTCAGTCCATATTTTAAGACCATTGGAAACAACTAGAGAGAAAGTCTTTGGATAAGTTTATTGTGCATTCTGAACATTTAATTGAAGCTTTTCAAAATTACCTTTCTTTGTATAAAATATTTTACCCTGTGAGAGAGACTTGTTCTGGAAACTGAACAGTGCTATTTTCAAAAAAATAATTCTGTATGTGAAATAATCATTACATAGTGATTTGTCGTTTTTGTGATCTTTGAGTACTTTTCATCTCTTGGAGGATGGATAAGAGGATTTTACTCATACAGATATTAACATTATATTTTTTTGATTTACAGGCAGCACTCTAAATGCACTAATAAATACTGTGATATAAAAAAATTCTGATTTTAGAGATAATGGCTGAAAAAATCTTCCATGTTTTCTCCTGTTCCCCTCCAAAACCTCTGTACTTTTTGTTGAGAGTATGTTCTTAACACAGGAACAATCACCCGCCTGCAAAGTTAAGATGTAACTTAGATGGCATTGTTGACCTGTATTACCAGTGAGAACAAACCTAATGTAGTGTACAGAATTTACAGTAAAGATAATCCTTAATGAGATAGTGTGTGGAGTAAATGTACTGCTCTAATGAAAAATACTAATTCCTTCAACAATCTACATCTTTGGTATGGTTCTATTTCTTTGTCAGTATAGTTAAGTATTTATGAGGAACATGGTATCTTCTGGCCGCGTAATAAAGACATAATTTTACGTCACTGAAGTAAAAAGGAAATATGCCCCATAAATATTCAGCGCTTATAAATATCCCAGCCTAAAACCTGAAGAAAGTTTAGCAGGAAAAAAAAATCTCAGCTCTGTCTTGATCATCTGCAGGTTTTTGTTTGTAATTAAGTTCTTTTCACCAAGCTTTTCTCATCTGTCGGCTCCCAAAATACCCCTTCTGGTTAGTTGTCAGACCAAAAAAAATTGTGTGCGTACCCAAAATAAAAGTGCCTGCATGAATATACAATCTGTGATGCCTGGTGACGCCTCCAAAACTGAGATTAAACCACTTTAGAGAAAATTAATAGTAAATCACATGAAAATTAATTACTATTTTATTTATATTAGCACAGTCCGTAAGCAACTGTGCTCTAGATCTGGACCAGAAATTCAGTAGGCCAGTCATTTCTTAGATGTAGATTTATTACAGTGACTAGAGGTGTTATAGGTGCCCTATTCATGCTAGTAAATGGTTTGTATGTGTGGTGGTATCTCTGTATATCCACCCACACCTTAAATTATGTGCATCCCAGGCTATTCAGAAATAGAGTGAAACATATTCATGGTCCAAAACGCTTGGATCATATAAAGTATTCTCTCTATACTTGTAATCTGACTGTGATATTTTTCACTTCATTTTTGTAGAAGGCTGAAGAAAACGCAGAAGGAATGGCATCTGGTCTTGGTCCTGATGGAGAGGTATGAATTATACAGTGTGGGGTTTTTGTTGTTATTTTTTAAAATTTCCAGTGATTGTACTGTGTGCCATTGCTACAGCTTAAAAAAAATATCATGACCACAAATGTTCTAAGAAGAGCTGTTGTTTATAACCAGGAGTTAAAATTATCTAGATCAACATTTGTGCTAGCCTGTTTCTCAACAGAATGTTGAAGACGTAAAGAAAAATATATTGAATCTGTCACTGAGTATGCTGAAGAATCCCTCTCAGCTTTGGTATATGCTTAAAAGTAAATTATTTTCTTGCAGTCCGTGTGTAGACATAATTTACTTTCTACAAAGAGATTGTAAACACAATATATTCTTGTTTCTCATTTTCATAAAATATATTGTTGACATTGCATATAATCACCTTCAGAAACAGGACAGACTACAGTGTTATGATGGCTTAAGACATCTGAAAGTTTTTTCTTCCTCAGAAACAAATGGAAATGAATAATTTTTCTGTGTCATTCTTTGAATATTTTTCATTCAGTAGCAAAGCATATGCAGACACTATAAGAGCTGTTCTGTTAATGCCATTTTTCCGTGCCATCTTATTTTTATATAATGACTTTAGAATTGTATTGATTGTTTTACTTTTGGTATTTTTTATACTTGCAAGTGATATTTTTGTTGATGTAGTTAGAGTTACAGCAAAATCTTTTGATATAGTTATGGTTGCACAGGAAAAACCCATATAACATTCCTATAACTTCAGTATTTATGGAAATGGGGTAAGTTATACTCTGTCAGTCACTGTATTTATAATTGTTCTGAATTATTTTTCCTTTTTCATACACATATTAGGAAAGATTCTTCAGCAGGAGCAGTAGTAGAAGGCAAAAAGTTTTTAAAGTAGAAAATCTGTGATTAAACAGGGCAAAGAAATAACAGGAATAGTAATTATGCTATTCTGGTTTTGTTGAAGGACCAGAATAAGCAAAAGGTTTTGTTATTCCAGGTGCTTAACTGAAGAAATCAGGACAGTGAATCTTTAAAATAGGCCACCTTTACTTAAAAAGTTAACTAAATTGTTACATTATTGTTTCTCCATATAAGATAAAAGGTTATAAGGTCAATGTGTTTTTTTTGTTACAGATGTCCATTGGTATAAATAGCAGGAGTAAATGCCTGCATGCATGCATACCTTGTGACTTGTTTTGACATTCAACAGTGTATTCTGTTACATGCTGCTGTTAATTTATCTGGAATCCTGTGATGTGTTTGTGGATGTCACACAGAGAATATTTTACACAAAAACTGTGACTTGGTGTTTGCTTGATAGCCATGTGGAAAGGTGTGGCTTCTTATAACAAAGCGTTACTGCTTGTTCAGATCTGGAATTTTGAAGGTGCTATTAGTTCTTTTAATTATGTGTGAGAAACATGAAATTCAGTTGTCTTATGGTATAAAATTTAATTGGAATTTTTAGCCCATAGATGAGAGCAGTCAGATGAGTGACCTTCCAGTTAAAGTGACTCACACCGAAACAGGCAAAGTTCTTCTTGGACCAGAAGCACCAAAAGCAAGTCAACTGGATGCTTGGCTGGAAATGAACCCTGGGTAAGTAGTTAGCATATAAGTAGGCAGCTTTTTCTATTTACATTGATGTTTTTCTTCTCTCCCTCTCCCTCTCCCTCTCCCTCTCCCTCTCCCTCTCCCTCTCCCTCTCCCTCTCCCTCTCCCTCTCCCTCTCCCTCTCCCTCTCCCTCTCCCTCTCCCTCTCCCTCTCCCTCTCCCTCTCCCTCTCCCTCTCCCTCTCCCTCTCCCTCTCCCTCTCCCTCTCCCTCTCCCTCTCCCTCTCCCTCTCCCTCTCCCTCTCCCTCTCCCTCTCCCTCTCCCTCTCCCTCTCCCTCTCCCTCTCCCTCTCCCTCTCCCTCTCCCTCTCCCTCTCCCTCTCCCTCTCCCTCTCCCTCTCCCTCTCCCTCTCCCTCTCCCTCTCCCTCTCCCTCTCCCTCTCCCTCTCCCTCTCCCTCTCCCTCTCCCTCTCCCTCTCCCTCTCCCTCTCCCTCTCCCTCTCCCTCTCCCTCTCCCTCTCCCTCTCCCTCTCCCTCTCCCTCTCCCTCTCCCTCTCCCTCTCCCTCTCCCTCTCCCTCTCCCTCTCCCTCTCCCTCTCCCTCTCCCTCTCCCTCTCCCTCTCCCTCTCCCTCTCC
>NW_020799145.1:1656573-1730028 GCF_003259725.1 Athene cunicularia
CTTCCTCTTCCTCTTCCTCTTCCTCTTCCTCTCCCTCTCCCTCTTCCTCTTCCTCTCCCTCTCCCTCTCCCTCTCCTCCCTGCCGCGCCTCCCCTTGCCTCCCCTAACCTCTCCTCCTTTTAATTTATTATGTGTAAGCTGAGTAGGGGATGTGTTGAACCTTACCCCTGCTCTTGTAATCTGTAATTCATATTCTGCCTGTCATCTCTGTACAGCTATGAAGTTGCTCCCAGGTCAGACAGTGAGGATGAAAGTGGCTCTGAGTATGAGGAAGAGGTATGTGTCCGTAAAAAATTACCATGACAAGTAATGCAGTAAAAAACAAGTACTTATTCCATGTAGTATTTTCCTCTTTTTCAGAAGGAAGGAAGAGAAAGTGATAGCAGGTGTGTAGGTGTTTTAAGGATAATACAAACAGGGAAAGTAACTGGTTTTGTAATTGTTTTCAGTTTGTAGCAGTTGGCTTTTATACATGCAGTAAATGCCTAACTGGTAATCGGGGTTAGGAAAAGTAAATATTTTAGTCTGATTATTAATAATCATGAACCAAAGAATATAAGCAGGTTCCTATTTTAAAATATATGTCAGGAAAGGCTGTATTGTGTCGTCGTGCAGTATGAAGTTAACATCTTTAATGTTTATTCATTGGAGGTTTTATTGGCGATTCTGAATGCCACGGTTATTATTTACATATCACGTTTATTAAAAAGTTAGGGATTACATCAAGGATTTAGGTTCAGACTGTTCAGGTTAGGCTTATTTGACTCAGTACTTCAATAGTGATTTAAATACTATTACAAACATTCTGAAAAGAATATTGAACTTAACACACACAGAGATCCCAACGCTGCAGGGTCATAATATTAAGTGCTATGAATAATCAATACCAATACTTGCATAGCATTTTTGAGACAAGTACTTTCTGAAGCAGAGGGAAACTGAGGAGAAGGACCATGTTCAATCAACAGGCTAGCAGCAGAACTAGGTATAGAATTCAGGTCTCCTAAGTCTAGCAATCTTTACAATAACCAAATGACCACTGAAATCTACAGGACTGTATGATGTTGAGACATCTCTTTTTAGGACTAATGACTGCTAATGTATTTCTACAAGACTCTCAGTATTAAGATAGGAGGGGAGGACCTGATACCTGTCAGATTCTAAGGGGAATGTTAAAAGAGATGTGCCCACATATTTAGCACAGACTTTTTAGCAGCAGTGTTGTTCAGAGTTGGGGAAGTCAGTCTTAGGAGAATACACTTGCAGAACTCAGAGCAGTATTTTGTTCAGCTTCATTAGTGGGATTTAAAGTTGTTGGTTATCTGTTGCAACTGTAGCCAGAAGACAAGTTATTTTAAAGAGTAAAAATGTGGTCTGTTTTAAGAAGTTAAGAAGCTTGAAGCCTGAAATAGCATTTGACAGTTTTTTAAGCTTTATTAAATTATCCCATATATGGAATATGATATAAACATATACATGGTATTACAATCCTCTCCATGAACACGGTAGACAGAGTGAGGCTTTTAAAAGTAAGATCATTACAGGAGAAAATACTTGTTATTTCAAAGTATCATGAGTTTCTGTTGGTTAGCATATGTCAAAAATGATCTTGTTATGCTGCAGTGCATGTTCAGTTACAGTATAGGTCTCAGTTGAACTTTGTGATTCAGGTTTCTGCATTGAGGCATTCACCAATGAAAGCTATCAATATATAAAAGTCAGTAGAAAGTACAATTTAGGAAGATGTTGCACTTCCCATCATCCCTGTTCTTTCTCTGTATTCTGTAGGAGGATGAAGAAGAATCAAGCAGGTTAGAAGCAGATGAGAAGATACTCCTGGATCCTAACAGTGAGGAAGTTTCTGAGAAAGATGCAAAGCAAATCATTGAGTGAGTATTTTTAGATTGATTTCTTACAGTGGTGTTTCCCAGGAGTAGCTTGCTCTAGATTACAGTGAGTTGTGGTAGCTTTTCTGGCATGAACATGTGCAGGAGAAGGAACATGATCATTTGGTATTAATTGGGTATTGTTTATAAAGTAGCTTGCACCCTTTACTGTACTCACACAGCTGGGGATTTGTGGTGTTTCTTTAGACATACATATGTGAGCTGTGGACAAAAAGTCTGTTTTGGGGTATTCACTTTACTTCTTTCTATTCTTTCCAGGACGGCCAAACAAGATGTGGATGATGAATATAGCATGCAATATAGTGCTAGAGGGTCTCAGTCCTACTACACTGTTGCTCACGCAATCACAGAAAGAGTGGAAAAGCAGTCTTCTCTTCTTATTAATGGCACACTAAAACATTATCAGGTGAGAAATCATTAAAATATTTTAAACAGAATTATGCTCAACATTTCATTGCAGTCTTTCAAGTGGCAAACTGAGAATTTGTTAAGAAATAGAGGATCTCTAGTAGGTTAGAATTTGGGAATTATATTTACAAAGAAATGACAGTTACCAATCACAGACATCATTTCATACATACTGCTTGAATAATAAAACCAATTTTCTCCATAAAACTGTTAATTTTTTTTCATTGCAGACCAGTAATATTTTGGTTTTGCTATCCTTATCATTGACTGGGAATTTCAATTCTGCTTATTGTTTTCATTTGTGTTGGGTTAACATTTTTCTTCTTCCAATATTTAAAAGTTTAGGATTTTTTTTTTAATGATGATCCTAATATTTCAGTGCAGTGATAGACAAACTATAGAAACAAGAAAAATACTTTACTGTGGAGGTTGATATCTCATACTCTCTACTGACATTCAGTGGATTTAGTAGCTAGGAACTTCTGTATTCTGACAGGTCCTTTACCTGCTCAATGTGATACCCAGCAATTGGTGTCTGTTTATATAGTAATTGTATCAAAGGTAAAAGCCACTGTCTGAGGAGCTTTATGTCAGGTGCAGTGAGGCTTCACATTGTTTCTATCAAGAATGTTTTGAAGGAGACTGTACTGTGACTGTCCCCTACGCTCGCTGTATTTCCCCATCTTCTGGCTTTTACATGCTTTTTCCTTCTCAACCTTTTTTATGCTTTTCCATGTTTTTTATTAAGTTTAGTCAGATTGTCTCTTCCCTCATATCGGTGTATGTCAGTGGAGAAATTTCAGTGATGTAGAAAAGATAGTTTTCCAGTTCTTAATTCTGAAGCTACTTTGTTAGTGAACTTGCATTAGTAATGTGATACATACATAGGCAGAAGTCTGTGTGACAAGGGAATAATCTGAGTCAGTACTTTCTAGCAGTATTTCTTGGAGTGTGAAACTCTGTTATGTAGATATAGCTCAACTATAGTACTCTGGATTCCTTCCAGCTCTGGGATTTTATACACAAGGCATAACTGGACTAAGCGGGCCTACTCTGACATTTGGAGGCATAGACAGCAGACACTAAATGGACATGTGCTACAAGATATTTAGATAACAGTTATGCACTTGGCAAGTGTGAGGCTTACGTGTTTTGCACAGATTTGATGGGCTTGGTTTGACAGATTTTAATTAACACAGGCAAATAGCTTGAAATATACACAGAAAGTTTGACACTTGACACCACTGAAAGTGAAGAACAAACTCTTGTAATGTTAAGTATTTATCAACCTTAAATGTGAGTGCCTGTGTCGCTTTGTGTGCTGTACAGAAATCTTCCACATATGAAATCTGACTTCATATTATGGGCTCTGCTAAACAGGAGTAATGATTTCCATAATAACTGTTACCAGAAATTTATCTTGCTTTGTTTTGTTGGGGTGAGAAGGTTAAGATACCAGGGATCCCTGTGCAATAGTATTATTAAAGGAAATCCAATGTCTAAGTAGACAAATAATTATTTGTGTGGGTTTTAAATAACTGAACTATTATTCTTCATTTCAGCTCCAGGGACTGGAATGGATGGTTTCGCTGTATAATAACAATCTGAATGGAATTTTAGCTGATGAAATGGGACTAGGAAAGACAATACAGACTATTGCACTCATCACTTACCTGATGGAGCACAAAAGACTCAATGGCCCCTATCTCATCATTGTTCCCCTTTCGTAAGTAAAGGATTCCTTTCTGCTATTATCATTCTAAGCATTGCAGATTGGTTTATTCAGAATACACATCTGTTTTTCATGTAATGAAAAGCTGAGGTGTACAGTGAGATTACACTGAACATGTGTTCAGTGTTTTCTTTGATCATTTCTTTCCAGATAATTGTCTGGCATTGGGAGGGTGACTGGAAAGCTGATAAAGCACTTGCTTCCATTAGTGTCACTGCCCACTCTTGGCAAACTGGGTATTGACTTCACTGTAATTCACTCTTAAGAGGCCACAAGAGAGGGATAGTATTTCTTTCGATACATGCCTGCAGTTCCTCCTTCAAATTTTAATGGTGTTATTAAAAATAGGTTGCTTAATTCTTTAAACAACTGGGACCCCATTTGATACTAAGTCATCCTACTATAATGAGGTTGGATGATCTTTTAAGTACGGTATAACTAGCCCCAGATGTAACCTTGATGAGAGATACTCACACTTGTCAGGTGTCCAGATTATGATTATTTATTGTGGTGCTCCCTTTTGCTTTTCCTTAGCTTTCCAAGATGCTCTTGTTTTATACATTTCTTTTAATGCATTTTTCTTTCTCCAGAGGTGAGGTGGGGCATTCAGTGATCTTCAGTGCTGTGTTTTAAATAAAAACTGTTAGGCATTGTAAAACTGACATAGGATATGGAGGGGTTGTTTGCTTATTTTTGTGTGTAAGTGGCTTGACTGATGTGCAGAAGTTCCATGGCCTTTTCATTAGATAAGTTCCATGGCCTTTAGAAATTCCATGGCCTTTTCATCGTCCACCAGCTGTGCTGAGTGTGCAAATGTGCAGTAGGATTGGTTGTGGCCATCTCTTGATTTCTTTTGAGCTACCCTGTCTTCTGGCTGTGCTGCAGTAGTAGCTGATTGACTAGCATAACTACTACATCTGTGCCTAATTGTATGAATACAAATGGTGAGGTCTGATGTGAAAAAAAATAGCTGGGAGATCTATAATGTAAAACAAAGTTAAAATTAAAGGGCAGGTATTATTAATGTCAGATTTCACATAGGCACAGTAAAAAAAAATCAGATTTCTTTTGAGCACTGTACAGTGATTTTTCTTGTTTCTGAAAGAAAGGAGCTGAAATTTCTTTCTCATATAAGAAAAAGCCCATTTTCCCCTCATTTTTCTTAATAGCTAGTGCTGCTGCCATCACAGATACAGTAAAAAAACCCAAACAAATAAGCAACCAAAAAACGTCAAGGTTATTTTTTGCTGCTTTATCATGACAGAATCTAGTTTAGCCATAAAAAGCTATTTGTTCTGATCAAACAACAGAAACAGTGCAAAAATGGACTTGTATTGGAACTGAGTGGCACTTGAGCAGAACACAGATGAATTCTGACCACCTTCATGAGGCTGTATTTGGAAAATTGTAATGTCAGTTTTTGGATGATAAGTAGTATAAAAGAACTTACAAATACATTTTTTTTTTTTTTGTTCAGGATTATCTTTCTTATACTTAATATGCTTCAAAATGCAAATGTACATGTAGAAGACAACTCTGAATTGGTTTCAGAGACGCCTCTGAATATGAGCTGAAAGAGGGTTTCATGCTTTTTCCTGTTTAGTCTCCTCTCAGAGAGGCTTGTATTTTATTAGAGTATATAAAGTGCATTTTTTAAAAATATACTGTTAACTGTGGGGTGTGAATACATGAAATATATTGAAAAGTTGGTAACCACTTGGGAACATTTATAAAGTTTGTCCTGCATATGATGAAATATATTACTTTTTCTCTGTAATCTCTGTGATAGGACATTATCCAATTGGACATATGAATTCGACAAATGGGCTCCTTCTGTAGTGAAGATATCTTACAAGGTTTGATTTGCTTTTTATATGATTATAGAGTTGAAGGAATGAGAATAGAGCCAGTTTTTACTCTGTATCTGCACACACTTCTAAACTGCTCATGAAGTTTTGTCATGTGTATCAGATATTAAACAGTGAGAGTTAATCATACGTAGAAGACAACTGTAATAAACTGCAATTACTTTCACATAGTGAAATGCAGAATAAACTTTTTAATTATCATACTGCAGGGCTTCTGATGAGAGTAATACAAATGATAACTACTTCACATTTTATACATAGCTGAATACTTTGCTATTTGCCTGCTGTAGTTGTGGTATGGCCAAGCAATTTGTAAGAAGGCTAGACCACTAGCTACCTGTTTCCAGTGCCCCATAAACAGAGTTGTACAGTCTAGCAACCATTTAGGGAAAGCACTCTGAAGAAGTCTGGAGTGCATTGATACATTGCTTTCAGTGCTGTAGGATTACAAGTTCATGTGGTTGCTCTGTGTCTGCTAATTCATAAAACCGATATATTTTCTTCATCAGAATAAAAAGTAACTGCTCACTACATTCTCTCTTCTAGGGTACACCTGCAATGCGTCGCTCACTCGTTCCTCAGCTTCGCAGTGGAAAATTTAATGTTCTTTTAACTACTTACGAGTACATAATAAAGGACAAGCATATCCTTGCTAAGGTAATAATGACTGTCATCTCTAACAGCAAGACATTCAGGACACCTTCAAATGGTGCATAGCATAGAACACATTTTTGTTTCATAAGGAAGTCCTGAGTTGTTTCATCCTTCAATAAAAGTTTAACCTTTCATTTACTTTTCTATTCCTATGTTTATGATTGGACTCCTCAGTTACAGCTCTTCTCCTTGTAAACACCATGGTTTTTCTGAACATGGCCAGGAGACTCATTCCTTTGTGCAGTTCTGTCAGTACTGTATGCCTGCCTGTCCTTGGGAAAACATGATTTTCTCCCCTTTGCTTAATGGCATTTAATCTAAACTGGTATCTTGACTTTAATCTCTTTCCATTGTTTCTGGTTTGAAGCTCACTTTTATTAGAGCCTTTCCAGGTATATGGTTACCTTTCCTCAAATGACTAAATAGTTACCTCTATCATGAATTTGGTATCCAGACTGTACTACACATGGCCCAGTTATTAAACGCTCACTGTCAACAGGTGTGACTCAAATGTAATGAATTAATTTGAAAGCTACTGTACTGTAAGACCATTTCATGTCATGACAAAAGCGGACTAAGGAGGTGTTTTGCCATACAAAGAAACCATATGGTCTTATTGTCTGTTTGTTGTTCATTTTTACTTGATTTCATTACTGTTTGTTTAGATCATTCATTTTTCCTCTGATACAAAGGCAATACATTTTCTTAGCGTAATTCTGAACACTTAACAGTTTGAGACTGCAGGGTTTTCCTTCCCCTCTAGTTTTTGCCCACTGTTGCTAAAAGATAAGAAGGACAGTACTCTGCCATTTAACCTCTCCTGGGAAGTAGAATTAGTTAGCATCTATGAAAGTACAAACCAAGGCCTTCCTAGTCATATGGTCAGTGTGGCACATGTGTTGACTGCCCATGATAGTACAGGTGGTTAACGGAGAGTTTGACAAGGTTCTTTCAACATCTGCTGTGACTGCATTTAGTCTTTCACATTAAGAAATATAAACTTTATTTGAAGATGCAGTAACTGAGGTGAGGTCATTGTAATTATACTATTTCATTCTTGAGTAAAAACACAGGATTAGCTGAAACAAAGTTCAGGGTTGCTGTTGTTTGTGAGCATAGTTTTGTCTGAAAATGCTTTTGTCTTCTGTTAAGGTTCTTGTTGCAGATAGGTTTATCTGGAGTTTATGTGGTCTCCTCCTTCCACTGTGAACTATGTCCTGGCTATGAAAAGCCAGTCACTCTAATCTTTTTCCCAGAAACTGGTGGAATCCTCTGATTGCTGTTGCAGTTCAAGTCACAGCTTAGCATCAGATTCAGCATACCCAGTGTTTATTTCTATTTGTGCTCCTTGCAAGGGCACCAGTACTTGGATAATGCTTGATTTGTCTTTTCTCATCAGTGAGAAAACTGATCCCTCAGGCTTGAAATATTTTTGTTCTACACCTGTCGGGAGAAATTTGACTATGCCTGACTGGTTCTAACTGCCAACTTTTCTTCTTTTTCTTGCAGATTCGATGGAAATACATGATAGTAGATGAAGGCCATCGAATGAAGAACCATCACTGCAAGCTGACTCAGGTCTTGAATACTCATTACGTGGCCCCTAGGCGAATACTGCTGACTGGAACACCATTGCAGAACAAATTGCCTGAACTCTGGGCTCTTCTCAATTTCCTCCTCCCAACCATTTTCAAGAGCTGTAGCACCTTTGAACAGTGGTTCAACGCTCCATTTGCCATGACTGGAGAAAGGGTACTGTGGCAGGTTTTTTAAAACATAAGAAACAATGCACTTTGATGAAAACAGTAAGGAGCTTACAGAAGGATTAGTGTTTGAACTCTCCCTGGTACTTAGGGAATTAACATAACTAAAAGCCACCTTTTTTTTTATAATGCCAGAAAATTTTGGTATGTGTCTTTTTTGACTCAAAGTCAGTTTGGTTGTTACATGCAAATAATTACTGCACACAGTTAACCTTTCATGTGAGAGAAGACATTATCTAATATACTGAGTTGCCTTGTAGTGACTTTTATAAACTTCTGTAGGTGGACTTAAATGAGGAAGAAACTATTCTGATCATCCGTCGTCTCCATAAAGTGCTCAGACCCTTCTTGCTGAGAAGACTGAAGAAAGAGGTTGAGTCTCAACTGCCAGAAAAGGTTTGCAATGAGTTGTGGAAGGGTTTTAATGCTTAAGCATTATGTAATGTTCCTTTTCCAGATTTATTTTAAAGAAGACAACTTCTTTAGCATGTGTTATTGCTGTTGTTTGTTTGTTTATAACTCTGCAAAGAAAGTTTGTCATAGCAGAAGCCTGAATACCGGAAATTTCTGCGTTCTCAGGATTCTTCACCAGTTGTACAGCTTTAATTCTGTTTGTAGTCATCCATATAAGACATGCAATTTACTTTCGTAATACCTGGTTTCAAGTTTTAAGTGAGTCAACCATACACTGAGGATTAGATTCTGTCCTGTCCCATCCTCCCTACATGGGTAGAACCTTTGCTTCTTTAGGCAGTTCACTGATATTCGTAAAGGACTACTGGACTTTATAAAGCAGGCAGAATTTGGTCCTCTGTTAATATTCCAAAAATTGGGTGAAGTATTTTGTTGGAATTGCACAATTTTTTTTTAACTAGTGGGTTTTTAATTCAGTACATAAAAATCTCTTCTGATTTGAAAGACCATTGGTTTTACCTCGGGGCAAGTCATCTTGCTCCCACCCTCCTCAGCAATCCTGCATCACTTTTCCCAGTCACTTTTCTCAAAATAACAACAGCAACTAAATAGAAAAGTAAATTTCAAGGTGTGCTAGGGAAAATCGAATGCTAAGGTCAACTGAATTGAAACCATACCAAAATGAAACTTTTGTAAGTTGTGTTATGAGCTAACTAACAGTGACTGAATTAATGAAGAGCTTTGTACAGATGCTTAGTGACAGTACTCAAAGGAAAGGCTTTTTAAAAATTTCTTTCTCATCTTCATAATGTTGTGAACACTCTTACTGTTGTGACTTTCTGTTTTCCAAATGCCAGATTCTCAGTATCCTCAGAAGCATTTATCTGAGAATGAAATATACCTACATTTAAAAATATTACTGAAATCTTAGTTTCTATTCAAATTTCTGTTTGTTTGAGCCACTCTGTTTGATAAACCCATTATTGAAGGAGGATAATTTCAAAGTTGCATACACTCTGGTACTCGAAGGACCATGTTTCTTTTTGTATCCATGATCTTGATTATGAAAAAAGCAATTAGTCTGACCATGAGGACTGAACTTGTTGATTGAAGCCTATTCATCAGTTTTATTTGATCTTATAAATCTTGATAAAGAAGCCATTGAAGAAGACATCACTTCTCTTTAATGAATACATCCTTCTGTCCTTCTGAGAAGAAAATAACTTGATGATTTTTATTCCATTCATTTATTTATTCCATTAGGAAGCTTACATTTTTCCTTTTGGTTACTGCTTGAAAGATTTCTAGCCACCAGTGTGACTTTATTATGTGACTGTTTTTATTATACATAACATTAAAAACATAGTGACTGTAATTTGGAAATTGGGAAATAGAAAAAAAAAAGGGGGTTAAAATGGAAGTCTTTAGGATTTAACAAAATTTAACAGGATTTAACAAAAAGTGTGCAGTCAAAAAATGCTTTAATAAATAGAGTTTTACTAAGCTGAAGAAGAAGTCATACTGAATGTGGGGATCATAGAGTACTTGATTTATTCCCTGCGTTTTCAGTTGATATTGAGAAAACAGCATATTTCTGTGCCACCCTAGGTAAGCATAATGCTAATTAGACACTATGAGGGATGCTTATTTGCTAGGTACACAATGATGATATTTTTATAATGGTTTACTTGATATTTTTATAATGCTTGACAGACATAATAAAGTCCACAGGTTATTAAAAAGAAAATGTTCTTTTTTAAATTCACATGTTAAACATGAAATAAAACATTTTTTCTTAAACTGTTAAAAATTAAAGAATGAGAAAAAGATATGTTTGACAGTTCTGCAGTTGCATTCTTAGGATCCAGCTGTCTCATAGTATTTGTGACTCTCACAGATAATCTTCTGAGATACTCATTATTGCTGTGCTTGCAGTTGGATTACTTTCACTGAAATCATATGTGGTGTTAGGGTACAGATAAAAGATTAGTAGGTTTTTGGGTTTTGTTTTAGGATGACACAAACCTGCAGTTAGATCCTACTAACATTATTAAGTCAGTGTGTTTATGGTGGTTGTTTTTTTTTTACACTAGGTGGAATATGTGATCAAATGTGATATGTCAGCACTTCAGAAGATCCTGTACCGTCACATGCAAGCCAAGGGAATCCTTCTTACAGATGGTTCTGAAAAAGACAAGAAGGTACAAAAGAAAGACTAAAACACAAGAAAGAATGCATTATGATTAAATATGTTAACAATGATTCCTGTTTTGTAAAATTATTATGTAGGCTCTTACTACAGGTATCTTTCATGGGAAAAGAAATCTCTATCAGACATGCTTCTGTTTTACAAGACTACAGCTCACACTCTAATCACAAGGAAAAGTTACTACTTGTATTCACTGTAGTTACAGTGCCTTTCTGCAAACAGGCAATTTTTTTGGAAAAAAAAAGCATTTCCCTTGGCCAGGTTTAATCCAGTAATATACCTGAATAATAGTGATTGCGGCAGCACTGGCTACAGAAGGTTATTCATCTTGTCTTTCAAAGCTGTTAGTTAAGTATAAATCTTGTTTTAGCTAGCTGGGGCTGTATGCTTGCGTTCATACTTACAGTATCATTTAATGACAGAGTTCTTTAGAAGAACAGTAAGAAGCAGAGTCATTTAGTCAGATTTAGGCTACCTATTAGTAAATGTTGATTATACCCTGATGGGACTTAATCCATTTAATACAGAGTAAGCAAGTTGCCATTCATCAGCTTATTTGTGTATACACTTTTCACATTATAATAAATGTGAAATGCCTTGAATAGGCACTGCCCAACAGCTGGTGTGTAACTATGTTTGCACCCTGTTATGTGTATATTACTGATGCAGA
The DNA here is from genome assembly GCF_003259725.1 of Athene cunicularia. Classification (NCBI taxonomy): domain Eukaryota; kingdom Metazoa; phylum Chordata; class Aves; order Strigiformes; family Strigidae; genus Athene; species Athene cunicularia. The sequence goes on from NW_020799145.1 coordinate 1,668,199, forward strand.
CATACTATCTTTCCACCATTGTTTTGCAGGTTGCATTGGTATGATAGATGACCTTTTTTATTCAGTATCCGATTTTATGCTCCTTGTTTTGTTCAGTCAGATTGTTTTCTTTTTTGGGGCTTATTCAAACTCCCAACAAAACTGATTCTTATCACTGGATATTGATACTCATCTTCATAGTTTGAGCACTTTGTAATCATTGATTCATGTTCCCCTGTTGTATTTTTTATGTAATTTTGTAGTTTGTCATCTTTACTTTTGTCCTACAAATTTCATTTCATATCACAGTAGCTTTTTAGCTGCCTGTGGTCCTGTGATTTAATTAACAGACAGGAGGAGGTACTGTAGAATTGAAAAGCATCCATCTAGAACCATTTACTTTTAGAGGATTCAGACCCAATAGAATTTGTATGGTTTCATAATGAACAGTATAAGTAAGCAATATGCAGGACAGTAGATGCTCTGCTTCCCCCTGCGAATACTGCAGGTAGATACAGTGATCTTTGTGGATTACTTCCAGGTCTTCCTCTTTTGTTATGGAGCCTTTTTATGATAGATGAATTTATACAGCATGACGGCGGCACAGTAGCTTCTGTTTTTTTGTTATTTTGGGTTTTGTTTTTGTTTTTTTAAATTACTGATGGGGTGTTCAGGTCTCGGGTGGAATTATTTTTATGCCTGCATTTAAAAATATCTTTTAAAAGCTTCATTAATAATAAGCTAAGAAATTAGATGCATCATTTGATTTTCGTTGTTTATGCCCATAGGGAAAAGGTGGGGCAAAAACTCTTATGAACACTATCATGCAATTGAGAAAGATATGCAATCACCCGTACATGTTCCAACACATTGAGGTAAGACTGACAGGTGTGGTTTGAGACTTGTTTTTATTCAGGTGGATAATGTAATAGAAAACTGCTGTTGAAGCTTATGTGTGGGAGAGGATATCTCTGTCCACATCATTTGTGCTGAAAGGGACATATTTGAAAAACAAGATCATTATGGTTCCTTATTTTTAGAAACAAATGGACCAACTGCCAGCATTTTACTGGTTACCTGAAGTCTACTTTTAAAGCATTTAATCTTGTGGAGACACAGTCTTCAAAAAATGAAGGGTTTTTTGGATTTAAGACATTCCAGAGCAACTTAATCTCCTATTTGGACCTAATTAGTGAGGCACAGACACTAGTTCAAAATGCCATGTGTAGGATCTTTGTAACTAGGAGGCTGCTAATCTTTTACGCTATCAACCAGAATTTGTCCTATTCTATCCATTTTGGGTGCTCAGAAAAAATGTGCTATATGTATATAGCATCACTCATTAGGAACCAAAGTGCATAAATATATCTGGAAAGATAGAAAGTGTCATAAATACCTGGAATGTAGCTACATTTATGAATTAATAATTAGGTACCTACTAGAATAATTAAGTACCTACTGTGATGTATTATCGTTGTAGTTTTCACTCTGTTCTCTTGTATGCTAATTAAATAGAGTAACTTGCAAATGGATCTTCCAGTAGTTAGTATAAATTAATGAGGTTCTACTGTATTTGTAATCTGGTAAAATGTATGCTGACAGAAGTTACTTCTACAAGCCATGATTTTGAAATAGTAGTAGTACAGGAAAATGTTAGACAGAGCACTGTTGCTGCAAGGTAGATTCCAAGAGTATGAACATAATAAAACTCAAAACTCCAAGGCTCATATATTTCATTTAATTGATGTAAGAATGCATAATTTTGGGTTATTGTGTAGTTTGTAATAATTTGTTTATTGCTTATAACTCTGCAGGAGTCATTTGCTGAACACTTAGGCTACTCAAATGGTGTCATCAACGGGTAACTCGGTTTTTCCTCTTGTTCATAATGTTCTGTTTGATCTAATATTATTTTTCTAGAAGGTACATGCTAACAAATTCTAGCAGTTTATAGAAAGGCAGAAGAGGCAGAGAACACATATCTCAAAAGATAACAGTACTAGAAGTCTTACATGAGCGTTTAGGACCCTCCATCTTAAATTATGGCAGAGGACAGGCAGAGAAGATTGAAAACTGGTGTCTTCCTTTCCCCTTATTGTGAAAGAGCTTAGATACCATGTAAATTCATTGGAATGACTCTTCAGAGATATCAATTGGGATTTTTTTTCTCTTTCTTGTTACTTTTGCCTTTTTCTTTTCCCTTTTTACCGCCTTTATTCCAAATTAAAGTAGCATTTCTTCCATTATCTGAAATGAAATAAATCTGAATTTTGTGTTTGGCACTTCTTTGTGCAACTGTCTAGGAATGGATGCTTTCTGAAGAAAGATGTATATCTTCCACCTGACCCCCTTTCTGTTCAGGTGTTAATGACATTTCTTTTTTTTTTTTTTCGTTAGCTAATATGCCAGACTCTTTGTCTCCTTAATTAGCATACCAGACTACTCATCTCCTAAACAGTTTACTCTTATGCTGATTATGTAGATACACGTATCAGAAGGCCATGTGTCTTCTAGACTTAAGTATACCATTGCTAGTGATAAATTGTATTTTGAGAGTACAGACACAAGGTTAGGAGAAAATTATGTGAAATTTATTTTTGTAAAGCATATTACTGTGATGCTGATTCAGTCATTGTGGATACTTTTATTGATTTTCTTGGTTATGACTTGCATTTCAGTGCTAAGAGTCTGTTTTGCAATTCATAGCATAGAAGACAGAAGAGCAGCTAACCAAAGGAACTAAACATTGTTCAGAACTGCTAAGGTTATAAGGCTAAAGAGTATACTGTCTGTCAAACTCCTCCCATTATCTCTGTATATTAGTTCAGTCTGGGATATTTCATCTTCATATGCATAGTAGTTGAGTGGAAATTGTTTATAACACGTGCCAAACGAATACAACTTAGAGCTGCAGTAGATGCCAGTTGAAAGCAGAACTATCAGGTGAATGTCTTAACTGATAAAATGCTTATATAGGTGAGAAATAATGTTTGTTTTGATAAATCATGAAACAGAGTTGAGTTTCATAAAGGGAGGTATTCTATGTAGTTGAAAGTCCGTACAGTTTTTGTAATTGAAGAAAAATCCCGTCCAAATGGCAGTTCACATGGCTGTTTATTTTTTATTTTAATCAACATAAACAATTTTAAAGAGAGAAGAGTGCTGTTAGTCTTGTTTATCATAAGTAAATTAATCCTCTCTGTTACACTCTGACGTGATAGTGACTAAAACCTTCTAAATGCAGACTCATTCTGGCATTTACTGTGCTTGTTCTCTTCAACAGAGCTGAACTTTATCGGGCCTCAGGGAAGTTTGAACTACTCGATCGTATTCTACCAAAGTTACGAGCTACTAACCATCGTGTACTTCTTTTCTGTCAAATGACATCACTTATGACCATTATGGAAGATTACTTCGCTTTTCGAAATTTCCTTTACTTGCGTCTTGATGGTAAGCTAAATCATGAGTTAGGAGGTAGCACACTTCATTGGATTGGGCATGGAAGACCTGGGTTCTCTTTCTGATGTATTCCTAGGACATCAGTGCTGTGATGTGACTATACAAAAGTGTAAACAGGTCCAAAGAACTATTTGACAAATCCATGAAGGAACAGTCTGTATGGGTATTTACTGTGAAGTTATGGCAGTAGACCCTTAAGCAGCAACATACTAGAATTTTCCCTGTTCTTACAGACAAGATACTGGGCAAAATGTGCTTTTGCCTCTGTCAGTAGAGTTCATCTTAAGTAATTCTCCATCTCCCTGGCTCTTCGACTGTTTCTTTCAACTGTTTAACCTACAAACCATTGGTTGAGGGATTGTTTTGATGAACACTCAAGTCTGTTCCTGGAATGCAGATTATGTAGAAATTTGATGTTTAGGAGCTGATCTCTTTTTGAAAAAGGTTTAAAATCCAAGGTCCCAATCAGCTGTCACTATCTAAGTTGACTGAAAGTATTCTTATGATGAGAGATGATAATGACAGTGTTTTGCCTAGATTCCAGTCAAATTAATTAATCTGTACCTGTTTAAAGTTCAACTGCTGTTCTCCACAGGATAGCTGAATTGCAGTGACAGATAAAATAGTATCTGTAGTTTTCTTCCTGAATTTCACAGGAAGGTCAGTAGCTTAAATTACTTTATGTGTAGATATATTTTATTACCTTTGAATTAAAAGATGGTTTAGAAGCACAGTGAAGTAATATTGCAGAGAAAATAACTAAACATAGCATATCCCATCTAAGGCTTAAACCTGTTTAAAAGAAGTTTCCATTTTGGCCTTCTTCCATGTTGATGATCTCTGCCTCGTAATGTCCTTCTTAAATACTATTTTCACTTATATCACACATTATAGTATTACATCGGGCCAGGAGCATTTATCAGAAAAAGTTTTTGATAGAAAAGCAGCGATTTTAAGAAAAATACAACAGCATGAATAAAGTGAGAGTTTAAAGTCCTTTTAAATATGCTTTTTGCGGCATTTTAAGTTGATTCTTTGCTTCATACTTTATTTGGAAGAAAAAGCAATGCTGATTCTCATCCTTTACAAATATTAATGAACATAAACTTGAAACACTGTTTTCTTGAATGTAAAATGGGGTAATGAAAGTAAGACACAAATGAGCTGTCTGACTGTGACAGAGGATGTCTTTGTCAAAACTGGCTGCTGAACATAGTGCCATGCTAACAAAACCCTCCTTGCACCTCTGGCCTGCAGGTGTTTTAATGTTTCCATTGAAGAAGGATGAATTATGTTACATCTAAAATGTTTTAAATTACCATACATCATGTATTTTAAAGTGAGTTCTTTTTCATGCTAGAATGTCTATGTCAATATGCAGTATGGTAAATAGAGTTCTGTTTTTGTTTTTTTTTTTTAAGGTTTTGCAGGTAATTCATTAAATTAGTGAGATCGATCCTTTTTTATTCTTTTATTTATTCTTTTATTCTTTTGTGATGACAGATATATTCCATGCTGGAATGTAATATATATGTAGATTCAATCCAGCTGTGTTCTCACATAGGGTGTTTTCCATCCAAGTCATATATGCTTCTTAAGGTAATGAGTTTCTGTGGACCAGAAGTTTGGCTGTGTGATTGTACTGGATCTGACTGGGATGAAGTTAACTTTACTCCTAGCAGCCTATATAGTGCTGTGCTTTGCTTTTGTGGCTAGGCAGGGTTGATAGCACACCAGTGATAACACTCCAGTGTTTTGGCTGTTGCTGAGCAGTGCTTGCACAGTGTCAAGACTTTTCTCTCCAAACCACCCTTGACCGGGGAGGCCAGTAGGCTGGGAGTTGGCCAGGACCCATCTGGGACAGCTGACCAAAACTGACCAAAGGGATGTGCTCTGCAGTAAAAGCTGAGGGGAAGAGGATGCAGGAACATTGCTCGTAACAGCATTTGTCTTCCCAAGCAATCATTACTGGTGCTGAGGCCCTTCTTTCCAGGAAGTGGCTGGACATCTGCCTGCAGATGGGAAGTAGTAAATAAATTCCTATTCTTGCTTTGCTTGCATGCATAGCTTTTGCTTTTATTAAACTGCCTATTTATCTCATCCCAGGAGCTTTTCCATCTCACATTCTCCCCTGAACTGTTGAGGAAGGGGAGTGGGGGGTGAGGGCATCTGGCAGCCAGCTGGTGTCAACCCACCACAGTGACAGAAAAATGTCATCTTCTTTACATGTATTGACACCTGAATAAAAAGAGCAGACTTTCTTTGGCTTTCAGGTACAGAAAGAAGTATAAAAAAGATAAGGCAAACAGTGGACCATGCTAAGGTGATCTATATAGACTGTTGTTGAAATATATTAAATTAATGCAGTCCAGTGCACAGGGCTTGTTTTTTACTTAGAACTTCGTCTGCGTTTTCACCATGATTGAATTCCTTGCCTGCTCTCCCTCAGCCATTGTACACCATCACACTCAAGATAGGACATTTTAAGAATTTTCAGTCCTTTCATTATCATGACTCTGAAGATCAACAATGACATTTTGATAAATCTCTATATACATAACTTTAAAAAATATTTAGATGCTGTTGTGGCCAGGAGGAGTTAGTCAAGACTGGAGCTCTCATCTGTTTGTGTATAGTAACTTCAAGTGAAATTTATGTGAGTCATAAAAAGGTATAACAATGTTAGCCAACATTTTAAAGTCCACTTTTGAAATGTCAGAAGAAATACTTAAAAGAGATATTTAGAGGTCTGCCTCTAAGGTGTGATAGGCAGTTGACCAAAACGTTTGTGGCCAGCGTTTATTCTGTATTACGGAAAATGTGGCAGAGAAGGCAAAGAGCAAGGGGGCTAAAATTTCCTTTCCACATTCTCTGGCAACTGACATTGTATTTGTATTATTTCAGTTTGCATCTTTGTTATAGGGTATTTTTTTTAATTTCTTTTCAGGCACAACAAAATCAGAGGATCGAGCTGCTCTGCTGAAGAAGTTCAATGAACCTGGGTCACAGTACTTTATCTTCTTGCTGAGTACAAGGGCTGGAGGGCTAGGCTTAAATCTCCAGGCTGCTGACACTGTTATAATCTTTGATAGTGACTGGAATCCTCATCAGGTTATTTTTATTTATTTATCTTCATGAAATGTGCAAGTAATTTATGATGCTTTTTTGGATTGCTTCTTTAAATTGGGAATATAGCCTGGGGTGAAAGGGACAGATCCAGGTAAGTCATAAAATTCTGCTTTGAGAGAATTGGTGAGCCAACTGTTACAATCAGGAAATGTTTTGGTTTAAATCAGTGAAGTAATTCTATGTCTGTATATATTTTATCTGATTGTTAGGGAATATTCAGAGCTAGGAGCCTTATAGTCTTGCTTCATTTGTATAACTGTACTCATTCTTAGGACATTACCCTTAGGACATTAGTAAGTAACTCCCCATTATGAGCCTTCAGTGGGTGGGTTGCAATATTTTAGTGAAGGCTGTGCAGAGTGCTGCCTGTATGAGGGCAGCAGTCTTGGCCTGAGACGCTGAATTTGCACTGTTGATGTGAGGGGATAGTAAACCAGATAAAGAGAGTATTAAACCACTTTGGCATATTTAGAAAAGCCAGAAGATGTAACTGAAGTCTATCACTGTGGAAGTACATAGCTATGTGTGTGTTTTCAGCTATTCTGCAAATATATGTAAATCACATCATAGTCAGTGGCCACATGTAAAAGTAAGGGAACTGAAACTAAAAAGAGTTTATAGAGAAGTTCCAACACAGCACTCCTGTAGATGCCATGGTGACCAATTTAAAGCAAGGATTAAGAAATTCAGAGCAATTCTATCTAGAGATTTTAAAAGCAGCTCAGAAAGCACTTAATTCTTTGTATTTTTGCTTGGCTTTACGTCACTTTCACAGACAAATTCAATGCAGAGTACTGTATATTTCAACAGTTGGATAGCAATAAATCCTTACAGTATAGTAAGAATTACAGAGTATTTTCTGGAGTATTCAATGGGAACTTTGCTACATTAGAAAATCATAGAATAATTTTGGTTGGAAAAGAGTCCAGCTGTAAACCTAGTGCTGTCAAGTCCACCACTAAACCATGTCCCTAAGCTCCTTGTCTGCCTGTCTTTTAAATGCCTCCAGGGATGGTGACTTCCCTAGGCAGCCTGTTCCAATGCTTGACAATCCTTTCAGTGAAGGAATTTTTCATAATAACCAACCTAAACCTCCCCTGGCACAACCTGAGTCCACCTTCTCTTGTCCTGTTGTTGCCTGGGAGAAGAGACCAACACCAACCTTGCTACAACCTCCTTTGAGGTCATTGTAGAGAATGATAAGGTCTCCCCTCAGCCTCCTTTTCAATGTATGTGGTTCCTCTTCTCCTGCAGATGAGTGATTTGTTCATTTTAATGAGAAAGTGGTAGCTGCTTGGGTGGGGCACGCAGCACTTAAATGTCATATTTCCAGAAATAAAAACTTATTTTCCTTGCTTTACCATTTCCCTGTGCTTTTGAGAATGGTTATATAAACAAATTTATACTGTAGTTTCTTCCTTACCCGTTAATGCAGAGTACAACTTCAGCTTGCAGCAGCTGCATCATATGTAGTGCTTGGGAAGGGAATTCTGGGAGGGGAGTGCTAGCAATGGTAGCAAAAGCAAGGTTGAGAAATTTATGTGTTGTGAGGTAGCACAAAACTGTGATAGCATTTTGAGGTTAGGTACCCTTCATTATCTGACTATGCTAAAGTAGAAACATATAATTTATAGGAGTTAATAGATGTCTCTTTTATCCAAATAAAATACGTAAAATTTTGAATTAACAAATTCTTTACCTATGACCTGCAGTGTACTTTTTACTTACACCATTTCTTACACCTGACCAAAAAGTAGTAACATTATTCACAGTCTTCTATATATGAACTTTCAATCATGAATATCATATTTAAGCTGGTTTAATACAAATATTTAAAGTTAGAAGCTGATGCAACAGATCAAACAATTTTTAGTTAACATATTTAAAAATTAGCAATGGCATTTCGTAGATAAGTTTAGGTATGGATTTTTCCCTAGTAATTTTGTTGCTTTCTTTTCCTGCAGTCAAGAGATATTTTACTTTAAGGTTCATTCTGTCTTGAACAATCATGAGCTTTGAATAGAAGGGAAAGAATAAATATATCAGCCCTTCTCATTCACTGCACATACTTTCAAGAAGCTTTTGGCTTACTGCATTTACACTGTACAGGTCATGTCCATGTTTTCTCCTTCCTGAGTCTGATGAAGTTTGGGAAAGAAAGCAAGAAGGAATGAACTGTGTGAATTGTGGTGGACTGTCGTTTGAGTACTTCCTTTTTATACTAAAAAGAATTCAGCATTATAATGTCCTTTAAGCAGAGAACGATTTCTGTAGCACACTTACAATATAAATCACTCTCTGTGTTCTTTGTCTAAAAGGACTTGCAGGCCCAAGACAGAGCTCACAGAATTGGTCAGCAGAATGAAGTTCGAGTTCTGCGACTGTGCACTGTGAACAGTGTGGAAGAGAAGATACTCGCTGCAGCAAAGTATAAGCTGAATGTAGATCAAAAAGTTATTCAGGCTGGAATGTTTGATCAGAAATCTTCAAGCCACGAAAGGAGAGCCTTCCTACAGGCTATACTGGAGCATGAAGAAGAAAATGAGGTGATACAGAAATAATCACTAAGAGAATGTTTCAGGAAGTACAGTCATTTTTTCATCAGTTACAAAGATTGTCATCTCCTTTGAAATTAGAAATGTCTTTTTTTTTTTTTTTTTTTTTTTTTTTTTTACAGAAATAGGTTATAATGTAATGGTTATGATGTAATGATATGATTAAATCTTAGTGTAGAGTTAGGCATTGTAACTTAAATTCATTCTGCCCTTTCATAATTTTGGAAAAAAAAAAAATTAAACCAAAATTTTTTTCCAAAATGGAGTATAAAACAGTTCTTAAATCCAATTTATATGTTAAACTAGGTAATCTGATCTGAAACATGCTGAGCAACTAACACTACCTAGATTCAGTCATGAAAGACCCTGCTTACTTTTTTTTGATCATGGGTAAAGTTAAGATCTGCTTTGACATGCTTTGCGTTTTGGGTATGCCAGCAAAATAACTGTTTCTTTCTGGTATTGTGTCCAACCTAGACTTCTGGTTACTGCTTCCTCTTCAAAAAACAATTAGCCGTTAAAAACACCTGCTAAGTCTTTCCTTATAATAGTGGCAAGTGAGGTTATAGAGTCACTGACTGTGTGTCCCTGTCTTTTCATTGTATTCTTCTCTGGATTCGTGATTGTTGCATGGTGAGCCCCTTCTTATGACTGTCACTGCCAAGTCTTCTCTTAATGTGAACAAAATTCAGCTTTTGGATGAACACTGCATTTGGAAGAGAGTGTATAAACGTATCAGTTACACACAGAGAAAATCCCATTCTGCAGTGACTTTTTCCCACCTCGAAAATATCCTGTACTGGTTAAATATGCAGAAATTTCAAGCCTGATTTTGCTTCTGAGTATACGTTTTACCTCTGAATATGGTGTGTACTGAAAGAAAAGAAGATTCTGTAGTCTGTGTTTCACAAGCATCATTCATTATGTGGTGTAGAGTTTCAAAGACCAAGGGGTTTACTTCTTTCAGTAATGAAACCTTGTGTAAACTCTTGGTCTTGTGCATTTAGAAGAAGCTAGTACATCATTAAGATTTTTGTATTGTCGCTTTAGTACTTTTCATAAGAAATTAAAGAAGAGTAACAGTTTTATCAGTAATTGTCTTTTATTTAGGGTGTGAATGCAGAAATGGGGTATGTGCACCATTTTTAAGTAAAACTGTAGTTCTCAAGCAACCAACACTATCTACGTAAGTAGACAGATGAACTTAAAATCAATAGAATTTTTGATTAAGCCTGTGTATTTGTTTTTAAAATTGACATGATTTCTGTTTTCAAAGCCCTGGAAAATACTTAGCTGAAAGTGTTTCAAAAGACAGGACTGTAGTTCAGGCCCACTTGACATGCCATATTTCGTAGATGACTTCAGAGCAATCTGCTTGTTGTGTGTTGTTCAAATACATTTGGTCTGCCACCCTGAAGCAAATACAGATTTAACCAAAGTTTGCTTGCCATAGCCCAGAATTGGTCTTTAAAGCAAGAATTGGTATTGCAGTCTGACTCCTAACAGTCAGACTGATGCTGAAGCTGAAGTTTTTAAATAAAATTATTTGTGGGCAGAGAGTATGCAAAACTTTGCCCAGAACTGAAACTGCCGAGGTAGTAAGAGGGATTGGATTTGCACCATCCTGCACAGGTCAACCATTGTTTCTTCATTGCAACAGCACTGCAAACAAAATCTGAGTATCAATTGAGAGACTGATAAGAGAAAGTAAATAATTTAGAAGTTATTAATACCAAAACAAATTTGGCTTGCAAATACGGAATAGCACATCTAATAAAGAGGCAGTTTAGTGACCACTTTATTATATATTCCCATGCTAAGCATGCTTTAAACTTGCATATCAAAGCTTTTCACACTTGTATGTAGAGCACCATATTCTATTTGTACTTTATTAGTAGTTTTCATAAATTCAGAATCAAAACTCCTCTTAATTTCTTCTGCTTTTTGCTGGGTTTTTTAGCAGTACAAGATAAAGCAAAGAGTTAATTTCTGTGAGCTTAGAAAGATATATTAGAATAATAGGAATGTATGAAAGGTGATTAGAAGTAACTTGTTCATAGAGGCATTTTTTTGTAGTCACTGGTGTTTATAAATTTTTGTTCTGCCAAGTGTACGTGGTTGGCAACAGGATTATTCAGACTAACCACATATGACATGGACACTTGTTACAGCTTCTGCTGTGGGATCCCTTATTTTTCTCATGTCACAGGTTGCCCTATTTGAGATGATAGGAAGCATGTGAAACTTTTGTGATGGTCGCATTGTCGCATTCTTCACTGACCATAAAAGAAGGGATCTGTACTCACTTTTTGTCTGTGTGTGTAACTATGTAACTTCTCTTTCTTGAACCACTGACTAGAAGTAAGAACTAGCTCTCCATCATTTTCCTAGTTGCTTTTTCACATTAAAATTTAAGTTATATGTACATTAAGGTACAGAGGTGTTTTTTCTAAGGTGTAGAAATCTTACCACTGGAGGGAACACAAGATGTGTGGATATAGATAAGGGCCTTTTCTGTTTATCTCTGGGAAAAAAGAAAGCTATGAAATGTTAGTTTTCTGGGTGCTATATGCAGCATTCTGTACTCCTATTTCACTAAGTACAAGACAAGAGTTTTCATGAAAAATTTTAGGCCTGCACCATACTGTAACATAGGTTCAGTAAGCCAGTTTGTAGATTAATTCTTTCAATTGACCTGTTGAAAGATTTGAAATGCCGTGTGCTTTCAAAATAATTCAGGGAGGGAAACTGAATATTGTGGACTCTGATTGTGTTAAAATGGGTGTCATAGCTGCTCAGCTTTAAAATTTTGTTTCAATTCTACAGTTCTAAATTTTTTTTCCAAGGACTGTTTTGTTTTTTATGAAATAATTCATTTTGCCTGAAGTCAGAGGTTCATCTCAATTTCTAAGCTGATAATAAAAGGTCAAGAGAAAGAGGGATTCAGTAAGGGGTTTTTTGGTATAATGATATGTTGGGTTTTTTTTCATTTAACCAGGGCTTCTTCATTCTCCTTGCTTTGACAGCAAAGAAATGCAGAGTGGTATTTCTGAGGGAGTACTGTAGAACAGCAGAACGGAAATGCATGTATTTTAACTGAAGCGCTAACTGTGCTTCTGACCCAGGAAACCACAACCCAGAATTTCCTGGTTGCGTATTTGCTCATTTCCGCATTCTCAGTTTATGAAGGTGGTAATAAGTCCCAATCGTCTCTCTAATTATGTGTTTTGCATTACTTCTGAATCACTGAACACTTAAAAAAAGTTTTTGTTTCATTTTGAGTGTTTCACACGTGTCATGATAGGAGAGGGTCACTGCAACACTGACCTGATGGGGGCTGTTACTTCAAGTTGTCTGTAACTTCTTTCTAATACCTTTACCCATCTGTGTAACCAGGAGGAAGATGAAGTTCCTGATGATGAGACTCTGAATCAGATGATAGCTCGACGTGAGGAGGAATTTGATCTCTTCATGGTAAGGATGATACAATTATAAGTAGAATGTCTACCTAGTGTTTTTAACAAAGCCTTTTGTCATTCAAATTTGGGAAAACTTGAAAAAAAAGGAATAGGCTTTATTTACTGAAGTGCTAAGGCTTGGACAACAGGCCCAAGCCAGAGTTGACCTATAGATGAATCCTGTATATTTTATAACTGAAAACCATTGTGCTAGTAGATATTGTACTAAGTTATAACAACTCACCTATGGTGATGTAAAAAGTGTGAAAGCATTGAAATACTGCAGCCTGAACAACAGGCCCCAGGCTGAAGCTGCTATCTTAGCATGTAGTCATTAATAAAGTATGTAAACTCGCTAGAGCAAGATGCAGCTTAGACAAAATATAATCATTAGTGAGGAGAGAATGTATCCAACTTTCCTTTCTCAGCCTTGTTCAGTATCTGGCCTTGTTAGAAACTCCCTGGGTTTTCTCCCCTGAGCCCTGGCCAGGCTTTGGGTGGAATCCAACAGGAGAATGAAACCAGAAATTTTCTGCTCAAAACAAAGGTGCCAGTTATTCTGGCTTGCTGATTTTGGGGTATATAAGGTTGGACCCATTCACAACGACTTTGGCAGCCTCACCTATGGGTGGACGCGCCGCGTAGGATTTCCCCCTTGCCGGGACAGGCTCTCCAAACCCTCGCTGTAACCGGGGCTCCCCAGTCACTGTGGAACTGGGTGTTGGTAACATATGCAAGTGGTGACATATCTTTTCTTAATCACTATTTTTTCTCTCTCATGTGGTAATGATTTGATGCATTACCCTGTATTTTCCTGTTTGTTGTTTAGATGCACTATTCTGCCTTTTCTTACTGCATGTCTTCTGTATTATACAGTTGCATTATTTGGTTATCACCAGTAAAATACGCCTGCTTTTTTCACTCTCATGTCTGAGTTTAACTGGTATCCTTAATCAACGAAACAATTTACTTGCATTGTTTATCTGAAGAGAGAAGGGTAGTCTACTTAAATACAGAGTTCTTCACATGGCAGAAAGACTTCAGAGATCCCTGCAGACAGTATAGTGGAACAGTGCCAATCTGGAGGAAGAGTGTCATGACCTGAGAAATTTACAGTGCAAAACACTTGGGCTTGCTAATTTTACAACATACTTCTATTTTTCAACGCTTCTTCCAACTTTTGGGCTATGATATGTCATGGACAACTACAGGAACTTAACAAGTTAGTAAATTAGTAGACTGACAGTGCTGTTTTCTTTGTGAGTTAACTGGTTTTGTCAGGGGCCAGTTAGCTACGTCTCTGCTGCTACAAGTTACTGAAGTAGAGCTAGTGACAGTGGTTCAGATGTGAGCAACTAATTTTTACTAGTATTTCCCTTTTCGTTAGTGCTGCTAGAACACAGAATAATTACTAAAACATCAGTATAGGCATGGCTTTTCCTTTTAGTGTGTGTACAATGTTTGGATTGGTGGAGAACCTTTGAGAGTCACTGATACAACAACAGGGGAACACTTAAGTACTTAAGGTAAAGCACCATCCCCTCTAATTCTACAGAGCCTGCTTTGTTCTGCAAGGTGGAACATGTATGTGAGTGAATGAAAGTGTATCAGGTGGTATCCACAGAAGCAACCATTGATAGGTTTTTAATTCCTCACCATCGTCTACTCAAGAATTAATCTGTAAAACTTCACTGCACAAATGTGCAGGGGCCCTTGTTACAGAAGTGACACGTTCAGGTGCACAGCTGGCAAAGGCCATATTCCCTCACACAGTTGTGCCTTTTGTCATTGCTGACTTGCCACTTTAGTCCTTTTGTGCAAAGTTTCATTTAATGTTCTCTCAGAATAACTGAAATGCCTAAAGCTAGGCTACACAGAAAATCAGTGCTTTCAGACACCTGTCTTTTTAAACTTTCTTCAGTGATTTGGGTGTAATGAGATTTACGTGACCAAAACCAAGAGGAGAAGGTGCCATTTGATCCAAAACTCAAAAGGAATAATTTCAGCCAAACGTGGCTGAAAGTATCCTGAGTTCTGTGAGAGTGGATTTGCTGCTGGAAAAAGCTTCTTAGTACTTCTTCTGCAGACCCAGAAGGAAAGAACTAATCCATGGATTGAAAATAGCTGATGAATTAGAAATTTTCTAACAATCTTTCTGGACTAAGTTTGAAGGCTATTAACAGCCATTCAGTAAAAAAGTTGAGGGGCTTAAAGTAAAGACAGTTTTGAGCTGAAATTATATTTTTCACATTAAATTACATTGACGTTTTTAAGGGTGAGTAAAGAGTTGGTGGTAGGTAATAAATATTTGGAGATGCAAAGTTAACATGCTTTGAAAGACAGGGTTTGAAAATACCTCAGATAGAAACAGTGAAGTTAAATATTAATGGCTAAGAAATAATTTTAATTGTTAATAAAGATTTTTTTTTTCATTTTAGTAAACTGTTCAATTATAGAAGAAAAGTCTGAAAAACACATTTGGCAGTCAGGGTTGTTTGTCTTCTTTATATCAGTATTTCAGGTCTTGCATAGTCAGGTAAGGAACACAAAGATAGGTTTATATTTTCCTTACCTCAGTGATACCTGTGCTGCTTCACTCCCTCTGTTAAGGTTGTGCAGTTGTAATCAGAATTCAGCAGACTGCAGTATCCAAGAAAAATGTGTTTTGGTTTGTTCATTTAACTAGTCTTAGAGGTGTAAAAGCATGTATTTTGCTTATTGAAAGTGAGCAAGTCCAAAACAATAGTTTTTGGACAATCAGTTCCTTGAGAAGCATTTCTATGGTCACTTTCCAGTTTAGAAGTATTGTTTGGCATAGATCCTGAGATGTAGCTGTAGAGCTAAGGACACTGTCCAGAAAAAGGTAGTGTACAAGTGGACTTTGTTCCCCCGACTTTTAGAGGCTCCACGTATATAACGACATGTTAAACCTCTAGATAGCCTCAAACCTCAGTGTCTTACTTCTGCATTCATTGCAAATGATGACAATTCATCACATAGTAAAAACGCTTATAAAATATTCAGAGAAAAGTCAGTGTTTCAGTGTGATCTATACAACTCTTGTAATTTCATGATAGTGTGCTTCAGCAAGTGTTACTCTTCCTGGAAAATTTTTTAAGATATATTTAATGTTATATTTACTTAAATAAAGATTCTTGATGTAAAAACTCTTTCAATTGGAAGGACAAATGGGTGCCAATACTCTACTTGTGGTAATGCAGTTTATCTCCTTGAATCCAAAATGGCAATTATAGCAGCAGCTGAGTATATAAATTACTGGGTTTATACTGGGTGTTTTTTTTAAGGACTACTTTAGTTATAATTTGGAAAGTTTAAGATAACCATTCAGCACAGTAGTGCTCTTGTGTTTTTTCTAAACTGGAAGTTTTAGGCCTTGAGTGTGTCACACTTAAGTTCTTCACTTAGGTGTAAGCATCAGTAGCATAGCACTTTTTTTATTTCTAACATTTTTTTTATTTCCAGCATTTATGTTGTAAATACAATTACTTTATTAGTTATAGTAAAATAAGGTAGATCTGGTTTGGAAATACATGTTTTGGTAAGACAAGGGAAGATAGGACCAGAGGTTTCTCAGAGATGAAAGTGGTTTGAGTAGTATCCTAAGAAAAAACAAACAGCTGTTTGTATCTCTTACATCTCAGATTAGCAGAGTGTCTGCAATTCTCCTTCCCAAGCACTTTTATTTCAGAAAACAGCTATTAAAATATACTACCTCAGTGTTCAGTCTTTGTCTTAGGGATACAAACATGGTCATCAGGGAAAAAAAATTAAGTTTCAGCATTCACTTCATGTATTATACTTAATGTCATAATATTATGTCCCTGACTTCACTGAGGTTCTCTGCTAAATAATAGTGAAATCTATCACATCTATCCCCTTTGGGCCTTCTGTCAGTGCAGCTTACTGGTTGCCAAGTTAGCAACTGAAACCAAGACAGCAATAAAACAAGCCACATGTCTGGCTTGAATAAGACATTTTTGAAGAGAATTCAGATTGAATGAGATGTTCTTTTAAAAGGTGAAATATGGAAGTCTGCTATAAAAAACTCAAGGCTATACAGCCAATTCATTGAGATAATGAAGGTTGGGGAAAACCCACATGTATTTATAGTTCCTTCTTGAATGTAGTTGGACGTGCAGAATGAAGGCACACATCTTACAATCCGCTTTTCACTGAGTTTAGAAATCTGATAGTGTATCAGACAAGATGATGAAGACCAGTTGTAAGATGCTGTGCGTGAGGTAGTATTTTGGGAATGCTTGTATTTGAGAAGTGTCAACATGAGATAAGATTCAGCATATTCAACAGTGCCATCATTAAGCCTCAGTTAGTAAATTTGTCTCAGTTTGAGATGCCTCTATAGACAGATAATACCTCTGAATTTTTGCATGTCTGTGTCTTGACTAGGGGTGTAAAGGAAAATTTGTCTAGTTGACATCCTGTATAAGTGCAGGATCATACACACAAGGGAGGGTTTTGCACATAATTGGGAATGCTTTTTACAAATGTTTACTGCCCAAAGCACTAGCCTGTTCTGATGCTACAGCCAATTCTGGTGCCGTCTATTTATGTTAGTTTTTCAGATATGAAAATTAAATGTTCAGTGGCCACCTGTTTGTTTTCTTTGCTTAGCAACTGATTACTGAGTGTATTTAGTACTGTGTGACTCTTCAGAAGTCCTGTTTGAAAAGGCTATTCATAGTTTCTGATTTGGGCTACTTTAAAAAATGCAAATGAGATTCACAGGACCTAGATCAGCATATAGTCAATAAATGTGGATGCTTTCCTGGGAGGGTTATAAAGCACTTCACTGAAGAATCTACAGTAGGTCATGGGAACATATCCTGACTATCCATATCTGTCTTCTGAGGTAATTGCTCACCACATTTGAAATTAATTTATGTATTTATTTCAATTTCAGCTTAAAGTCTTAACATTACCTTCTAATATTCTTAACATTTTACCCAATATTTTTGTATGTGTTTTGATTTTTGCCTAGTGCAGCTGTAGGATCAGGAAAAATTCAGTGGTTTAATCATGTTGGCTTTCTAGCACTGCATAGGCAAGCTTTTCTCTGAATTTCTTTATTTTCTCTCGTAATTAATTTTTTCTATTTTTTTTTTCTTCTGATACTCAGGCTCACAACACTAGTGGGTTTTTTAGTTACTATTTTTAGTTACATAATAATAACACCTTATGGGGATGCCAAGGAATTATTATTTGCAGATCATATCTGTGAATGCAAAGAAACCATAAAGTCTGTACAAAAAAGGAAAAGAGATGTTTAATTAACACAACAGTGTTCTTGTGGTCTGCTTTGAATAACTTAGTTGTTGTTTTATCTCAGTTACTTCAGTAAAAGTTAGTTATGGAGTGTTGAACTTGACGGAAAATCAACCATCAGGTATAGCTGCTTCTTTTTAGAATTGATTTTAGAAGTATTTAGAAGTATTGTGGAAGGGAAATAATGAGGAGGACCTAGTTAAAAGTTACAGGTATCATTAAATAGCCAGAAACTTCCATGTTTGAGTTAATATTTGCCCTTAAAACCGTTTTGTTCATTCCCAACTGCCATTGCAGCGCATGGACATGGACCGTCGCAGGGAGGATGCCAGAAACCCCAAGCGTAAGCCCCGCTTGATGGAGGAAGATGAGTTACCATCCTGGATTATTAAGGATGATGCTGAAGTTGAAAGGCTTACGTGTGAAGAAGAAGAAGAGAAAATATTTGGAAGAGGATCCCGTCAGCGCAGGGATGTGGACTACAGTGATGCTCTCACAGAGAAACAATGGCTGCGGGTAAGTTGTCCCTTTGTTTTGGTTTTTTTTTTTTCACTGTTGAAATTTATTAATTTGTGGTGTTTTTTTTTCTTTTTGAAGACTGCACAATTGCATCAGAGAGAGCACAATATAGTAGTTAAGGCCTAAATATTCTTATTATCCAGCTTTTGCTCCTGTGTTGAAGGCATAAGTAAATTTTAAGCTGCATTACTGAAACTTGTATCGGTGTTACTAGATGCCGGATCAGGACTATGATAGGTTTCTATTGCAACTGCTCTATTGCCATGGATCTTGACATATTTATTACATCTTTAGATACTTTCATAAGTGTCAGCTTTAAGATACATGAAAAATTGTTTTCCAGTGGAGAAGACCAGTGATCAGTGTGTATTACAGCTTTTTGTGCTGCAGAAGCCTATTTTTTTTTTAAATACCTGAATTAAACCCTTTTAAGAATTTAGAAACTTTCTTGTAAGTCTTCTTTCTTTCATGCTGTTTCTTTTCCAAGTCCTGAGCATTTCTTGGCTCCACTGAGATCAAAAATACCATAAGAGATACAAGAATTTAAGACCTGAAAGTAAAGTTTCTAAACTTAACTTACACCAAATCTGTGAATTTGTTGTGGAGGAGGATTCTTGCCATTCTTCTGCAAATACTCATCTAACGAATTCTAATGCATGTGCCTTTTCAGAATAGTAGTAAGGAGTAATATGGAGTTGAGGATTGATTGTTGGAATTTTTTTTCAAAACTAGGAAAGTTAATAACGTTATGATTTCCAAAACATATAGGTAAAATATTGTATGTGCAAAACTAGTCTACATGGTTTGACAGAGTAAGTTTTGTCATACAATAATTACAGACTTAATGCCAAAATGAATATATGGTGTAATTTTTGTGTATAATTTGCTGAAGATATATAGAAATCTTACCTACTTCAGTTACAAATGTGATGTTTGTTAGAGTGCGTTGTGCAATACTATGCTAAAAGCTAATCCAGATTCTGCTGCTAAGTATAAAGTTTAGGGCAGCAAAGGTTTGAATTGTACATCAGATGTAAATCTAAGCAAGTTTATCAAAACTACAGGAGTTTGATACTTGACATTTTCAAGTAGTCTGTGGAGAAGAAAGACCTAGATACATAAACGGCCATCTGGATTCTCAAACATTTACCCTTTCCTACAGTGAAAGTGCTTGTGGTATAGTATATATCTACTCAAGGTCATTTTAAGATAATTGGTTTTAATAATGGAATACTCTGGCTGTGGCAACATGGAAGTTATCTTTGGCTTGCATCTTTTGTGTCTTGAGTTGGCTTTGATATTTTTGTGAAGTGCTTTACTCTCAAAAATAGCAGCCCTAAAAAAAAATTATCCATTTTCTACTCAGGATGAAATTAGCCAGTCCTGTGTCGTTTATAATAGATGTTCATCAAGGCCTTCCTTAGCAGTGAATTTAGAAGAACACATGGAAATGTCTTTTAACTGTTTGGCTTTGCCTTACATTTTACCTGAATTTTCCTGTTGGATTTTAGGCCAATTACTTGTTCTAATCACTCTGGTGATGCAGAACAGGCTTCTACCTTTCTTTTTTTAAGATTGCTTCATATCACAGAAGAGTTGTTTCCCTGCTCAGTCAATTCTTAAGGTTAACAACCAGTGTTCACTAAGTCTTTTCCCATAGTTCCTGTTTTCTGGATCTCTTGATTGTTTTCACTGATTTCTCATAGCTGTTCTACATGTGACTGAAGTTGTTCTTCAAGTTCGGTCAAAAGCTGGACATCGAAATTCCAGGTGCAGTCTTATTTGAATAAGAAGGAGTTATTTTGCATAACTTCTAGGGTACTTACATGTCATCATCCAGTATTTCATTTTCTTAACAGTAAAGGTATTGACTTGGTGTTAAATTTTTGATCCAGTATAAGCTTTTAATCCTTTTTGGTGGATCTGCTTCCTGGCCAGTTTTTCAGAATCATGTTGTTGTATAGTTGATCTTCCCTTCCTAGTAAGAGGATTTAGCATATGCCCTTGTTGAATGATATCCAGGTTTTCTTCACCAAAATTATTCTGAATTTTAAGCCTGCCCTCAGGTCAACTTCTGGTCAGCTTGATGTTCTTTGAAGATTTAGTAGACATATCTTCTATTCTGTCTTCCTAAAGACACTGAAAACACTGAAAAGCAGTTGACCATTTGATGAAAAGCCATTCAGGACTATTCTGAAAACAATTTCTTACCAGCTCCACATTTACTCGGTAGTAATTGTTTTCATTGTTTGCTTCTGAAACTGTTATGTGAGGCCAGGTCAGAAACCTTGCTAGTCAGGATGGTACATATACTACCCCTTTTTCAACATGGCTTGTTAGTTCCCCCCCTCCTCCCTACTGAGTTGTTAAGCATGTTCTCAAATTAGCTAAGTTAAAGCTAAATTAGATTGTTTCACAGTGCATTGCAGTCAGTAGTGTGACTCTACTGTATACTCATTTTAACTTACACTTTCAGGTGGATTTGAGAGTGTGCTGAGAAAAATGCAAGTGTAGGAACTATGATAATTTTTAGACGATATTCAGAGGAATTGTATTTATAGTGTAACACTGCTTAGAAGGTTCAGAATAAAAGCTCCTCTCCATTTGGTGGATACTGAAATCAAAGTCACGTTTTCTGAGTTTTTTCTTTTTTTTTCCATTTGGGTGTGTGTGTAACAGTTCTGTTTCACACCCACTGGCCTGCCACCACCATCACTTTTATGTCTTCTTTGAGAATTGAAGTGTTTGTCTTTCTGTAATGACATCTCTGGAAGACTGTAGAAAAAGCGATAATAATCTTGTACAACATTTTCAAGGGAATCTTTACCTAAACGTACAAAATTGTGGTAGATAGTTTGTAAGCATTTGTATCTTGTGGCTTTGTCACTCTTAAGCTGTCAGGTGAAAGTATTGTGCATATTGCATGAAAACTTTGAATTAATCATTTCATATTAACTTGGATGCAGTGAACTACTTATATCAGTAAAACTGGGAAAAATAGAAGAGGCAACAAGTTCTGAATTAAGCATAGTACTTCAATTCATAAGACACTCTTTTACCCATGTTCTGTATCATGCCACTCTCCAAAGGTAACTATAGATACTTTGATTTTTATTGCAGTGTTACAGAAGAATGAGGTTTATTTACCAGCAGCAGGGGATGCCCCTCATTTTCTCTCTTGCTGTGGCTGCTTTATAGCTATCTTCTCATGGAGTAAAACTCTGCATTTCTGACTAATAAGTAGGTTTCATAGTATCAGTATCCAATCCTCATCTGTCTCTTTTTCTTTGTATGTCTTGGGGTAGTTGACTAGATCTCTTATTTTCTGAGGAGCTTTGCCTCAGTCAGCACTGTGGAGATCAGCTACCTGCTACTTAGACCCCAACCCCCTTGCTGATACACCCAGTACTGAAAAGTCTAATTAAGTGCATGGCAGATCACCACAGTATCTGTCACAGACCTCATGCATACACCTCTGTATGTGTGTATGTATAGTGACCAAGTATGTCATCTCCCTCCTTGCTAAGAGGTCAAGTACCTGAGTTTGGAAGCAGGAGACAAAATAATTACAGAAGCCAAACCAAAGCACATACGCAGTGCTTAGTGGGATTGTGCTGCTGCCCTGAACAACCTGTAATTCAATAACAGCCTGCAGGGAAGCTATAAGACACAAACGGGCTTCATCACTAGCTGTCGCTGCAGCCTGCTGTTCTGTAACTGTTGGCATGACAACGGTATTTCCTAAAAAAACCTAAACCAAAACAAGAGAAAACCCAACCAAAACCAGGAAGGAGGAGTCTTCCTGATCCTGTGAAATATTTGTATTTTGAAAGTATTTAATGGTCTGGAAGATTCTGTCCTTGCACCACTTCTAACTGCAAAATACTTTTGTGGATCCCATGCCAGATTATTTTCTAGAGGGGTCATCTACTAAAGACTGTTACTTAGGGCAGGCTTCAGTATCGGATGATTTGTTTGAGTAGTTACAAGACTCTTAAAACAGTTGCACCTGGATTCAGCTTCTCATTCAATTTAATTGCTGGCTAGGTGACATGAGTAAAGTTTTATTCCCTGGTTGTGCAGTTCATTTGAAGTAGCTTTGCATGCTGGCCAGGGAAACAAAATATTTGAGTCCAAAATGAGCCATGTCTTGCTTACCTCATGCAGACATGCAAAAGTCAACTATTGCAGACTATTACTTTTGTTGATCTAAAAATTGGAAGTGAAATTCAAGCATTTGGTCTGTTATTAGTCAATCTTAAAGAAAGCCTATACCGGTTCTTATACATACAGAATATCTGGTGAATATTGTTTAACGTAACCGTACAAATTTTATTTGCTTTTTTGTTTCTGTTTAATAACTAAGGTAAATATGTTGTATAATAAATCAAACCACCTAGCAGGAAAATGTTGGGCAAGTTTTCAACTGTTGTCTTATCAGTTGGAACCTTACGTAGCTTTTCAATTTTACATACTGTCAGGCATCAGAGGTAGTAAAGTTGGGCCAGCTTGTTACTACGACATGAATTACTAAAACCTTCTCAGGTTTTTATTTTCTGAGAGAGCTTCAGTTTTATGTATACAACCTTAGAATCAACACCAAGAAGATATTTTAAGATACAGTTTTGTAAACTGTGATGGTGAAATTTGATCTTACAGTTGTCTTCATTAGATACTGAAACAGCTGTGTGGAAAATCAGTATTACATTTGATAATTGGTTTAGATTCACTTTTCATCTACTGGTTGCTATTTTTAATTGTAATGGAGGTTTTTTTATATAGTTATATTGGAGGCTGAGATTCTGTGAAGGAAAAGAAATAATCTTTTACCCAGTGCATATTTATTTGCATAGTTCATGTGCATGATACCCCTCCACAGCTGTTTTATTCTCCTTACTCCTTTATACCACTCCTAGTTAAAATTGCAGTTTCCTGACTTGCTGTTAATACCTGTTTAACAGTTAAGTGAGTATTTGCCCCTGGGCATTTGAAGAAAATTGCATTCTGATCCAAACTCTGCTCTGTAGTGTTGAAGATCCAATCGAATTTGTTAAGCTGTAGGGGAAAAGAAGTGACATTTAGACGACTTTGTCACTGGAGACTTAAAATGTCCATCCATCGTCCCAGGGTGTTGTCTGTTTTGTGAGCAGCAATCACCAGGATGCCCCTGGTACTATTTTTTAGTGTGCAAGGTGAGGCTGGTAAGTTTTTTGCTTGTGAAAACTGATTTCTTGAAAGATTAGAAGGGTGAACATGACTTTCAGATCTCACAAAGACAAACCATTTTTATGTTCTGAGGAGCTGTTGCATTTAGGGTGAGAATAAATTTGGTAAGAGATAAAAATCCCCTTGCATTCTAGCTGGTCCTCAGAGATTAGAGGGGCTAGGGGCAGCTGGATTTATAATAGGTATGCTGTTGGAGAACGGCTTGCAGAGAGCAAGGCCATGGGTCTCTGTGGAAGCTGATTACAGCCATCTGAGGTAAACAGAGGAAAAAACCCAGGGTACAGTTATGCTAACAACGGACTGTTATGTTAACAAAGAGAGAAACTGAGGTACATTATGGCCCTGTGTATGATAAAGGAATGGCCTTGGGAAAGAAAGCAGGCCAGAAGAGGGAAGGTGTTTATGCATACCTGAAATACCACAAGGGGCTGGGATGTTATAATGTAGCCTTTTACATGTATCCAATAGATTTGTGAGTAGTATGCATGATTATTGTAGAGTGCTTATATAAGGTGTGATTTCTTTCAACGAAGTTGAAGCTCGCTCTATCATTCACATTGAATCGGCTGCTTTCTTCCTCCGCCCGCTGTAGTATGCCAGTTGGAGCCGTAACTATAGGTCTGACCCAGATGCCCGAACAGCCGGTATGCTGCAGGTCCGGTTGCATTCAAAAGAAGCTGTCAGATTCACAAATAGTGTGGATTAGTGGCTGTCACTATAGGTCTGACCCAGCCCAAACAGCCCATATGCTGTAAGTCTGGTTGCATTCAAGACAAGCAGTCAGATTCACAAATAGTACAGTTTATTTTCATACAACTTCTACAGATTCTTTAAGATTGCCTACAATAAATGTACAAACTGCAAGTTAGCTATATAGCACTACACAAAAGAAAAGGATTGCAATCACACACACACAGTTCCCGGGTATACACTCGTCATAGGCAAGGAAGTCTTACCAAAAGGGGTCCCTTTGGGGGGTGGATCGAGAGCACAAACCCATCAATCTGTCCCTCCGATTTGGTGTTGGATTATTGTCCCTCCAAGTTAGGTACAAACTCAGGGTACTATTTATCTTAGTAGATATGGTGAGTGGGTAGGACTGTAGTCAAATCATTACTGTATCATTAATAGGTAATTAGTTTCATGGTGCCAAGGGGTATGGCTGGTTTTTGTGGGAAAAAGATGGAGGACGGGAAACAAGGTCAACTTGGTACAATGGGTGAAGCTGGGTTGTGTGGGAAAGAAGGGAGGATGAGGCACAGAGTTGGCAGGTTGCTACAAAAAATCATATTTCGAGGGAAACCAGTGGAACAGGAGATAAATCTATCCTTGAAGTGAAAGAATGGGACCACACAGCCTGCACCCCGCTTAACATTCCTCCTTGGTGCCACATCAAACACCAGTCACTGGACCTTCATCCCATCCTGTGTTTATTCTGGGCACTCTGTGTCAAAGAAAATGTGTTGCTTCACAGACTTCTCAGTTTTGCTGTTTTTCCTTCCTCACACTTCCAATACCTAACAGTAGTATTATCTATGTTTTATACCCTTTCGCAGAAATTTATTTCAGAATCCATTAAAGTAAATTTTTAAAAGGCTACTTTCAAATTGCACTGAAATTAAAAACAATTTAGCAGTTTAGATGAAAGGGGCTTTTCTTGACTTTTGATGTATGAGAGGGATGTTAAATGCATGTACCTGATAGCTTTGGTTCTCTGTTTTGCCAAGATGAGTTTGTTAAGTTTATAAAGAAAAGAACCTGATTTACACCCTGGATATCTTTCTCAGAATCTAGAGACATTGAGAGTATTAATTTTGGAAAATAAGAAAGTACTTTGAAATGACTTTTCAGTATTTGAAAGATATTCTTAGTAAGGCATATTTTAGTGTTCCAGAAATAGTTTTTGTGTGAGGAAGACCTAAAGTCAGGAAACCTAGACAGCTGTTTCAGAGGAATAACTATCAGTAAAATATCTTGCCATATTTTTATAGATTTTTTTTTCAGTCGGTGATATTGTCCATATGATGTTAAATGTGAAGTACCATAACAAATATTAACAGTTTCAGTTGGAATTGTACATATATTCTCTTCTAGGAAACATGAGAATAATAGTGTTTATAAATATAAAACTAAACACCTTTCTGTATTTTTAAAAAATATGAGTAGTATTATTAACATTAGACTAAAAGAAACTGCATTTTCTTTAAAATAACTACACTTTTCTGACATAACAAGTTTATATAGCTTGGCAACCATTCATTAATACTCTGTGGTTTCAGGCTTTATTATTATTGTTTCAAGTGCAAAATTTTGCATGAAAAAATTAGGCCGTGTGAATAAGATGTGTGAGATACTTTTCATTGTGGAAGGTCAAAATTCAAGTCAACTTCCAAAACTGAAACACCACTAATAAATACTTCACAAAATTTACAAGAAAAGAGTCTGCATTAAAAGTTTAAAACATTATTGTTGCTAGAGGCATTTGGCAATGGAAAGAGAAGCAGAAACTTTTTAATACTTGGGTGCACTGTATTGTTACATTCTCTGACATGCCTTGACAGTAACAATGATAGGTTATACGCAGTAGGTGACCTTTTGTCAACCTATCAAACTTTTGAATAGAGACAATAAATTTTCCTACGTTGATTTGCGTTTACAACATGAGTAAGAAGTTACTTATACCTTTCCAAGTGTATATTGTGGCCACAGTATTTATTCACTCTGCAAAAAGGGGACATTATTATTTTGCCTTATCATCAGAAGCAAACTGAGAGACTGTTACTGTAAAGTGCCATCTTTTGAAAGCAGACCTGAGCAGTTGATGAGAAGCTTCACACTGATGTTTTCTGTGCAGCAGGCATGACAGCCAAACATACACAGAGCTCTACTTCTTCCATAGAAATCAGCAATTTAAATGGAAGCAATTTTTCTCTTCTAGCATGTAAATAAGTATTGAAGTACTAACTTAGCAAATATGGTGAACTGCTCAAAAATTACTCAGCCTATCCTTAGGCATGTGTGAGTGCAAGGTCTTAGGCAGTTAGCTTCTGCAGTCATCTTGAAGTACTGTGCTTGATGAGTAGAATGGTGTATCTCCTTACTTTAGCAGTAAAGTTTAACTTTGAAAAGGGAAAATCCTACAAAAGTTTTCCAGTAATCATAACCCTGTAGTTTCATCCTTTACTTTGAAATTGTTTATAGTGTTTCAAATTACAGTTTAATGGATATCCATTACATGTTCTTTTCAGTTGCATCTGACAATGTAATAAAATATTTTTAGCTGGATTTCAAACTCAGAACCACAGGACTTTGTTGCTGCTTACAGCCATGCATAGTTTTTTATATATGCACTTATACTATATATTAATCTGTTGAGAAACTTCTTAAGCCTCGTTGCTTTTCCAGGAATCTTCTTTGTATTCTTCAGTTAGCCTTTTCTTGGGTAATGATTTTTGCTTGTCAGACTGTGACTTCCATTTCTGTTTATCCCAGAAGACGAAAAAGGACTTCTAGACAGATACTGTTCACATTAGATTTTTACTTTTAGGCTGTGATATGTATATTAAAAGGTCAAACTCTACTGTAAATCCTGCCACAGTCTGATAACTGCAGCTTTAGAAGCATCCTGAAAACAGGGAATGCACTGTATTGTTGTTAGAAGTTAGCCTCACAAAATATTGTGATACATATAACTTAGCTTTTCTCATCAAGTTGTCCAAAGTTTGACTTATTTTCATTTCATGCTGCCTTCCTCCAAATTCTGCAATGTTATAAGAAAACTATAACCATACTCTCATAACATTGCTTCCCATTCTTCACTTCACTTCTCAAACGCTTCCCATTTTTAACTGCCTCAGAGTACCTGCATTAATTTCCCATGCTATTGCAAAAATTCTTAAGCTGTTTTCTGTGAGTAAGTAGATATAAGAGAACCTGTAACATCCACTGAAAAACAGTGAAACTATAATGGTTTCTGAAAGCCATTCTTTCTTTTTCTATTTGTTTTATGCAAGATATTTTATCTGTTTTGTTTTGAATTTATTTTCTCCATTTTCCTCCCATTTGGTTGTCTTTCCACATTTTAAACTTGGAATAAAAAATGTCTGTTTAAGAATGTGTGAATATGCTTAAATATAAGGGAGAAGGAGAACATCTGAAAGAAAGTACTTAATGGTATGACTGTTGGCAGAAGCAGAGTTTACTTTCACATGCATAAAAGCTCCAGTTTCAGCTCTGTACTGTAAGATTCTCATGTTGCATTATTAAGAATGGTGGTGTTTCAGGGCATCTGTAAAATTTATGCTCATGTAAAATAAAAGCCTTTTGTTAGTCTGTTAGTAAAAAAGAGGGAAAACACTTAATATTTTTGTGAACAATTAGAAAGCATCACTGGGTGTCTGTTCACTTGAGAGCCAAATAATTCCCTTACTCTAACGCTAGAGATTTGGCTCAAAATGAGTGATTTCACACTGCAGTTCTGCTAATGATCCCTTTGTGTTATAGTCCTCAGCTATGTTGTTTCCATAGCAGAAAGTAGGTTGTTCTTCGTAGGAAACTTTCTGCTAGGATATGGTATCCTGCTGTCGGGTGTGTTGCAGAACGAGAGTTGGTCCTGTCTACTTGCCTTAATCCAGTGCTTAGAACTGTCAAATTTATTTTGCTATAGAAAAGATATCTGTCACTGCAAATATTAGCAGGGTTTCACTGAAAGTAAATGTGGTCCTGGAAAGACTGCAGTTTCTTTCAAAGGACTGATCTGGTGAGGGTGTGAACCCTGTCCTTATAACAGGTATCTTTCTGATTTAATTAATAGGGTCCAGAAGAAAAGGGTGGCAATGCTCTTTGAATAAAGAAAGGCTAAGCCCTGGAAAGTTTTTTAAAATAGATTTTTTAAAAATCCATTCTTTCCCATTCTGAAGGATTGAATTTTGAGAATTTTTTCTTAAGGAACAAAAGCAAATATGAGGGGTCTCTCAGTATTAGCCACACTGCCAGTCTGCCAGGACATGTAACATTAGAAAGTAAAGATTTCCTACCTTTTTCCACAACAGGAGAGTATAATGTCTGGGGAAAAAAAGGTAAATGTCCATAAATTTAGCTCTATTAATCAAGGAAAAAAAGATAAGTTGAAACTGTATGGTATTAAGAAACCAGAGGCCTTAGGCAACTGCAACAGTATTTTGTGAAAGACAAGGTAAACAGCAACAAGCAATACTTGTCTCAAGATTGAGAAGAGAAACCATCCTACGTAACTGTTTATTAGTGGTCAGATATAAATGTGTTTCTGATTGGGTTTTGTATTCATGATCTCCCTTGTAAAATAGTATCTTGTCTGACTGGGAGATAGTAAATCCTTGGAATGTTGTAGAATTCCTGTTTTTCCTTGATTTAGGATCTGGTATTTATTGTTGAGTATCTTCATGACTTCGTTGCCACCTGTTTCCTCCTGCTCTGAGACATTTATCTGTGAGTCTGAACGGAATGTAGTTGTTACCAGAAATAGTACTAAATTATCTGAAACTTTGTTCATAATTTCTAAACTAATTAATCAACTGTTTCAGTAAAACATTAAAAATGGAAGAAAAACTAACCTGAGAAGAGCAATAGCATGATATATCCCTCCAGTAAAAGATATTTTAGACCAAGAAGGAAGATCTGGAAGCAAAGCCAACAGAACTAAGCCATAACAACCGCAATTTTATTTTCCTTCTAAACTATGAGATACCAAGGCAAAGAATCTTCTGTTGTAGGACACAAAAGTTGTATGCTCATGACTAAATTCCATGCTTGTTATTTTAAAGGAATTTTTGGAAAAGTAGGAAAATTAATTCCCCTGGCACCCCTCAGAAAAGGTCATTTTCTCATGAAATTAATTTCCATTGCCCCCCTCTCCTAGGAAAGAAAATGTACTTGGTCAGGAAGAAAAAAGTATAACTGGAGTCCTGATTATCTCAGTATACTGTCTTCTACACTGCTGAAATAGGCTTTCCTGAGTCAGAATTCTAGACAAGTCAGGGAGAAAATGCTGATAAAAAAAGGAAGAAAATCTTTACCTTCCACTCTTCCTCACTGAAAAAAATAGCCCCTAAATGCTCCAGAATCCTGTCAGTGCAACAAACATAGATATCTTCATCATACTGAACAAGATGAAGAGTTAAAAATGAGGCCTGTCATACTAGATTTTACTTCAAGATGAATTGCTTGTGAATCTCAAGCCAAGAAACGTGTAGCTTCCATCAACTGTTTTTCAGCACTGGTGAAAATTGCATATAATAGACATTCATAAATAGGAAGACTGCAGTGAGTGCCAAGGAAGACTTATTGGCAGTCAGAGCCCTCTTTCCTAAACAGGACCTTTTTGTGATTGGTGTGAAATGCTCCCTACCTGAATTCCTGTCAGAAGTTTTCTTGGATTTCCTGCCTGTCTGTTTTACTTCAGCAAGCCTTTAGCACCAGCAGTCATCAAAAAACCCCAGACTTTTGCAGCCCTTACCAAGCTTGTTGAGAGTTTCTTACAATTCTTCATCTTTGGGTTTTGATCTGATTCACTTTTGGCAAAGGAGACTTGAAGAAATCAGGACCTTCTGTACAGAAGAAAAAGTGTAGCAACTCATGACTTAATAGTGTTATTTATAAATCTTATAGACAAAAGTGAATGGACAAAACTAAATTGCCATTTTTATGCATCTCAATTATATCAAGTTAATGCTGACTTCATGTATGCTGTCCAGACAATCTAAAAAGCAAGTATGTATAGAAAAATCTACATCATATTAACTTTTAAAAAAAATGCATGCCATGGTTTTATCATATTATTTCCTGGTTTGTTGTCATTTGAATGTAGAATTGCAAACTCAAATTAATTCAGCCGAATCAGTCTTGAAAGACAGCTTTGGTCACATTAAATGTATTCCTTTACAACTGTGAGTCTCTAAAGATTATTATTCTTTTCCTCCATAAATTTGCCTGCAGTATTTTCATAGTCAATAGTCTTGCAGTGCCTTTCGGAAGTCGGTTACATCTCATTCAGTCTGTAAATTTTACTTCCAAGTATACTTCAAAAGATACCTCTGACTATTTCCATTGCCAATGTGTTAACAATGTTTACTCTTGGGTCATCAATATGCTGTAAGCTTCTGAGCAATCTGAAGCAATCTGAAATACAAAGGATATACCATCTAGTTCAGAAACTGCTATTGTAACATCCATTTCAGAATATGTTTGTTTATCATCTGGCAACTTTAATGCACAGTATTTCATAAATCCATTATCTATTGTCCTTCAGTCTTAAATGAGAGTTTTATCACTGTGCTTAGAAACAGGATATTACTCCAAGTGACAAGACTTGTTCAGCGGGTGATCTAGCTTTCTAAAAAGAAGGGGAGAAGATTTGGGATAAAAAGCAATCAAACAAAAAAAACCACTACAACAAAACAGTTCAGTCATAAAGAGTACGAGGTTGATATCAATATTGTCTGGTATAGAATTTTTTGGAATTTTTTTCCCCCTCTTTATGCTGCTCCTTAGTTAGGTTGGCTTGGTCAAGAGGCTGTTCAGATTAAATCTTAACAAGACACAAAGTAAAACTGTATGTCAAATGGGAGGGGTAAATCACACTTGCTTTTGAAAACTGCAGAAGATAATTAGAGATAGTTCTGTATGTCTTTTAAGAGAGTGGCTGAGTAGCTGTAGACCACAGAACAGTGATAGTTTTTGGTAGTTCCACATTCAGTGTCTCAATACAGTGAGTATGTATTTTCTCAATGGTCTGACTGGTTAAGCAAAGAATCTTTATAGTCAGCTGTTCCTTTTCATCACCCAGTTCATTCCCCCTAATGGTGCACTTCCTTGTGCTCCCTGAGCAGGCTGTGTGTCCTGGTATCATTGGTAATTATTGTGCTCTTCAGTTTCTCTGTTCTCAAAGTCTATGAAAAGCTCCTAGGTTCAAAAGCAGTTTGAGTGGTTTTAAATCATTGTTTGCCTTTTGAGTGAGGGAGGAATTAGACTAATTATTGATTTGTATATTTTTTAAACCAGATTTCACTTTTGAGCAGAAGAAAATTTAAGTCCTTGCCAATGTAGTTTGATTTCTTCTCTTCCAGATTGGAAGAGAAATGGGAACTTCATTTTGCAAAGCAGTCATCTGTTGTTTGTTACTGCATTACTGACATGTTTTTTGGTTTTAAGTGCTTTAACAGCCCTTAAGCTTAGTGCCTCTTGGCACGAACTTGGTACAATGCCCAGGTAAGTTTGTTTCCAGAAAAGCTTGTTCTTTTGGAAAGTTTGCAGGATTGGGTTAGTATTTATGTTCAGGGAGTTGAGAATCTTTTTTTTTTTTTTTTCTGTTCACCTGTGTTTTATATGTTTTCTATGGAAACATGGTGTTTAATTAGCGTGCTAGCAAATCTGTTCACATGGTAATGTTAGTCACAAGAGCTCTTTTCTAACTCTGCAGACTGGAGAGACACAAGGCATGGATGTCTGAAGGGAAGGGGAAAAGCTGTCTTAATGTTTATTTCGTTAATAAAATCAGAGAGGGACGCAGGAAAAGGTCTTGTGTTCTGTGCCCACTTCCATTTAATCTAAACATATTTTCAGATTATCGACTTACTAACATGACTGCCTAGCACTTTGTGTGTGTACAGTTTTCTCTGACTATTAAGTAGTATCAGTAACTTTCAGTATGCCTTAACTTTTTCACAACAGTACTATAGCTATCTCCAATCAAAGGAAAAATAACTATGCCTTACAATGTTGTGTCATCTAAATATTAGAGACAGGCATTAGATACCAAAACTGATTTTATGCTGAGCACCTCTAGTGGTTCACTGTGTGACAACATTTGAGTTACCTGATTCCTGTAAAATTAATTAAAAACTAACACTTGTTGACATGCAGAAGGCAGTCATGAAACAAAACTCAGAGCTGTAGCTCTTGGAGCATATTTGGGTCCATAATTCTCAATTGAAAAGGTGTTCAATTGTGGTGCTCTGTCATGCTCACAAGAAGATAAGAATACATCCATAATGTCCTGCTCTTCAAATGGAAAAACAAACCAGTTTCCATTTGATCTTTACTTGGTTTCAGTGGTGCTTCTGTAGGTGTATCCATGTTCACTAAGAATTATTTCATCTCAAACCAGCTATTTTCCTTTATGAAGAAGAAAATATAATTGCAAACAATAGTAGGAGGGCAGTGGGCTTGCACAGCCCATCATCTGTCAGGAACTGGAAATTTGTGTCTAGGGATTCCCATCATTGCTGTACTAGTAAAGGTTTGGAAGGGCATTCTCTTCGGCGTGGCACTTCAGCCTTAGAATAGTCAGCTTTTCTAACAAAAAGATCAGTCACATGAATTAGTTAATAAATATTTTGTTGCTCATACACACATTCATGGATCATATGTGTAGACATGCACAGAACGTTAATATCTCTGCTGATAATTGATTTATATAGTATAAAGACATCTTTTGAGGCAGCATAAATCATAGAGGTTCCATTTTAAATATTACTGTTTATATACAAATTACAGATTTGCCAATTGACAACTAATGTTAGGAGTCACAATAACAACATTTTTGGACTGCTAGTATTGTCACACTGATTTTAAAGTGGTGTCTCTAAAGTCTTAAATTGAGGAAAACTGTCAAGTTTAGATTCATGTGTATAAATTTTGAAAACTGAGATATATCACTAGCTAAAGTTTATAGCTGTTACTAGTACTGCTTAAATTAATACTTGTTTGCAGATCTGTCTTATGCTAAGGATAATTTGCTCTCTGCCAGTCACTAATTTTAAAAGTGCCAGAGTATATGTTAGTTTACTTGGGTTTTAGTGTTTTGTTGTGGGTTTTTTTGTCATTACTACATTGCTATATATAATATTTTAAAAATATTTTATTTTTTCTCTTTGTCCTGTTTTGTTTTGTTGGGTGTTTTTTCCCAAAACAGTAACCCACTCCAAGCAAAAATTTTATGCAGAATTCTAAAATGAGTTGTTACTAAACTCTGTGATGAGAGACAGCACCACTGTTATCTTTTTGCTGATAGAAAATTTGTCAAGCAAACAAAAATATAAATATATTTTAACTAAGGGAATACCAGTTTTCTGAAGGAAGACATGTTACCAAAGTTAACAAAATGATAACTTGGTTCTGGTTTGGTTTTTAATTTCTTGTAAACCAGAATAGGTTTTTTTATCAGATTCAATAACAAAAATCTGATCTGTTCACTGTGGAGCAAGAGGAATATATTTTCTGTAATAAATGCATCTTTAAAATGCATGCAACCTGTTTTAGAATCATACATGAAATTGTCTAATTATGGTATCATAATGAAAATGCTACTAAGAATCAGTAACTGCCCGGCTAAAAATCTAATTTGGATGCCTAGAATAATAAGGGGAGAAATATGATAAGTAGTTGTCAATATTAAAGCAGGCTGAAGGAGGAAGGCTTTGGGCCTTGTAGTAGGTAGAATGAAACAGCAGATTTGAGTATCCACAATCCTTTCAGTATTAAATTTTCAGTAAAATAAAATTACTTGTATATGAAAACATAGCCTTTCCCCAGCTCTCTTTTTTTTCCTGATCAGCTGATGAAGAGACTAGCAGCTCGCTGCTTTGCTGGCTTGTTAATTTTATCCCCACTAACTGTGATTTCCGATAGCCGGCCTGCTGATAGTGGTAAGGTAAATATCCTTTTTCATTGCCGTCTTGAAGATTCAGTAGAACTACATCACAGGCATGTGTAGGTGTGTAACACATCAAAAGTCCGTGTTCTCCGTATTTCAATGTACAACTGAGTGCTTAAGGAGAGCAATGACATTAACTATTGACAGCCTTGCATGCTGTATTTATTAGCTTTTATAGCTTCCAAGATATGTAGAGAAATTTCTTAATCTTTGCTAGCTGCAGTGGTTTATAGTGGGTGTCCTGCTTTAACCAAATGTATATTAATTAATTTGTGTGCAGATTTTTTTTCTTTCCTTTTTTCTTTCTAACTCACAAGATCTCAAGCCTCCTTCATAGTGGTTATCTGGATACTGTGGAAGCATGATGTAAATTGTCTTTTGATTATTAAGGCCTAGTTTGAGGCTCTCCCTCAGGATTCTGTGTTCGTGTTTGTTCTGTGGATTTGCACATCGGAGGATGCATAGGAAACAGATTTCAAAATCCCACTGGTGTTTTTAACATGCCAGGTTGTTTTGTGTTGTGCATCAGATTTTGCTCACAAAACGTTTTTCAAGAGACATTGTACACAATTGAGAAAAATTATGTCTGGGCTGTAATCACTCTTTTTATATTGATTGTTATGCTCACATGATCATAAATATTAGCCATGTTTGGTGCTGTGGAGAAATGAAGGTAATTGCCTTATGATTAGAGCTCTTTCAGCTACGAGAAAGGATTGATTAGCATTTGCATGTACTCAAGGCAATATTGAGAGGCAAAAGGGACAAATATCAACGTCAGTTATGTTCTGAGAAGGCATTAATCAGAAAGCCTCGTTTTAAGAATTTTTTTGTATTTTTTTATTTTTAATTTCAGTTCTCTTATGACCCGGTATTTCTACTTCTTTTCTTTTGTTGGCTTTCCCAAATCAAGAAAAGTTCAGCTTCTTGCTTTCTGACATGGATCTGACAGGCACTGTGTAAACAGGTTCCCTTCATTTCTAGTTTGGTTTTTTGTAGCAATTTTTTTATCCCTCTGCATAGTGCTGCTGGGTCTGGTTAAAAGCATACATCCAGGTAACTAGTGTTCATTGTTTGTGACTCTTTGTGGGGTTTGGTATTTTTTTGGGGGTGGTGTGGTGTTGCATTCTGTGTTATGACTGCTTTCTACACTAAAACACTGTACTGGCAGTGAGTGCTTCTGCCTATCTGTTGGGTTACTATTCTAGAAGAAAATGATACATTTTAGAGATGATTTTAACACTTAGGCAATTTGAAAGTTGCAGAAACTGTTTGGAAGAGAAGTCATTACTGCATAAAATATGTGTGGTTTTTGTGTGCACAAAGAACTGTGTGTGATCTGCCTTTGTGAGCCAAGCATAGTTTAAACTGTCCTGTTTGAAAACATGCAATATCAAAGTCTGTTTTGCATGAAACTACATAAGCCAGAACTGCCACTGATGTGAACAAATGAATGTTTGTTGTACACTTACTGACACAGTACAACAGACCATTATTGTTTGTGAAACTCTGAGTTGGTGTGGAATTCAAAGTTCAGATAAACACGCATCTATTTAGACGATAGTGGTATTCTTAGAACAAATTAATGTTTAGTGTCTCTTTGATTGCCAGTAACTCAATTTCTTGTTGTACTCTTGTTTATAAATAAGCTGAACATTTTGAGTTGAATTATCTGCAGCCTGTGGGGTTGTGTTTTTGAATACAGTTTGTTATTTCCTTTTGTTTAAAAATAATACTTTTTGAATCGGTGGTTGTCAGGCAATTGAAGACGGCAATTTGGAAGAAATGGAAGAGGAAGTCCGGCTTAAAAAACGGAAGAGACGAAGAAATGTGGATAAAGATTCTGGGAAGGAGGATGGAGAGAAAGCAAAGAAAAGAAGAGGCAGACCTCCTGCAGAGAAGTTGTCACCCAATCCACCCAAACTGACAAAACAAATGAATGCTATCATTGATACTGTGATAAACTACAAGGATAGGTGAGCTTGGAGATGGTCTTTCTCTGTTGCATGTGCTCTCTCCCTCTATGTTGATAACTACCTCTACTTTTTTCACAGCTTCATGTTTGTTTTCAGTCTTTATAAGGATTTTCTGAGACAGCATTTTTTAAAAGGAATTCCACTTAGGGCTTGATCCTGTAAGTCTCACTCTTTGTAGAGTGTTTTTTAAAGACCCATTTGATAGGAAGTTGTTGAAACACAAATACAGAAAGTAGGCATAGAGCTGAGCTCTTTCAAAAATTAAGTCATTCTGCTCAGAAGGTGTACTTAAGAACATTTGGCTGGAGTGGGATTTTCCTTCAGTTTAGTCGTGCAGTGTGTGTAAATTTTTTCAAATACATGGCTACAGATTTATTAATGCAAATTAACATGGGTCTTGCCATGACCTGAAAGTCTACCCAAAATAATGTAGGGCTTATATCATGGATCCGCTGAGCTGCCAAAGCTAAAACTAGAATTACTGAGCAAAGTATGTTCTCCACAGCTGAGCTAGAAGCCTGTTTGTCAAGAAATCCCTATTTTCAGCTATTTAGCATAAGAAAATGCTAAATAGCTAGACTCTAGGAAAAAATACTGCTTCTAATCTGAAATGTCATTTGAAGACTTCTATTTTGCAGGTTCTTAAACTGAAAATCATTCATGCTTCATGAGGAAGAAACTGAAAATTAGATAATAGCATCTGTGAATCAGAATTGTTTGAAAAAGCTGCATTTTTCTAATTCACCTTCTATTTGCCAAAAATCAGTAAAACTTTCTTGTGTACTTATCCCTTCTTCGCTATATATTGAATTACTTATATAAGGGGCAGTTATAAGCTAAATGAATATTAAATGCCTTCAGAGATAATTGAGAAGTATTTGCATTAGGTGACCTACACAAGTGTAGCAGTACAATTTTTGCATGTAAAAAAGTTTCAGTCTATGACTTCAAGTGGAAAGTTGCACTTCTTTCTTTTTTGCAGATGATGTTCTGGGTCTGCTTGTACAAGATTAACTTTCACAGTATCTGGTGAAGCACACAGAGTTGTGATGCCTTACTTTTTTGACATGTCACTGTTGAAATGAAGCATTCTGTGACTGTGGGCTTTCTCTAGAGTACTTTGAAAAGTTTTTTGGAAGAGGATTAATGAGAATTAACATGATGAGCAGGAGTTTGTCTGCAAACTCTGTATTTAGCTTGCTGTGACTCTCAACTAACAAAATAGCTGAGAAGGGAGAGGTGTTTAAAGTTCAGTATTCCAGTCAGGGATGCAAGAAAGCATCTCTTAATTTTGGATCCCTGGCCTTGAGTCTTCTGAAGCCAAGCACTTCTGGTCAGGGCACCTACTTCTCATTTGTAAAATAGCAAGCAAAGTTACTTCCGCTCATCTCCAGTATCGGTTAGCTGCTAATAGTAACCGATAGTTACAGGGGAGATTAAAGATTTTTGCCTGTCACTTGTGCCCCAGGAAGTTAATATCTGATCTCTGTTAAACAAGTTAACCACTGTACTATTATGGAGTGACAAGGCATACTATTCCCTCTCCCAGGAGACCACACTTATGTAAGACAGAATTGGTGCCCACTTTAGAAAGTCTGTGGAGCTCTGTTCTGCTAGGAATTAAAAAAGCCTGTTAAACTGAGCTCTTCGGTGTGATCAGCTATGCTGACAAGTTTCAAGTTCCTGTATTGTGATTTTATTTGTGAGCTAGCAACAAACCACCCAGTCCTATGAAAGTTGGGACAGAACTGAATTGCAAATTTAGGCATCAGGAAACCTTAATACCTTAAAATCTTTGGGACTGAGGTTGTTCTAGAGTTCGATGGACATTTTCAAGATTTGCAGCTTGAGAATTAAGTGGGGTTTAGGCATTGGAACCCTTTATGTTTGTTGAGCTCTGGGCTTTTTTGTGTGTGAAGGCAATTGGGGCAAGTATAGAGGGACAGGTTAATTGAAACAAAAGTAGTCCATGAGCTTCATCTGGGGAAAAAAAAAAGGGGGTTTTGTGTATTTCGTATTTGAATGCTTGAAATCATCTTTGTCTTTAGCTTAAATTTTCAGTGATAATAGATGTTTCTTCTCTATTTTATAAAAGTACAGGGGGCTGATCCAGACCACAGAAGACTGGTTGTGCCCCAAAAGGTGGTCAGACCATACTTATCCAAAATCTCACTGACTTTGGCCTGAGTTACTTTGTCAAAATCAGTTCTACAATTTTAGTAAGTTTCGTGGCAGTTAATAAGCCATCAGGAAAAAAAAAAAAATCAATAAAACGATTAAGTAAAAATCAGTATATGCTAAACTAATAAATCTATCTGCTTTATCTTATGTTTTCCCATGCTTTTGAGAAGAGCTTCTTATAAATATAGAACCATTTCTCTTTTCTTGTTACAATCTTTCTTTTTAAAAAACATTTTTCCCTGGTGCCCACAAAAATCTGGAGTACCAGTTGGCTGCTTTTGTTTGGCAGTTCTGTATAACATTGATGCAGGGAAGGAGTCTCCAAATACTTTCCTGTCTTGTATTTGACTTCTGTTGTAGGCATTTGGGGACAACCATAATCCTTTCCTTCCTTTTTTAAAAAACATCCAACAAAATAGGTTGGATTCTGTATGTGTAGGAAAGCTAGAGGCTACAATAATACGGTCAATAATCTCTAGTAAACTGAAGTTGGAGCGACACAATTATTATATAAAGGTCAAAATAAGATTAAACACACAAATTAGTAACATTTGAGGTATTCAGTATAGAGAAATACAGCATATGTTTCTTTGAAAAGGAAATTCGGAGGTAGATATCCAGTTACTTGCAAACCCCATTAAAGAACTCTGTGCAAGACAGTGGAAATTAGCACTGAGGTCAAATTACTGTTTATCTCTGTCATGTCCTCAGCACATACAAGTTTTTTCTTTAGATTTTCCTCTTTTATGCGGCACTAGCTACTCTCATATTTCCTTTTATTCCCATCACACATCCCAACATGATACTGATTTTAATGAAACATTCCATTAACAATAAATTTAATAATTGTTACAGAGCAATTTATAGCTACAAGCTAAGTTTTTTCAGATCTTTCTAGAGAACTACAAACACACTGGAGGAGCGAAAACTTCAGTGTTCATGTGAGATTTGCCTTAACTGGCAGCCTAACTACATTAATTCCTTGGAATTCTGGTACTTGGGGTGTCTGCCATGTAATAAAATACTAAAAAAGGAGAAAAAGGACAGAGATGTGAGGCACTATGAAAATGTTCAAATCAGACTGTTTGGATTCCTTTGGTGTGAGAGCTGTTGAGGTCCATGTCAAATTGAAAATATCTGCTTCTTGCAGGCTGCTGCACTTTGGATTCCAGTATTGGGTGATGTGCTTCAAGCTTTTCTTCGTGTTGATAACCATTTCTTTATCTTTTTTTATCTCATGTTTATCTTTGTTAATCTTGAAACAAATAGTCGTACCTCCATTTGAAGAACAGTGGGGAAGTACTCCAAATTGTTAAGAAGTAAAAATGCTTGTTGAAATCACTGCTACCTTTTTTTAACTGCAGCTTTGCTCTTTGCTCTTCTCTCTCAGCTTTAAGTATCAAACCATAAAACATGTTGCCAACACTAGATACAGAGCCTTTTACTGTAGATACAGTACAGAGTACTACAGATGCAGAGCCTTTTTTTCTCTTCCACACTGCTTTGCCATTATAGGTGAAGCTAGGTTAATCTAGGTTTCATCTATAATAGCTTAGAATGGAGAATAAATCTATAATGAAGCAAAAGTAAGAAAAGACGATCAGAATCCTCTGACTTCTGTTCATCTGGAAAATGTTCCTTCCCACCCATGCTAGGGGAGTTGGATTAGATTATCTTCAAAGGTCCCTTCTAGCCCAAACCATTACATGATGCTATGATTGTAGTAAAGCATTTGTTAGACTACCACAGGAAAATTCTAAGCTAATATGAAAGAAAGAGGAGATGTAATGGGTAAGATGTATAATCTGAGTGAAAACAAGGAAAAGGATGTAACTGAAGATATCACAGAAGTTCTTGATGTTGGCATAGGCTGTAATATATTAATGATACATATTAAAAAATTAGAGTGTCCTAGCCAAAACATAAAGTTTTAAATATCAGTATTGGGATGGTATTTATGGAGGACTTAACACAGTTAAGTCTGGAGTAAAAGAACTGGCATGAAATGTA
Source organism: Athene cunicularia (assembly GCF_003259725.1). NCBI lineage: Eukaryota > Metazoa > Chordata > Aves > Strigiformes > Strigidae > Athene > Athene cunicularia. The sequence continues at coordinate 1,708,685 of NW_020799145.1, forward strand.
GTACCTCAGAGTGCATTATAAGGTACTTATAGACTAAAACTTTTGAATTTGGTGAGTTGGAAGCTCATCATATGGAACTGACAGAAGAAGTATGACCTGAGCAAAGAAATTATTGATCAAAGCTAACTACAAGCCATCGGTATTGTCCAGCCACAAGAAAATAGGAGCCTGGCCCTGACACTATTGCCCGTGTGGATGGGGAAATGCTCATTATATGTGTATGACATTATATATGACACTATTAATGCTTCTGAGTTGATGAATACTTTTCCAGTCAAGAAAGATTAGTTTATACTGAAACAAGTGTAAATATTTAAATTATAAGTAGCATGGGAGAGTCTTGCAATAGGAAACAGGTTGGTTTATTTATCCAAACACAGCACAATCTGAGAGGGGAAGATGATTGTTCTCAGTAAGTTCACCTGGGAAAGAAGGGAAGCATAAACAGGGAGCGTGTAGAAATAATACAGGATGGTGGTCACAAGGTTGTATGAGCATAAACATTCATGCATACATTCAAGTTAGTTAACTAAGAGTTCTGTAACCTTTCCTTTTGGAATAGGTAGGTAGAAATACCTAGATAGATTTGGGCTTTGTTCCTGATTAAAAAACATTTATATGATTATTTACAATACCAAAGCTCTAGATTCAGGGACCTGGAAACACCTTTCCAGTTGCACAGTTGATCCTAATTCTCCTGTGTAAAGTATATGCATCATCTTTGCAGACTACATGTGCAATAATTTTAATCTGGGATTTTAATGCAATTATTTCTTAAACTAAGATTTAGGTGCCTTTGCAGCCTTGTACCTCATTCTAATCTTGGCCTGCTTAGAATAGAGCAAGATGAACTACATGAGTCCAGCATTACTGTCACACTTCTTTCCAGTTCCCGTGCTTTTTAACCTGTCTTTCTGTCCCTCTAAAATTAGGAATGTCCAAAGAAACAGATAATCATAGAATCATATGTGTAATATAATACTTACGTTTTCAGAAAGCAAGGTAGTTAGTTTATACGTCCAGTTCTAAGGCTTTAGCCTTTTCAAAGCAGGGGCAATTTTACTGGAGAGAGATGTTCTTTTCAAAATAAGTAATTTGTATTCCGAATTTGAGCCCCATTATGCACATGCAGGCTTAGTCTCCCAAACTATGTTTTTCTCCTTTTGCAAGTTTTCCTTCATTTTTCATTTCAGAGAAAGATAAGTTTTAAATGTAGCTTCCCTTTCCTGGTAGTTAAAATTAAGTGGAGAAAAATAATGATACTTCATACCTTGTAATCCTTCAGCTTCCTTACAAATCCACTGTCCTGCCTTGCATTAGAGTTTGATGTTTCCTGTTTTGGTACCAGTTTGATGCTACTGGTAGTTTGCATTAGCTTTGTTTAGATAGCAACAGATGACTTTCAATAGTACCAGGTTGCAAATAGTTCTGTTACATACAGTGATTTTAATTTGTGATCTATGTGCTCTCTGCTCTGTTTGTATGCTCTTGCATTAGTGTACCAGTTAACTTCACAAAGCCTTCTCTCCATAGCAGGTGGTTGTTGACCACATGTTAATAAAGCCCATAAGAAAATTGAAGGGTGCTGTGGTTGTGCCTGTCTATATTTCCTGCTTGGCAAGAGACTTCCTCTAACTCTGGTGCTTAGCATTTTGATCACTGCATTATTAAAGATAAAATGTTTAAATTCATGTCCATAGTATTCTAATTTTGACAGGATATAGCTCAGGTAAAGTATATTTTTCTCTGTATGTGAAATGGATTTTATTCAGACTATTTCCAGGTGTTTTTTCAAGTTGCCAGTTTTTAACTGTTGTAAAATGGTGAGTAATGTAATTAGCAATTACTAATCTATCTAGTAATTAATTATGCCAACTGATACTCTTGAGTGTTCAAACATGAAATGTAAATAATTCTTATATATAGCAAAGCCAAAGTTATGGGGTACATAGCCATATGTCAAAATCAGGGCTTATATTTTAAAGTATTTTTACATGCTTCCATTTCAGTGACGGGGAGAGGTCCACCATGTATTACTGCAGTCAGTTCCAAAAAGGAAGAACCATTAAACACATTTTACAAAAATGAAGCATCTCCCAACATTTCTGGGTTACTATTGGAAGTTGTTAAATACAGGGAAACCACCTTGCTATATAAGAGAATTCCCCCCCCCCTGCTTTTTTTTAAAAAGAGCATCCTTGTGAGTTGCATTTGACAAGGAGCTGTAATTTGCACACTGTGGTTATGATTGTGAGCACTCTGACTAGGGTGCAGGACTCTTCATAATACCTGCTCTAAAATGATTTTCAGTATTTGTCAAAAGTGTGAAATGTGCCAGAAATACAAGTATGTCTTGCAGTTTCAGCTTCATGGTTGTCTCTCCTTTTGATTCCAAAGGAGAAAGGATGTTGATAGTACTAATACTTCTGACAGGTCAGTGGTGGCTTGCTTCTGCTCGCATACTGCCAGGGGAAACAAATACAAAGGGATCCTTGTACAAATGAGGCCTAATAATTCCTGCATTTAATTCCACTGAAGATAATACTGACTAACTGGGTGGAAATATATGCTTGTATACACCTTGTAAGCAGTTTGACAAAGATCAGAGAAAATAGAAACACTGGGCACAATATTTTTCTAAGCAAAAATATTTTTAAAATGAGTGGTATTTTTAACTTGCATAGCATGAAAGTATTTTTTTATATGAACATGCATTGGACTAGCTGATGTTGAGCTGGTGCAGTAGCAGTGAATTATCCCTCACGGTTCTTTCACAGTCAGGTCTTTTAATTTATTCTGGTCCTTCTTCCCTTCAGCACATATCCTGCTCGTTGCTAGGCAACTGTAAGTGATTTTTTACTGCGCATGATTTTTGTGTGGTAGTTGTGGTTATTATTTTCTAATTACAAAAGTGAGGACAGAGATTAAAACCAGTTGCATTAATAATTACTAATTTTCTCCTGTTGTATCCACAACACAGCCATTTGAGATTATGTAGGGAAAGATCACGTTAATTTACAGTATAGACGCACGTACACAAACCGAGCAGAAGATAATATTTCTTTGTGACATGAGGTTCTGTAAAAATGATAGAACAGAATAAGCTTTTATTGATCTCAGTAGGCAAAATCAGGCACTAGTCTTCTGTCTGTTGCATATTTCATGCCCTTAATGCTTTTTCTTTCACAGCCTTAAATGATTCTCAGTAATTAATTATATCAGGCCAAACCTTGAAGTTTTTCTATGGCATTCATAGTATCATAGAACATGTAGACAAATCACAGTTGGCTAGATTTCTATCTTAAAAATAGGATCTTGACGTTTAATAATTTACTTCTGTTATATTTTTAATATAAAATACAATATAAGGGTGGGTGCATCTTTGTAAAAAGAGAAAAAAAATTATATAGTCATGAAATTAAAAGCTCTGTGATCATCAGAAGCTTTTTAAATAGGACAAATACGCTAAATATGTTTTAAAATTTGATTAGAATCAGATTATTAGTAGCTGTTTCCTTTATATTTGAATGTTGTTAGACTCTGAAGCATAGTTTGAAGCAGCACCAGCATCATCAGTGCTTTGGTGATTTTTCTCAAATAGCTATTTCTGTTAAAATAAATCTTCTGGAGTTTAAAACACCACAATGATAACACAGTCCTTCTGCATAGCAAAGACAGTTCTGAAAGCACAAAGTTCTGAAAACAACTTTTCACACTTTTTAAAGGATTAGCTTACATGTATATCATATGTCAGTATATTGCACAGATGCATTAAAATAACTGTATTAAGTTTGTGAAGTCAAGCACACAAAAAAATAGGATCTAACAAAAAATGTGGAAACCTAATGTGATTCCCTCAGAGAGGAATGTTACAGTTTGCAGTGTAATGCCATGTCAATGTGCTACTTTGCTTTGGTTTTCCACAGGACCAGTGCCTTGCATTTACAAGGTGGGCACTGATCGCTTACTGAGTGGCTGAATTCCCCATGGGCTTCTTTATAATGCTCATAAGGAGTCTGAACATTCTGCAGACACATAACTTTTTTCACATTTTATTCTCATTTTACAAAGGAGGAATATAAGCTTAAAATTTAAAACACCATTTGGGCACCAGAGATCTGATTTCTCAGAGTAGTTAGTGTTCTGTAGGTTCAGAATAAATTTCATTGACTGCAGTTGCAGTTGTGAGTGCTCAACGCTTGTGTTTTTAACACACACACAAAAATATAGTCCTCAATTTGCAAAGTAGAAAAACGTTAATTTAGTCAGTTGTGTAGTGTGTACTTAATGCATTACTTTTCCTTGTATTGCTTCCAGTTTCTCTTTGAGAGTGCAGTCTGAGGTGAAGATAAATTCTGTCATGTGGCATGACATAGTCATATAGATGATTAGCAAGATTGGTGCCTTTAAATCCATAGTATAAACACCTCCCACTTTGACAGGGGAAGTATGAAAGGATGGAATTTGACTCTTTGGTGTGAATCACTACCAAAGGAGATGGGAGGTGCAGTGGCCAGAGTTTTACAATTATTTGTTGTCAGGAGAGAAACAGTAAGATTTGGGATTACAATTATCTAGTCATTTTATGATTTCCTCTATTTCAGTAACAGGGTGCTTCCCAAATAAATTAGATCTGTTGAGTGAAATTGCTAGTAACTGCCCGGAGTGTGAAGTCCAAGTGATCTGTTGGGGTATTTACTCCATCAGCTTTGTGGGGTAGATAAACTTTACTCTCACCTTCCCTGACAGAGGTGGACAATACATCGCCTTGTCTCACCATGCAGCAGCAGCACCCAGAAGTGCATTCATGCATGTGCCATGATCTTACTGTAATCCAGGAGGCAGCCTGGCAGTTACTGCTAAGTAGTGGAGGGGAACGGATTCTGCTTCTGCAAGTCAGACAAAATTCAGGATGAGACAGAGGCTTTTGGTTTCTAGGCTTCCATTGGATGGAAAAATAGCTGCCAGCTGACACCCATGATACTGGTTGAACAACACTGATAAGCAAGCTGTGATCAAAACGTTTACATTATGGTGGTGGATAGGAGCAGCACTAAACCAAGAAATCTTGGATTAGGTGAGCAACAGCTACTTAGGGAAATTAAGGAATTCACAGAATCACAGAATTGTCTAGGTTGGAAAAGACCTTGAAGATCATCCATTCCAACCATCAGCCCAACATTAACAATTCCCAACTACACCATATCCCTCAGTGCTAAGTCAACACTACTCTTAAACACCTCCAGGGATGGGGACTCCATCACTGCCCTGGGCAGCCCATTCCAACGCCCAACAACCCCTTCTGGAAAGAAATGCTTCCTAATATCCAATCTAAACCTTCCTTGGTGCAACCTGAGACCATTCCCTCTTGTACTGTTGCTTGTTACTTTGTTCAAGAGACTCATCCCCAGCTCTCTTCAGCCTCCTTTCAGGTAGCTGTAGAGGACCATGAGGTCTCCCCTCAGCCTCCTCTTCTCCAGACTAAACCCCCCCAGTCCCTCAGCCGCTCCCCGTACAACCTGTGCTCCAGACCCTGCACCAGCTTCGTTGCCCTTCTCTCTACACGCTCGAGTCATTCAATGTCCTTTTTGTAGTGAGGGGCCCAAAACTGAGCCCAGTCATGGAGGTGCAGCCTCACCAGTGCCCAGTACAGGGGTAAGATCCCTTCCCTGTCCCTGCTGGCCACGCTATTGCTGATGCAAAATCTGTTTACTCCTACTTGTTCATTTGTCTATCATGTCCGTAAGAAAGATAATATCCCCTCAAATTGTGATGCTATTTCAGACATTAAGAAATGCCTAAGATACAGTAGGCATTCATGACTTTAAAAGACCAGAGCTGTTCTGTGCTTTTTATTATCCTTATGCTTCATGGCAGAACTGCCTCAGTTAACCTTTGATTTAATATCCCACACCACTATGGAAGGTAACTACAAGAGAGAAGCTCAGGTGGAAGCCAGGACTTGGCAGGCTTCTTGCCCAACTCTTGTGAAGATTTGGTGTCCCTGAGTTACCATCCAAAGATGCAAATGATAAAACAGGGCCTTTTTGAAGTACCTGTGAGAGAAAGAAGCATATGAATGTGAGCTGGGAAATGCTTGTGAATGTTATGTGCAGTGAATTACAGTTCCTCTCAGCAGAACTTTTTTTCTGTTACTTTGTGAGAAAAATGACATGCAGAAAGGAAAAAAAAATAATACTAAGCCCATAAGTGCCATCAGACATTTCTTCTCCAGGTGACTTATGGTCATGTATTATTTAGGAAGCCACAAATAAGAAAATTAAAACCTCCCCTCAATTTGGAAGTGTTAAAATAGCTAACAATGGGAAATCTGGAAATCTTAGAAATTCTGAACACATCTAAGTGATAGGCAATGTTCCTAGAGCATGAAAGGACTTTAGACAACCCATCACTTATTTCAGATGACTGAAGAAATGCAAATGGCAGTAGTGATTTTCAATACAGTTGCAATGATCTTCCCAGAAACCTAACAGTCACTAATGAGAGTTAATTTTTTTGTTGTTGTAACATCTAGTTAGTCTGATAGCAATCAGCATCTGGTATAATGAAAATCAGTATGAACAAATGGTTTGCTATGATAAGAAGGTACAAAACAACTATTAAACGATGAAGAAGATAAACTTACAGTGATAGGAGGGACGCTTTCTAAAATTTACAATGCAAAACTGAGAAAAGGATAAGACTGTACTCGGGAAACCACTGTGGAATTCAGATTCAAATCCTGATCCTTCTTCCATAAAGCCTCGTACACATACAGTCCTATAGTGATGGTTATACATTAGGACAACAGCACAAAGGATATGTTTTAAATTGTAAATTAATAATCTGCACCAAATTAAAAAATCAGAGCAGGGTTCAATATCTAATTCTTTGAAAGAAAAAAAATTGTGATTATTTTTTTCTTATGATTAGATTTTGTGTGTGTGTGTGTGTGTGTGTGTGTGTGTGTTTTGTGAGAAAGTTGGTAATAATTCTTTGCATTATGGGTTTATTTTTCTCAACAGTTCAGGACGACAGCTAAGTGAAGTCTTCATTCAGCTCCCATCTAGGAAAGAGTTACCAGAATATTATGAATTGATTAGGAAACCAGTGGACTTCAAAAAGATAAAGGTAAGAACCTTTTTTGGAAGTGGAGATTCCTGTATTTATTTTTGTTATACAGAAGGGTAAGCATGAAGTTGTCATTAAAATTACAACATGAATATTGCATGTACCTGTATTTGTGGCTTAGATTGCACACCTTGTTAGGAATTTTGTTTAGAGTCTATTGCAGAATATCACTCTAATTTCAAAGTCGAATCAGAATGTAGCAGTGTGACATGAATGACACTTTCAGGAAAGACATCTCACTGTCTTTTTTGCAAAGACCTAATTGTGAATCTCTAAGCATATCTTTGGTGAAAACAGAGTGTTTGCAAAGGTTTAATGGTTCTAGGGGAATATAGTCATCCCTAAACTAGCATCACATCTTGGAACAGCCAGGTCAGATCCAAATACAGTTTGGCAAATGGGGTTTAGGCAGCTTTTTGCATTGATATGTGATGTCATAACTCTATGACTTTAATTCATGTCATAGTTTATTTTGTTTCTGTGCTAAAAAGAAGAAACTGGAACTCCTTTTACCAAAAGAATTCTATTTCTATTGCTTTTGTCCCTTCCAGTTCACACAGCAATTGCTTAATTTTGACTCTAATTACCCTGGTGTATTCTTTTGAGTAATATGTTAATGATGTGCTTTAAGACTTTCTTTCTTTGTTTTAAACAGGTACATGTCTTGATGCTTAGTTAAAATTTTTAAAGAGAAGGCTTTTAATGTGTTGAAATCAAACGTTAACTCAGTGTCCTGTCTCTTGTTTTTCTTTCTGAACCACTGCCCACCCATACTTCTCTTCATTTCCTCAACAAATACAACAGGAAAGAATTCGTAACCATAAGTATCGGAGTCTTGGAGACTTGGAGAAAGATGTCATGTTGCTGTGTCACAATGCTCAGACATTCAATTTGGAGGGCTCACAGGTGTGAATGAACTGCTTTGTGTTAAACATACAAGTTTCCCCTGCCTAATGTTTTCAGTGCTTGTGGATTGTTATATTATGTACATAAACCTTGTGTTTTAATTCTTTCTTTGAACAGAGAAAAATGCCCATTCTTAGAAACATCCAGAATACACTGGACACAGCTGCAGTGTGTGCATACAGAGAAATTATTTTTTACTCTAATTCTGAGATAATTGTTTTCTGATCTGTGTTTGGTTTAGAGCTGCTATAAGACTATTTAATTCTATGGTAAAAGGCAGTACGTGTAGAGGGATACATCAGCTTGGGTTTACTACAGTGTGTGACAAAAGGAGAGGTTTAACAGTACGGTTTAGGACAGGACGTTGAGGAAACATTTTACTAAACTCTTCAGTTCTGCTAATGGAAGGCATAGGTTTAAGGTTTGTCCAGCTGTAAAGCTTTGTGTATGAAGCTTTTTACTCTCTGGATCCTCTGGTAACTTTTTTTTTTTTTTTTTTAAATGTTGAAAGATCAGTGTCTGTTTCACGAGACAGTAATAATAAATCCCAGCTGAGTCTCAGAAGTTTAGAATGCAAAATACCATCTCAAACAAATATTTCACACACATGAACATGCTCAGTGCTGTGAATTCAGCCCAGGACACTGCCACAACACTACAAAATCCAGAGGACAGATAAGAAAGTTGTCTAATTATACAGTGAAACGTAGTCTTGGATTATTATTTTTATAGGTGAGGTTCAAATAGAATTATGCAAACACAATGTAAGATTGAAACAGAAAAGATTACAACTCCTGTAATGTGCAAGAGGGAAGAAATTATGTTAGAAAAAACCTAAGTAAAAGCAGGCTGGAGGTTGATGCTGCCAATACTAATGCATCCTTCAGATTCCTAAACATTACTGATGATCCTTACTTAAACTGGGGAGTTTATATTCAAATTTGAGAGTTAAAAATTAAAATGAGCACTCAATTAATTATGAAGAACAGTTGAATACAGCTCATTATTTTGTCTTGACTTTTGCTATCTAAAGACAAAAAATGTTTTCTATAATATGCATGTGTGGTATTCTTACTGTCTTCAGTTATATGGAAATAACCTATAAATAGCTAAAACAATTTTAATAATTAATGATGATAGAAAGTGTGGGACAAAATTTTGCTGCATGTTATGTCATATTATATCATAGAAGTGTTTGGGTTGGAAGAGGCCTTAAAGATCATCTAGTTCCAAACCCCTGCCACAGGCAGGGACACCTTCCACTAGCCCAGGTTGCTCAGAGCCCCGTCCAACCGGGCCTTGAACACTGCCAGGGAGGGGGCAGCCACAGCTTCTCTGGGCAACCTGTGCCAGTGTCTCACCACCCTCACAGGAAAGAATTTCTGCATTACATCTAATCTGAGTCTACCCTCTTTCAGTTTAAAACTGTTACCCCTCATCCTACCACTACACTCCCTGATAAACAGTCCCTCCCCATCTTTCCTGTAGGCCTCCTTTAAGTACTGGAAGGATGCCAAATGCCTCCTTAGAGCCTTCTCTTCTCCAGGCTGAACACCCCCAACTCTCTCAGCCTGTCCTCACAGGGGAGGTTCTCCAGCCCCTGATCACCTTTGTGGCCTCCTCTGGACCTGCTCGAGCAGGTCTACATTCTTCTTACGCTGGGGGCCCCAGAGCTGGACACAGTACTGCAGGTGCGGTCTCACGAGAGCGGAGCAGAGTAGAGGGAGAGAATCACCTCCCTGTACCTACTGTCCACAATTCTCTTGATGCAGCCCAGGATATGATTGGCTTTCTGGGCTGCGAGTGCACATTGCTGGGTCAGACACTTTCCATCCACCAGTACTCCCAAGTCCTTCTCCACACGGCTGCTCTCAATCCACTCATCTCCCAGTCCATATTTGTGCTTGGGATTGTCTCAATCCATGTGCAAGACCTTGTCCAAATGTAAATTGCCAGTTTACTCCATAGTCACATAGCAATAAAACAGCTGTAAATATCTACTGATAACAAATGGAAAAGATAAAAATAAAAATGAAGGAAAGGTAATATCCAGAAGTATCACTGAAAATTTAGAAAATGGTAGAAGTTGGTAGAGGAGGTAAAAAGAAGCAAATAAAAATCAGTAGCAAAATGAAAAAAAAAATCAAATTAATCTCATCAGAATGACTCGAGTTGCTTATGGCAAACTGGTCTGTTTTTAGGCAGCAGTGGTAGAATTGGCAGGAATAATCCTGAGTGGGAAGAAATATTAAGTAGATATTGCTGCTCTGTTTGGAAAGAACCCAACCTGTGTCAGTGTGTTGCAGTATTATTTTCCATTCCAATATAATAATTACCAGCTGTACTATCGAGTTTTATAGCATAAAGCCCAAAAAACTTGTATCTAAGATTTTTTTAAGCTTCTTTCTGATAACTTCTCATACTATTCATTTTGATTTCCAGTGAATCGCAAGACACTTCTGCAGCAGTTGTCCTGCAGCTGTCTTCCAGTTTTTAAGGCTACTTCATGTTCTTTTTAATAGTTTTGGTCCACCTTTGCTCTCACATACCAGTAAACTAGATTATTTGTGTCTGCACCCAAAACCAAAAGGCTAATTCAGGCAGTTGTTTAAGTACACAGTGACTTCAAGTGAAATTGTGTGTGTTTGTTCTGTTAGTATGATGCATGCTGCTTTTCCTTGAAGTAAAGCAGTTCCATCTGAGCTGGAATGAGGGCTTTTCAGGTACAGGCAGACTTTGTGTTTTGAGGCTTTTGTCAGTGCAACCTCAGTAATTTGAAGTTTTTCATGTTGTAGTTATCAAATAAAACACAGACGTGTAAGGAGTTAAAAATAGTATGTGTCTATAGAAACAGAAGATTTGTCATGAATATTGTAATTTGTCATAAAGTTCTGTTGTCATTGCTTCTCCCCTTTTGAAGGAAGTTCCACTGCCATTGCTGGGGTTTTTTTGAAACTTGTTGGAGTTGGATTTTGGTCAAAATAAGAAACTTTATCTCCACAGCTTTTCCTGAAGCAGCCCCACGTTTTTTATGGATCAAAATAGATACTGAATATTACCCCATAATTCTGTGTTAAGAAGGTTAAAATAATTTTTGAAAACCCTTTATTTCCCTAGGAAATTCCATTTAGAAGTCTGGGTCACAGTGATACCTTAAATATGTAGTGACTGGCATTCGAAAAATATAATGTTATACACATCCTTAATTGTTTTTGTCTTAGAAAAGTGTTTGATTCTGAGAAAGGACAGCAAGGTTAGTTTAAACAGACATTTCTAAGAACAATGGCATATGCTAGGCCTCTGCGTAAGAAAAAGAAATGGTTCTCAGAAGGAGCTCAGGGGCTTCTATCGATAGCTTACTTGAAAAGAAGTAGGTATAAGAGAAAGTCAATAATCATTTGACCTCGAGGAAGGAAACTGTGGGGTCTCACAGCCCACTAATGTCATAAGACAATGAGAGAAAAGTCTTTTCAAAACATTCGTGATCATTATGTATATGTTAAGAAGTTCTACCATGGTCAAGAGCAGTCAGACATCTCTTAACAAATTGCACAGTGGTACTTCATAATAGGGAGTGATGTGCAGTGAGAGGTGGTTTTCCTAAAAAGGACTTGGAGGTCAGATAAAAAAAGGTTGTATACTTCATGTAAAGTATTCTGAACAATTTTTTTCTAATTCATTTTGCTTAACCTGCAAAATATTAGAACAGTTTTATCAGTTTTAACATACAGATTGTATAATGGCAACCAAAAATCCTTCCATTATCTTTCTCACAAATACCCAATGTCCCTTTATACAAGAAAGTCTATAATTTAGCCAAAGGAGCAGTATAACAGCTAGGATAGTACAAGTGGTAATGATGATAAAACCAAATGCAGTCTATGACTCTGTACCCTTCTGTTAACTGTTCTTAGTTGTTTAGTGCTGAATTGCCCAGTGCTTGGCTTCTGACTTTTACAAAACAAAATGTAGAAGCTCATTTGTTAAGGTTATTATGAAGAACAAGATACTCAGCAAGGCAACAAGATTGTTACAGTGTTAATCTGAGAAATGTGTTACAAGCCAAATGTAGTCCAGTCACTCTTGAGAGTCCCCTCATGGTTGAGGTTAAAGGGAAGATCTGATGTCAGAGAGCAAGATACAGAATGTTTGAGAGCAGGTGATAAGTTTAGAACAAGCACTGATTTTTTTATTTATTTTTTTTTTTTAATTTATTTTCAGTCTTTGTAAATCTGAGAGGAAGGAAGAAGGGAATGAGCTGCTTGGGATAAATTACTTTCCTTCTATCCACTTTGGATTTGAGAAAGAAATAAGAATAATTAACATGAGGGTTAGCCATTTGTCATTATCAACTGTATTGCTAGACTACAACCCATTTTTTAAATTAAGGTGCTTACTGCTGAAGTCTGTTGCTTTGGCAGTTTTTCAAGGCTGTTACAATCTGATGAAAATACATGATAGTTCCTGTGGTAATAAATACATAAATAAAATACATAAATATAAAAATAAAAACACTAACTGGACATTTAGATACATTCTAAGAGTTGTATTTTTGTGGCTCACTACTGATATATGTCATCATTTAGAGCATGAAAAATTAATGTTGACATTTCTTGTAAAATTCATGAAACAAGCATTGTTACTCAGTTTTGAAAAGGCCATGTACTCTGTGGGCTTGCTCTGGAAATTAAGGTCTATTCTGTGATTTTTTGATATTGCTTGACTTTAAAGTTCCAACATAGGTTTGTATTCATACTGTAGATCTATGAGGACTCCATTGTTCTTCAGTCTGTGTTCAAAAGTGCACGACAGAAGATTGCCAAAGAAGAAGAAAGTGAGGATGAAACCAATGATGATGAAGATGATGAAGAAGAAGAAGAGTCAGAATCAGAATGTAAGTCCCCTGCTAAATACTGCAGGGTACATCTGGGAGATTTTCCAGTTTCTGCATGAAGACTGGTTATAAGGTTCTATTTTCCATTGGTGAAACTTTTTACTAAGTTTGCTGCTTTGGTTGTTAACATTCAGCTTGTCTTCTGGCTGTATGTTCTGGCTATACCTCTTAGAGTACAGTAAACCATTTTAAAGCCAGAAACAAATCACAGAGGTGTTTTGTGGAAGCAGATCTGATTGGCCATGATTGTTTATAAACCCTTCTGGTCCTGTTCATGTTATTTGTAAGGAGAAGTTCTGGAAAGACTAGAGAATCTCTATCCGTAGGTGATCCACTTTCAGGCATGGTGTGACATATAAAACTTACCACCTGGTTAAGAACCAGAAGATGTTGCAAATATTTTTCATTGCAACAAGCACTAAGTGAACCTGTTTCAGAAGCAGGAGGTGACACTCGTTGAGTCTCCACAGAGTGGGAAACATGATACAGTGGAAAAGGAGGGATCCTTTCATTCCACTTTCTGCCACCCGATACATCTACCCATACTCTCCAACTACTCCATCTGTCTGGTTACAGAAACTAGTTCTTGGCCCTGAGCTGCTCTTCCAAGTATGTCACTTGGGTGTGCAAAGCATGCAAGTTTAGTGGTTCATTTGGAAATAATTAGATATTATGGAATCAGGAATTTCAACATATTCTTCAGAAAGGTGTTGACTTAAATTTTGGCAGTCACTTCCACATAGCATTTCTGTAGTTTAAAATACAAAAAAAAAATGCCTGTTTGTACAAAGGATAAACATTTCTATGGGCAAGGAACAAAATATATTGAGATGTGTGTCTTCTCACAGGACCATATACTACCTGCAGACACCATGCATTCTGAGAATGAAAAGAAGATGCACACAGTCAACTTAAAGTTATTCTTTATAGTTTATTACAGATTATTGTTAAAGCTATCAAGAAGTAGGGAAATAAAAGCAAATACTTCTGCTTCATTGTTCCATAGTCCAGATAAAGAACAGAGGGGATTATCTTCTCAGGTTGCTACCAGGGGTGAATTTCTGTGAACAGAGACAGCATTTGAAAGTTGGTAACTGAAAGTTACATTTACGAATGCTAATAAACTTCTTGCAGCAAAGTCAGTGAAAGTCAAAATCAAGCTAAATAAGAAGGATGAAAAAAGTCGGGAGAAAGGAAAAGGCAAGAAGAGGCAAAGCCGAGCAAAAGCCAAGCCTGTTGTGAGTGATGATGATAGTGATGAGGATCAAGATGAAAATGTAAGTTTTGTTCACTGAGACTGTGGAAGTGGTTGCAGTGATTGCATCTCTACTCTGTCCTGCTTGGTGTCAGAATTCTCAATTATTCATGCTTAAGCACATTTTTGATCTGTATTGATCATCTTGAGAGAACTGGGGGGGAGTGTTAGCTGTGTCTGGGTGTGCTTATGAGATCTGGTCCCAGTGCTGAAAGACAAGAAGTCTAAGAAGTTTGGAGCTTATTACTTGGAGCTGTTCCTTATTTCATTGAACCTTTAAACCTCATGGTGTGTTTTCTTTTGTCCAGACAAAAAAACTCTTAGCAAGATTTTTTCTGTGTGTGTGTGTGCTTCTACTATTGCAGCAAATGAAAACAGACCCATTTCCAGTTGTTTTTAAACGTCTGGGTAGAAAGATACAGTGTTTCCTGACTCTGTGTCTTTCCTTCTCTAAAGAAGTCTACAGCAATTAAATGAAATGTCACAAAAGAGAAATATTAGATAATGTAGTACCTTTCTTAAGACTATCTTGATTTGTCAGTTTAATTATTTTTCTTCCTTTTACTTTCTTTTTTTCCTTCTTTAACACATTCCACAGAATAACTGGCAAAGAATTTCTGACTTGTCTTGTGTCTCTTACCTCTAGGACCAGTCGGAAGCAAGCGGAAGTGATGATGAGTGATCCATAGGGTTTATTTTCTTGGCAGAACTGACCCCTTCCCCTTCTCTCTTCCCTTCTTCTATTTTATACCCAGTGAATTCATTTTGTCAGATAAACATTGGGTTGTTTCTGTATTCTCATTCTCTATAAATTAGCTTTAGGATAGTGCCAGACAAGCATATGATATCATGGTGTAAAAAAGGAAGGAAAAAAAAAGTAACATATTGTGACCAAATGGGCCTCAAAAGATTTTAAAACAAAACAAAAAAAGCTTTTGATGGAAAATGTGGGTTGATAGTATATTTCTATGGGCTGGTTTTAACTTGGTAATGGTTTGGTTGTGTCTGGGTTTATCATTTGATAGTATGTTTTTCAGTGGCATCAGAAAGACAAAAAAAAAAAAAAAAGTCTTTTGTAGCATTGATAACCAGGAGAAGCCATGAATAGCCACTGGTTATTTTATTTTTCATCAGGCAGTTTTAAAAGTTTTTATTTGTTCTGTACTGGTTTTTTACACTGTGGTACATATATGCAACTTGGTTTAATAGCTTATATATGTACAATAGTTAGCTTTCATCCACTTTGTCTCATAAACATTTTTCCACTTTATGCTTGACGATCTTCAGAAAAATGCTTTTTGAATTGTATGAAATTTATGTCTACTGTAAACTTTGCTTAACTTTTTTTTTTCTCAATTAAAAAAAGTTGGGTTAAAAAAAAATGCTATTGAATATTGCAATCTATATAGTGTAATGGATGGCTTCTTTCATCAGACTGATCTTCTATGTTACCAGTGTGGATTATCACCTTTTCCCTAAAGTGTACTTAATCTTTGCTTTCTTTGCACAATGTCTTTGGTTGCAAGTCATAAGCCTGAGGCAAATAAAATTCCAGTAATTTTGAAAAATGTGGTGTTGGTGCTTTTCTAATAAAGAGATAATTTAGCTCGATGGATGCAGCCTTGAGTTATGAGTTCCACAAAAATCTTTTTATAACAGGGACAAGAGGGCAGGAATGTCTCCTGTAGGGAGGTCCACTGTGGTCTGTCTGGAATATAAAATAAGAACTCATTCAAATACCATAGAAGTATCTTCAGAGACAGAAGATATACAACACATACTTAAAATAAGAATAATAAAATTAAAGTAGTAAAATAATACCTTGAACTAAAAGTGCAGTTCATTACCTAATTACAACTGAAGTGATTAATCAATAATATAAACATTTATTTCAGGAAGTGTATGTCCATAGGTCTTAGTGGGCATGAATACAATTAATTATGCAGGCAGTCAACCCGCCTGTGTCAGTTTATTTAAAAAGTTAGCTTGAGGTATCAGATTTTGATGCACTAAGATGTGGTAGTGTAAACATTTGAACTACATATCTACAGTTCATGTCGCTGCTCTGGAAAATCAAAACTTCTTAGATTTGAATGTACATTGAGTAGAAGATGTACAAGCCTAGGAGTTGTTCTGTTTGTAAACAGAACATTTCTTTGTTATCTGAATGGTGTGTTTCTCAGTATGTGTCTAGACCACATCTCTTTATACCACCTTGCAGTATGTTAACTGCTTCAGGTTTTTCTAGCTCAGTTGAAAAGTGATTCATAAGTTTATCTGGTACCCATTTGTGTGTATTAGCCTTGCACAGGGGTAAGTCATCTTTACTTGGTTTTAGCAATTTCAAACAATTCATTCCTAGTGTGTGCCCCATCCTAATGGAAGACCCTGTATTTCACAGAGAGATGCCATTGATCTCAGAGGGACACATTGATGAGACCAATGTCTAAAGCAGCTTTGCAGAAAGCAGCCTGGTGGTCCTGGTGGACACCAAGTTGAACATGAGCCAACAATGCACTATTGTGGCAAAGAATGTTGGCAGTGTCCTAGGCTGCATTAGAAGGAGTGTTGCATTCACAGGGAGGTGATCCTTTCCCTCTTCTCAGCGCTGGTGAGGTATATCTGGAGTTCTTTGTCTAGTGGTGGGCTCCCCAACAGTAGTGAGACATGGACATACTGGAGAAAGCCCAGCAAAGGGCCACAGTTAAAATATTGGAGCCTATGACATACAAAGGGAGGCTCAGTGCACTGGCACTGTTCAGTCTGGAGAAGGCTCAGACGCACCTTACTGATGTGAATTAGTATATGAAGAGAGAAAGTAAAGAAGAAGGAGCCATTCTTTTTTTCAGTGGTGCCCAGTGACACAACCAGGGGCAGTGGGCACAAACTGAAACACAAGAGGTTTTCAGGTTCCCTCTGAACACCAGGAAATGCTTTTTTACTGTGAGGGTGACTGAGCCCTTCCACAGATTTTCCAGAGAGGTCGTAGAGTCTCCATCCTTGGAGATACTCAAAAGCTATCTGGACACAGTGCTGGGCACTGGGCTTTAGGTGGCCCTGCTGGAGCAGGGAGGTTAGACCAGGTGACATGCAGAGGTCCCTCCCCATCTCAGTCACTGTGATTCTGCGATATGAGATAGCCTGGTTTGCAGAAGCCATTCTGTCTTCAGTAACAGTTTCACAAGAACATATGTAATTTTTTTTTTTTTCACTGCAAAATGAACCAAGTAAACCAGCCTATTATGCATGAAAAGAAACATCTGGCAGTAGGCTTCAATCACTCCTGGCCTAGACTGTATTTAAACAGGCAACTTAGATGTAAAAGGCACAGTGTCATGTTACCCATCCCCAGAGCGCCTGATGACTTTGCAGTGACCCAGTTTGATTTATTTTTCAAAAACTCTTACAGACAAGTGTTCAGCTGGAGAATAAAAATTAACTAAGAAGACACAACTTTTCTGTTAAAAATGACAGTGACTTCTTTTTAGGTCAATAAGCCATATGAGGGTATCAGTTTGCATGAAGCAATACATTTGAATTCTTAGCTGCAGTTTTTGTTTTGTCAGGTTTTAAGTAATTTCAGAATATTTTCAATTTCCCCTCTGAGTTTCAAGAAAAAATGCAATTACATTTATCAATAAATTAAAATTGATTTATGTTAAGTCATGCCTATGCCTCCACTGCAGTTGGTCCTGTTACTCTGCTTAGGATTTGAATTAGATTCTACTCAGAGTAATTCAATTGTTATCTTGGTCTTTCTCTGTATGAATTTACTGCATTTTTCAAGATGAGGTTTTCTTCTGGTAATCTCAGCACATTGCTACATGAAGAAAAAGGTTCTGGGTAAGTTGTTGTCATATGTAACTTTCCAAATTCTTTACCAAAAAAAAGAGGAAGTCTTTTTTTAAGGTATGTACAAATCCATGTTATAGATGGAGGCACACTCCCATTTACAGGATTCCCTTTCCAGTACAAATTGACATGCAAAGCAGTTGGAATGCCTTTTGGACAATACACAACTAAAAGCACAATGCTACCATCCATATTGAGGGAAATTAACTCATTTCTTACCTTAATTTCAGAAAATTGTTTAGTAAAATTGGAAATAGCGCAGCTTGGGAAGTGAGGAAAAATAAGTAAAGTGAAGTTAATAGCAGGAGGTTTTCTTGTTGCATCTGCTTCTGGGGAGTAGGCAGCAGTGTAAACAGGCCAGATAAATAATATTAACAGCTTTTATGTATTTCAGATGCTATTACTATTCTTTCTTTTCCCCTCACACACCTTCTGAAAGAAACAAAGAAAATGCAAAACCTTTTACTCATTAATATAAATGGGTTCCTGCTTAAATGTGTCCTCAATAGGTGTGTCCTCAGACCCACATATATTTTTTTCTTTGTCATGTATACTTCTTTTAGAATAGAAGTGTCAGGGTGCTTCTCCACCACCACCTTTCTAGCTCTGGAGTTATACTCTTCACTCACTCAGCTCATGAATAAATCCAGTGATTCAGTGGTTACTGAGGCAGAGAGGCATGGCGGTGTGTATAATGGCAAATACTGCCACAGCTTCTGTGCCTTGTAAGATAAAGGCACAACTGATGAAGGAGTAAGCCTCAAAGTGGTGTGTAATTACTAAGCCATTAGTACATGCTCAGTCCTGTCAACTACCCATGGAGGGCTTTAATAGCTCCATTAATAATGCACAATCTACTGTCACTTTTTCATTAAAAAGGCTTGGACAATGAGGTTTACTGAACACATCGTCTAGGCTAGGAAACAGGTCACAACATGCTAAAACCAAAAAGTTTTTATAAGGGATTTTTAGGCTAGTCTATTCCTTTCCCCTCTGCTCACCCTCTGAAAAACCTTTGAAATATTTTAAAATCCCTGCAAAATAACCATTTTCAATTTTCAATGGGGGCTTGAACTGTAAGCTAAAACATGACCATAATTGAGTTCTGTAGATTCACAAAAGGGGTTAGCAAACATAGTTTATGTGTGTGTGTTGACCATAAGGAAGAAAGAAGTAGGTTCAGGGCAGACAAAGAGGTGAATGATAAACGGTGTTGACTCTTGTGGTAGAACTATATATTCTTTTAGGAATCCCTCTCTCCTACTCTTGCTGTGCTGAACATGGGATAGAGAGTAGATAAGAGAAAAAATAAGCAGAGGATGTGAAACAAGTTGCCACTCATCATTTACCTAGTTATGTTTTATGGAAGCTGAACATCCCATTCAGTGGGGACAGAACTTTATACTTTGGTATTCCAGAGTTATACATTGTAAGTGTTTAAACATCAAAGGCCATGTTTATACTTGGGGTGACTTTGTTAATTAAAATTAAAGCCAAAAATGCCATAAAGGATTACCGAGATGCAGCCTGCTTATTCTCTGTGAGAAAAGTTAGAAAGTCAGATTTTATCCAACAATTATTTAAATGTGACATAAACCAAAAGTTAACTGGAGGTTGCAGCACCAGTCTCTTATTTCCCCTCAATCACCAAGAGCTCACTCCTCCAATGAGAGAAGGTTGGTGCAGGTGTATCTCTACGCCTTTTCTCATGTGGAGGTCACATCTGCTTTCTAGACACGAGTCCTTGTCTCTGCCTTTGTTTTACTTGTGAGCGTTGTGAATGAGGCAGTATTTACCATAACTGTGACTCTACATTCACACGGAAAGATGGGTGTGCTGAAGAACATGTTGATCTCTCTGCCTTGATCTGATGCTGTTATGAGGTAAAATACTTCTGTTCCCCTGCCGCTAGTATAAGGAGCTTCTATTTCAATCTCTATAGTATTTTACTTCTTCCTTATTTGCATGACCACAGCTGACATAGGTAAGCATAAAATTCTTCTCCAAATAGGTGATGACAGGTTGTGTTTTCTTCCCATGTATGCCAAGTTGCCATCAAAGGCTGAATCACAACCAATAACTTGCATTTTCAAAATAACTGGAAGACTTGTATTGGAAATCATACCTGAGACAAAAACCATTTTCATGACAACTTCCAGCTTGGTATTTGGTGTCATATTTTCATGCACATTTTTATTGCTGTGGTGACATATGCTGATGCCTTCAGTACATTTACCACTTTTGATGAGATCAATGCTTTTAAGCTATGTATTGCATCATCTGCTACATGTGAATACAACCATTACATAGACTTTTCTCACATCAGGACATGGAGATTAAAATGAAGAGAAGACCCCATACTAAGGCATGAATTCACTGCAAATGAAAGAGAACTATCTGTATGCCAAATTCTATTTTCTTTCTCTGAAACAACCGTAGTTTCTGGTGGACACGAATTTATATCCACTTGTGTTATTTGTATTATGGTCTATATCCCATTTTACTGTAGTAGTATGTATTACATGCATTCTCCCTTTGGGCTTCCAACATAGTTACACTTCTGTCCATCACTTTCCACTGAAATCAGTTTTATATGTGCTTGGATGCCTTAGACTTGAAGCAGTTACTGCTTCATTGTGCAGCATTATTTCCCATCTCCTTTGTCCTTCTAACATGAAATGAGAGAGAGGAGGAAAAAGACATTGACTGTGCATTTAGGGCTTCTCATTTTCTGAGACCAGGACACCTTGTTGCTATTAATGCTGTTGTGTGCTGGTGCAACCCTAGGGATACTTCAGTGCTCATGCAGTTCTTGAAGTTTCTCTTAGAAGTTCTTAAGGTCATGGAACAAAGCAGTGAAGCTGAGCAGGTCTGACATTCTGCAGATGCACAAAAAGGCAGTAAGTATTCCATGACAGTGTACTTAAGCGCTTAGAAGCAGTAATTGAAATAGATATTTAAAACTTCATCATTTAAACTACATAAGGGACAATCTTACCAAGATAAAAGCATTTTACTTCTGCTTTGGAAACCGTTATTAGACTGTCTTCCATTGATACATCACTGGATGTAACTTCTTTGTCATTACTTCATGCTGTCCTTATATCCTACTGTTTCTGTGTGACAGTCAAGATTTAAAGCTTGGACATCTTGAGTGCTTATAGGAAAATCATTTACTTTGCATCATTAATTAAAGTTTTCACTACTTCTTGGGAATCCAGGAGATACAGAAATGCTGTGCAGCAGAGCCCATATCAGAATCTAGGTATATTACAATAATGATTTCCCTGATATGGACCTGTCTCT
>NW_020799145.1:1730078-1742307 GCF_003259725.1 Athene cunicularia
GGGGGGGGGGGGGGGGGGGGAAGGGAAAAAAACCCCTTATCCCATATCTGGCAAGTTGATTATTTCTTCTTAGGGGTAAACTGTGGATGCGCATGCCAGGTCGCAAATCATCTGCGTCACTGACAACGTAAAAATGTCAGCAGCATTCAAGCTAGAAGATTAACGATGTCTAGATTAATGGCGTACTTGTATTAGAAGACTAACTGCGGCTAGATTAATGATAGCTAAAAGCGAAAGTATTTTTGCTCATTAAGGAAAAAACAGATAAGAAGGAAACCTGTAGAATATCAAGGCAGAACTTTGTCTACCGGTTGTGTGCACTCGGAAGCATTTGTTGAAAGTGCTGAGAGGAGCAGGTTTTTTGAAATGAGCATGCGCCAGAGCAACGTGCGGATTTGCTGACACAAGAATATATAAGGGTTTGTTTTTCTAATAAATGTCAGAGCTTGACTGTTAACCATATTGGGGTGTGTGTCTTGACTCTCAGCCTCGTCCTGCAAATAAGGGGGTTCCTGCTACAGTAAACAAATTGAAAAGGATATTACTATCTTTTTTCTATGTCACTTAGACTCACTTCAAAGCCTCTTCCTTGTTCCCAGAACATAAATGCCAGGTTCAGCACACTTGAGACCCAGCTACCAAGCTGTAGGTTAAAGGGAGAAGCTTGAGTTTATTCTTCATAAACACTTGAGTGGCACGTTTTTTCTTAGGAGGTGCCATTCAGTTATTCTGTCATTCTGACCATGTCTGAGGCTGGTGCTCTCTGCCTTTCCAACTGTGCTTGGTCCTATTGCAAGTTAGCACCTGAGAGACTGCTGCTGCAGTCCCTGGAATAGAAATTAATTCAAAGCAGCTCTTCTGGGTGAACAGGGATGAATAATGGAGACAAATTGTTGGTAGACCCAATTGTGTTCATGGGCAGCTCATCGCCAATTAGGACTCAGGTGAGCACAACCATCTCATGCCCACCTGTGACATCCCTGATGAATTCCACAAGTAGCCTTGCTGCCTGTTCTGCCTGTGTTCCTCTGACCACAGGGCACTGTTTGCTTCCTTGATTTTGCTTGTTTTAATGGCCTAACATCTCTGGTAAGAGATTTCTGGCCTTGGGGAGCAGTCCCCTTGCTGCTCTGGTAACAGGCAGTCATGGCTAGCTTTGTCACCATGTTCCAAGGGTTCATGTTTTTTTCCCTGGAGATGCCCACATCACTACTTTCTATTTGTTTGCTGCTATAGCTTCCTTTAATGTAACTTTATGGAATCAACCAGAGTAACAGGTAGGGAACCACAGACACTAATCCTAGAAAATAACAAAGACATCATCTACTCTGCATAATGGTGTCTTTCACCTTCAGACACCTCACCTGCCTGAGGCTCACTGAGTGGTCTCCCTGGAGCTGTTCAGCCTTTGGGGTCACTGAGCAAAAAGTGATGTCTAGTTACTTTTAAGCTAAATGAGCTTGCCCAGCAAAATATTTAACATCCCAGAATTGTTTCTGTCCAGACACAGTACAAACAAATACTGTGCCAGACAGTGACAGCTTCGCAAAAAATGATCATAATTTTAAACTTTGAAATATACCTACTTAAGAGAATTTAAAAAATTATATTTTCAAAAAAGAGATTCTTCATGTAAGATTTCACACTTTGCCACTCAGAAAGATAGCAAAAGGGCCCCTGAGGACTTGCTAGTAGACTGTCTCCAATATATCATGCCTCCTAACCTTCTGTCATCCTTTTCATCAGCCCCTACCTCAGCCTTACTGTGTACTTTGGTAATAAGCACTGGGGCCCATCAAATGACATCTTGGCACCCCAGATGGGACCTATCTCTGCTTGGCTGCTGGGACACTGATGGAGTGTAGAGACCTCCTGCGCAGGAGAAGGAGGGGAGGAGAGCACAGGTTGATATACTTTCTCAAGGTAGACAGGTAGAATTAATACAAAATAAAATCCCTGGTCCTGTTTGTGTATTAATGCTTTCATGGATTATTACAGATTGGCAACAAAACATTTTTTGTAGGAGTTACACAGCTGAATTTTCTTCATTTGCTTGTAAATGGTCACGTACCCATCAAAGTATTTCCAAATCTGAATGGGAAAAACCACTGTTACAGAAAAAGATATCTTTCTCTTTATGTCCTTCAGTTATGAGTCTTTTTAAACGTCAGGTGCATCTCAGACACTGCTGGATTTGCACTGAGGATACCTGTCCAATAGGAATTTGAATTATGCTGTCAATATTTCATGTAAACCAGCAAACACATGACAAATAGCAGGTTTTGTCTGAATAAATTTAAGCCCAACTTTTATTTCCTCCAACCTGAACCAAAATTAAGCTGCCAGGTTTCAGATCTCACTATTGGTCCTTTGAGCTGTGTAGTAGCCTGGTTTTATTTTTAATGAACAATACTTTCTTCTAATTCAGATCTGCAACACTGCTCCTACTTTCATGTGAATAGCGTTGTAGCATAAGCAGGTTCTATATTTCAACATCACAACAGGAAATACTTTGGGAGTACCAGCAGTGATAGCATCTTAAAGTGAATGGAGAGAAGACTGCTTTAATACTCCAGAGGAAAGAAAGAAGTCAAACTCACTGAGATTTTGTTGGAAATTCATGTTCTTCTGTAAAAGCCCACTGTGATAGGCTTCCATTATAAAGAATACAAAGTATAATGCATGATAGGAATAGAAATATTCCTGTACCCCTCTGAATTTGTATGTCTGTATCTCTGACTTGAAATTTTCTATTAAACCTCTGAACCTGAAGATGAAGGTTCAGAAGAATCTGCCTCTCTTGTAGATGGGTGTCACATTTGCCACCCTCCAGTCCAATGGGACCTCCCCAGTCAGCCATGACTTCAGGGAAATCATGGACAGCGGCTTAGCGAGCACATCTGCCAACTTTTCAGCACGCTTAGGTGTAATCCATCCAGTTTTACAGATTTGTGGGCATCCAAGCAGTGTAGCAGGTCTCTCTGAGCATTTCCTCTTTAATTGTGCTGACCTCATTCTGCTTCCCCTCCCCATCTCCCAGCTCATGAGGCTGGGTGTCCAGGGAACAGCCAGTTCCACTGCTAAAGACTGAGGCAATGTAGGCATTGAGCACCTCAGCCTTTTCCTCACCCCTAGTTACCATATTTCCCTTTGTATCCAATAAAGGAGGGAGATTTTCCCTAATCCTCCTTTTGCTGTTAATGAATTTATAGAAACATTTTTTATTACCTTTAACAGCTGTAGCCAAGTTCAGCCGTATCTGTGGTTTGATACTCTTAATGTTCTCCCTGCACAGCTTCACTACATCTTTATAGTCTTCATGAGAAACCTGCCCCCTCTTCCAAAGGTCATAGATTCTCCTTTGTTCTTGAGATCCAGACAAAGGTCCCTGTTTAGCCAGGCTGGTCTCCTTCCCCAACTGCTTGTTTTTTGGCACACGGGAACAGCCTGATCCTGTGCCTTCAAGACTTCTCTCTTGAAGTATGTCCAGCCTTTTTTTGTTAAATGCCATGTCATTTAATTTCCTTCTCAGGCTTCTGTGAACTTTTACAGACCTCAAAATCTTGACTGATCCTACTCATTGACCTCCTTACCTTCCAAAGCATCAGAAAGCAGTTATAGCATGATGCTGGTTCAGTATGTCAGGCTTTCCTAAGTGGCCAGAAATCTTTTCCTGCTCCAACTCCAGATATTCTTACACAACACAGACTGCTGTGTTTTTCACTGAGAAAAAAATATAAAGCTGAGTAATTGACTTATTCTGTGATATATATGCTGGTGAAAAACAAAACAAAAGAAAACAGAAAGCTACAACAACCAAAAGCCCTAACCAATCCAACAAAAAACAAAAAAAAAGAACCAAATGGAAGAATTATAGAAGAACTGCCAAAAACATGAGGACAATGAACATGAGGACATGCAAACTAAGACACAGGTGGCATTGTTAGATGCTAGAAAATGTACTTACATTTTGGTTTAAAAACATTCAATTTAAAGTTTAAAAAAGTAGTTTAAAAGCCTGCTTTCTCAGTTGTTAGTGTCAATGTTTTCTTATATTTCATTGCTTTCCAATAGAACAGAAGAATAGAATAGAATAGAATAGAATAGAATAGAATAGAATAGAATAGAATAGAATAGAATAGAATAGAATAGAATAGAATAGAATAGAATAGAATAGAATAGAATAGAATAGAATATTTCAGTTGGAAGAGACCTCCAATGACCATCTAGTCCAACTGCCTGACCACTTCAGGGCTGACCAAAAGCTGAAGTATGTTGTTAAGGCTATTGTCCAAATGCCCTCTTCAACACCGACAGGCTTGTGACATCGACCACCTCTCTAGGAAGTCTGTCCCAGTATTTGAACACCCTCTCAGTAAAGAAATGCATCTATTTCTTCTCTAGTCTTTAACAGACCAAGGAAGAGGAACGATTTCTTCAAGAATCTCTGTACAACACTGGTGTATCTCAAGCTTCATGGAAATCTTTGGTTTATATCAAAATGCACACATTACCAAAGAAAATTGGTTTAAGCAAACAAACAAAAAAACACTTTAGGGGTATAAGTACTTAGCTTCCTTGGATTTCAGTGGGAGAAATATGCTTTGCAGTAATACTTTCTTAAGCAATCCATCAACTTCTGGGTTTTATGACAGAGGTGATCCTGAGTTTAAACACATATGTAGCAATGGAGTATCTTCATGTCATCTCAGCATGTATGTTGGAAACATAGCCCAGACTTCGGTATGTTGCAACAACTGAAAACATTAGCTAACTTAAAAGGTTATATAAAAACATGACTACTGCATGAGGAAGGCGTTTGACTAATCATCATGTACTTCAGGGTCTCTAATTATTTTTTTCTCATTGTAAATTAAGGCAACTGTAACATATTACAGGTAGAAATTAAGGCATAATTTGAAGTCTTTGGGACAGACAATATTCCTGGAGCACAAGAATAGGCCTTTCAGGAAGGGAAAACAAAGAGCAGGGCAAGGGCAGTGGAGCTAAGGGCTGCAGGTGGCAGCAGGGCAGGCCTGTTGCAATGACCAGGGCCTGGGACATGGCCAAGGTCATACTCAGACATCAGTCCACAGGTTACCCTAGTTGAGTGGGGCCCCTGTCCAGGCAGGCCCACTGGTGACATACCTCAAGCAGGGACCAAAAGCAAGAGCCCAGCTTAAGAGTGGCTCCCAGGGCAGGTGGAGAGATGTCCTTTGCTGAGACTTTGACAGCTCAGGGTCTTCCAGTTTGCCAAATCTTTGGGTTTCTTTTTTTCACCCTTTGCAAATAGAAAATAATTGCTCATGTTCTTTCATCTTGTTCACAGGACATGAGAAGAAGCCAGCAGGTCTTCACTGTGTGAAGAACAGGCCATGAGAGAGCACTGCCAGGTCCCCTCTGCACCCACAGTGATGCCTTGCTGCTGTTCTGGCACAGGATGAAGTGGTCTGAGGGTGCGCGCAGTGCTGGGGCTCATAGATACTGTGAGGCAAGGAGGGTGGCACTGGTTTTCCAGGGCTTGGAGGGAACCCAAGCTGCAGTCAGAAGATCATGATTTGCTTCTAATGCCAGATAGAAGGGAGAAATCAACTCCAAGGTTTTCTTCTCTGTCTTCACCTTCCATGCTTTGTCACCAGTATGATGCTTTGCTGGTACAAAACCTTTCATATTGTCTCCCCTTGAACTCTCCAAGTTACAGTTCCATCCTAGTCTGTTTAGGATGACTGTAATCATCCTAAAATGATCGGAAGCCTGAAGTGAAGGAAAACAATGAAGTTTAATAAATTAAACGGTACCACTGAAGCTGCAGGGGAATAATCTGAATTTCTGAAGAGCTTTAGGCTGAAAATGCATGCATTGACCAGCCAATGTCAATAATTTATACTGATGAAGCAGTGAAGTGAGATGCAATCATGCATTCTCTGAACATAGCCCCCATTGGCTGGTCAGACAGTAAAATGTCCTTACTAGTCATCTGAGAATAGCCTTTTGGAAACAAACCTTTCTGTGGGTGGCAGATGTGTGTAAAACCAGGCTGATTGCTGCAATTCAAAATTGTACATTTCTGGGCAGGTGGACTGTGCAGATGCAGTTAGCTGTTTGACTAATACCTTTCTGCATAAACAGGTACAAAGAGGTGTGTTTTCTTTAAATGTCAGTTTTTAGAACCTTCTATTTTGTTTCCATGAAAACAGTGTCTGTTTCCATGGAAATAAACCTTTAGCAGAGAGTGAAAGCCAAAAGTATGAAAAACCTAATCAGCAGGGAAGTGCACAAGTCCCAAAGGTCAGTGTATGGCTAGAAATCAAATTTGGGGGCTCTTATTGGCAAACTTTTCAGCTGGTGTTAGTCTTGGGCTGTTCCTGGTTACTTTCCCCTCTTCTCTCTGTTGCTTGTCCTCAGATCTGGAAGGGGAGGGTTTTTTTCATTGTGGTCTTTTTCACTAGCAGGGCACATAGTGAAAAAGCCAGCTTATGAAATATATTTATTTCTTAACTAAGATAGTAAGATGACTGTGACTTCTCATTGGAGCAGACTTCTTCCTTTTAACTCATGGCATACAAAATATAAACCTCGACTTCATTTTCAAGAAATTCAAAACCACTTCACTATATCAACCCAAAGAAAATAAAGGTAAATTTTTCTTACTTCTAGGTCAAAACAAGCTGAGATATTCCTTTCATGACAGAGCTGCAGCTGGTGATTGATCAAGGGAAGCTGGCCATTGTAACCTACAGAGCTTTTGAATCTTTTAATGGTACAGAAATCTGAAATCTCAGACAAGAAAGGGAAAGGCAACCTTTATCTGCTTCTGCTTTTTCTGCTTCTGCTTATGTTCTCTACAGAATATAAGAAAATAAAATTCCCAAGAACATTGCTGCTCAGGACCAGAAGCCTTCATGTGGTTGTGGGTCACCACCAGCCCGAGTCTCAACCTCTGTGACTTGGTACAGTCTGTTGAAATCTGTGATGGGATCCCACTACTTGAGGAAAGTTTAATTCCGTCTGTGTCTTAATTAATTGGCATAATAAAGTTAGCTGACATTCAGATATTGGAGGAGCCTGCTCAGGCTGAAAGAACTTCCTTCCTGTCCAATTGACCTTGAGTCTGGAAAGAAGTACATCTGCTGTTTCCTTTTACTTTTTTTGGATGCAGCAAGTCACTGAAATAAAGTGCTTTTGTTTGTGTCAGTTTTTTTGTCCCTTAGTGCCAACTAAAACCTTTTTGGGAGGTCCATAAGTTTTCTCCTGTATAAAGCTGGCTTTCTTTAATATTTATGTTTAGAGCTGTATATATAAACTAATTAAGAAAATAAGTCCATACAAACCATTTCTGTTAGGAGCCACAATAGCCCTGAATTTTTACTATGTGTTTCTGCCCAAGTTTGGTCAGAGGGCTTGGTTATCTTTTTTGTAAGAGTTCAGCTGAGTTGTTTAATCAGGCATTATAAGCAGGTGTCTTTCTGTCTCTTTTTTTCCCCCTTATGCTTTCTTTCAGCCTACCATTTTTCCTCTTCTCTCCATTTCCCATGAAGTGGCTTTGGGAATTAACTCATTTAGTTTGGCATCTTTAGTCAGCATCACAGCCTGGGGCCAAGCAGGCTTAGTGCTAAGTCCTTGGAGCATACGCTAAACATCACCACCAGACTGTGACCCATTGAAAGTCACTATTGCATACAGGCCCCTTGTTGGTGCTGCAAGAGGGAATTATACCTCTAATGCTGCAAATGATCAGACAGCCTTGCTTTGCCATATTCCTGTGTTTAGGCATTTTTATTCATAGCACAGATCTTACAATTGTCTTTCTTTGCTGTATAGAAGAATTGGCAGTGCCTGAAAGAGTGTTTTTTAGCAGTTAAAGAATGAAACGGCAGGAGTGTCCAGCCCATACTTCCTTCCTGGCCCTTCACCCAGTTTTTCTGTACCTATTCAATTTAATTTAATAAAGAGTTGCTTTCCCACTAGAATTGCATATGATGGTTAAGTAACCTACAGCATCCTGTTGAGCTTCTGTTTTCTGTGTCTGATAAGGCTTTCTCTAAGAAGTGGTTCTTTTCTGCTGCTGAAGTCATGCAAGTAAGAGGAAGGATGACTGTTAAAGAAATTCCATCTTTAAGTTAAGGAGCAGTTTTGGTCAGTTGAAAAAAGTAAAGCTAAGATTTATGCCCCGTGTCAGTGTCAGATTGATCAGATGTCATGCTTTATATGCACATTGTGACAACTGATGTCTACCTTTTGTTACTGTTTCCACAATTTCTGACATGTAACTTGCAGAATTCAGTGCCATTTTTGTTCACGCTGAGAAGCACTGAACAAATTCTTTTCTTCCCATACTCCTAGCCATTCTAAAATTTCTCCTCATTTTTGCTGACTCATTTGTTAAAGCTACCATTCTTTTTTCTTTTTTTCTTTTTTTTTTTTTTTAATTAGGTGTCTCTGTCCTGCAGTTCAGTCCATACGCCATGTGGATGCCTTAATTCTTTTGACTACTCCATATCTGTAATGCATTTTATATCAAATCTATTGGTTCATCTAGTTCACAGCCAACCAGATTGAATAAAAAGGCTGAGTTTCTTGCGGAATATGCTCTGAAGAGAACCCTACACTAGTGAAGCAAAGTTAAGCAAAGTTAAGACAGATGTATTCTAGAGTTGTTGCTTGCAGCATGGGTGACAGAGGTTCAAAATAGTTACTGCTGTGAGTGTTATAAGACTGTTAGGAAGGGATTAACTTTTAGGGAAAATGGATGACTGCATGTCATCCTACAGCTGATGAAGAGCATGGATGATAACAAATGCAACTAACAAAGGGAGCCAACAGAGAGCAGCCATTTGTGCAGAAGAGTGCACAAGATGGTCCAAGAGGTTTTTTTTGAACAGTATAGATGTGTCACCACAACAGTAAGGACACTGACATGAACTTGCACCTATGAAATAACAAGCTATTTTTCCAAAAGGAAGTGTGCTTTACCTACTGTTGTTTTGCAGGAGTAGACGATGTTCAATTAATTTCCAATGCAAGAATAAAGAACAGCTTCCCAACACAGGTCATCAAATAGCCAAGGAGGAGAGGTGCACTGAAGGAGAAGGAGGATCCAAGGAACTATGGGCTGCTCAGCCTCAGATATGATCCCTGGGAAGGTGGTGAAGTAGTTAATCCTGGAAACCATTTCTAGTCACGCAAGACAAGAAGGTGACTGCAAGTAGTTGGCATGGACTTATGAATAGGAAACCATGCCTGATGGCCTTCCACAATGAGGTGACTGACTTGGTGTATGTATGTACAAGAGGAAAGAAAGACTGGGAAATAATTACTCAAACCAGTGACCAGAGAAAAACTAATATCCTGGTGTATGTAATAGATTCAAGAAATGTTTACTTAACATAAATTTAGATGCCTGTCTCTTGTGTAATTTTTACACTGATGCTGACAGCTGCTTGCTGTAGCAGATGAAAGTACCACAGTACAGCATTGCTGCCCTCTTTGTGTTTCTTTCCTGTTCCAGTACTGAGTCTCCATTAGCATTTCTGGAGGAGTAAATACATTGATTGGGAAAATATGGCTTTCTTTTAAATATTTGACATGGGAGCATTACCAAGACATCAAGAGGAAAATGTGAAGATAAAGGAGGTGCTGTTTTGTCAGTGTCTTTGTCTTCAAACACCCACCACTACTGCTTTATTTTTAGGAAGAATCATAATGGAGCTGATTGCCACCAAGTGACATCTTTTTTGTGAGTGGGCTGTTTACAGCTACTAAGGTGCCTTTTGCTGGAAGAGTTCAGGAAACACTCCTCACCTTTGTTGAGCTCCTTTTCCTTTTTGGTAACTGTTCCTGTCTAACAAAGAAAGGCAAAACTTGAGTAGAACCTACTAAACTAGCCACAAACAACCAGAGTGTGTTGGACCTGTCCTGCTTCTGTCTCTGTTTCTGGTAGAAGCTAGTATCGAATGTATTAGAAGAACGTGCAAGAAAGGCTGTCACTAACTACTCAGACCAAAGAGGAAGCGGTTTACTATTTTTATCATTCTCATGGTGATGGCACAATGATTTTTTGAGCAGTAATTAGTCTTCACCAGCCTCCTGTAGCAGCATGCCATGCTTCCAATATCTATTATTCAGTCATTCCATAATCCTCCTTAAATTACTGGTTTCACTTTTAATTTGTGGCAATAGGTTCCATATGGACTTGATAGCTGTATCAAATTGTTTCCTGGTATTGATCTGAAGTATTTTTCCTTTCAGTTTGTCCCTGTTGTACTGTTACAAAGGACAAGTAAATAGGGAGCTTTCAACCATGATTATCACTAACATTTTACATTTGTGTGGATCTCTCTTGTTTGTCACAGGTGAAATCGTGCCTAGGGAGAATTACTACAATGACTTCTTTGGGCCAAAACCACATATGTTTTCCCCTCAATTCTTGAGCTACTAACTTCCTTCTTGGAAATAAACTTTGCTTACATCCCACTGCTCTTGTCACTCCTTTTGTTCTTGTATTCCTGCTATATCTGTCTTGAGCTACAGTGAGCAAAATCAAATGGGTTTTTATAGACTGTACCATCACCATGGTTAACTGTATTATTTGCCTGAAATAGAAAACCTGAGTGTGCCTGGGTGGGAAGAAAAAAAAAAGATAGACCAGCAGGTGAGATAAATTAGGAAGTATCTAAAAAGACTAACATTTTCAAGTGCAGCCTTTGATTTTCATTGATTTCTGAGGTTTAACTTTATAGACACCTAATGGTGCAGAGGGACACTTTCTATGATTCCTTTTGAAACTTTAGCCTGTGCAGAAACCCAGCAAGGTCAGGTATTTCTGGCAAATCTCAGTAGGTAGGGGACTTCACTACAGATGCCCAGGTAATCTGTGGCATTTCTGGCTTGCTAGTGGGCAACACCAAAGGCACAAATGCTGGTAGTGCTCTGAGAGCCACAGGTGCCTCACACTTTGGAAA
Organism: Athene cunicularia; assembly: GCF_003259725.1. Lineage (NCBI taxonomy): Eukaryota > Metazoa > Chordata > Aves > Strigiformes > Strigidae > Athene > Athene cunicularia. The sequence goes on from NW_020799145.1 coordinate 1,741,040, forward strand.
GTCATGCTGCAGCTTTTCCAAGTCAGACCACAGGAAAGAGAGGAATCAGAGAACCAGTAGCCTGGAAATGTGCTGTTAAAAAGTGTTCTCAGGAGTTGTTTTTCTTTGCATTGTGTCGCCTTTGTGAAACAGTAGAAACAAGTTTCTTGTTCCTACCAAAGTCCCAGATGACTGGCATCTTTCTCTCACCTGTGTTTTCATGATGAAGGACACCTTGCACTGGAAAAAGATGATAATTTGACATGTTTTGTCTTCCTTTATTAGTGGTTTCAGTCCAATTAACAAAGTAGGTTAATTCAGATTCTAGTGGATGCATTTATCTTTGTCATACATCCAGTCAACCTAAGTAGGACGAGGAAACTAATATACTTGTCTGTTTCTTTACCCTGGTCCTGACTGGCACTTTAGCCATTACATGCTTACCTAACACTATCTAGTCAAGCAGTTAACAACATGGGTGGCCTTAACTGAACACCAATAAAACAGTTTCTGCTGTGATTAGCTTGAAGTCTTCAAAACAGACACAAATAAAATTCACAGGATGGCCTAAGGAAATCTTTCTGGGATTTTTCCATATAGCTCTTGTCTCTCCTCTTACGCAGGGTGGTGGTAGAGAACACATTTGGCAGTCAGAGGACTGCAGCTATGAAAGACATGAATTTCAGTAAACATCTGAGGGCATGACCTTGTTACAACCACTTTTATGATCTATGTTTTTTTAATGAGTATACACCATGTTGCTCAGGCTACAAGAAACAGGAGGCTACTGGGAAGGACCTCCTTTGGGTATGCTGCTTGAGACACCCCTGTCCTCTCTGATATGAGTGGCGCTCTGTTTGGTCTGATTATGATAATCTAACGAGGGAACAGGAGCATAGTGTTCCAGGATTAGAAAGTTATGCATTGTATGGTGTCATAGTGTAAGAAAAAGATAGCAGAGCAGTAAAAGAACAAACAATTAGGCAGTGCAGGTAGTTTATGCAGTGTCTGGTAAGAATTAGATTAACTTCTGACTGCAATACTGCCAAACAAATATTGGGGTAAAGGTCTGAATAAAATAAATGAAAGTCATTACCAAATGTATCTTTATTTACAGCTTTGTCTCCTAGACTACTTCGTTTCTTGGGAATTTATGACATGCACTCTGTTTAAGTCATGGTCATCTTAGACACAGATTCCTGCTGGAAACACTTGTTTTTTCGATCAAGCACAAAACAGTATTTAGTTTTAGGTTTTGGCTTGCTTTGTTGATTTTTTTTTTTTTTTTT